>NC_134722.1:12047395-12350416 GCF_049634645.1 Pelodiscus sinensis
TTCGCGATCGGGGCTTTTTTGCACAAAACAAATCTGAGCTGTCTATACTGGCCCTTTTGTGCAAAAGCTTTGTGCAAAAGGACTTTTGCCCAAACGGGAGCAGCATAGTATTTCTGCAAGAAGCACTGATTTCAGACAGTAGGAAGTTAATGTTCTTGCGGAAATTCAAGCGACCAGTGTAGACAGCTGGCAAGTTTTTCCGGAAAAGTGGCTGATTTTCCGGAAAAACTGGCCAGTCTAGACACAGCCCTGGGGTGTTGGACTTTGGGAGATTTTTGGGTTGCTGGACTTGAGACTTTTGGGGTGTGTTGGACTTTTGGGGACCATAGGTGATTTGTGGCTGGGGAGGGGTGTGTCTTTGCTCATGTCTGGTTTATGGATCTGAGTTGTGGCATTTTCCCACTTCAATGCTGATGTCGGTTACCTTGTGTTACTAAAGATTTGCTGCTATAACAAGGCTCTGTGCTTGCGAAGGGGGAAGAATTGCCTCTTTGAGGCACCCAGGGGTGGGTGTATGTAAGATTTCCCAGGTCACCGGGTGGGGGCTTGAGCTGGCATTGTATTATGTTGTTGGGAGGAGACCCCTAGATATCAAACCCGGCCCTTGCTGCAATTAACTTGTCCTAGCAGAAGGGTTACATAAAGGCTAGTCAATACACTATCTCATATCTAGAAGAGCAGTTGTAGTTATAGCAAAAAGCATTGTCTTGTGATTTTTACATAATTTTAGTGAAAGTGTTTACTTTTGGCTGAATTATTTCACCTGTGAAACTTTTACTCCAAAATTTGTCACATTCAAGAATAACACAATAAATAAGTGTTAAGATACTTTTCTTCACCTGCTCTTTTTTCAGTCTGTAGAATAATAGGCCCAGAGGCAGAGCAGGGAATAGAAGTTTGAACGGTCACATACTAGGATACAACTAGACTGAAGAGTACCAAACAATTCCTCACATCTCACTGCATTGGTTGAATTGTAAAATTCTACATCTTTATCCTACATGGATGGATTTGATAGAACTTAATATATGAACACTATATGAATAATAAATTGAAAATGTATTTGAAAACCGTGCCACAGGCTTCCTCTTTGTGCAATAATTGACTCATTTTATGGATAAATATGCTTAAGATTAGAGTGTGGCTATCACACTGGAACTAAGATAATTTCTCTTGCAGACTGCACGATTTCAGAATGTAAAGCAATGAGATATCAATTCATTGGCCAAGATATCTTATTAATATAGGACTGTATGAATAGGTCACTAAAATGGCCCCTGTTGTGCCTTGGCTCCAAACATGCCCTACCATTCTGAGTCCCAGTTAAAGAGGCTTATTCTTTTACAACAAATATTAAAACAAATAACCAGAATGCAGCCAGTTTTCAGGCCACCAGACTCCTAGGCAACTCCTCTTGGGTCCCCAACACACTTCCTAACCTCAAGCCAGCTTTGCTCCCTCTGTGGAGCAAGAGCTGCAGGGCTATTTCCCTGAGCCCCTCCTTGCTCCCAGGGACTCACCACAGGAATTAGCTCCACTCCTGTGTGGCCTTTGCTACTCAGCTTGTGTCAGACCTTCTTCCCTCCCCCCACCAGCTGCCTATTAAGAGTCCTTTATAAAACCAGGTGTAACTCAGCCCTCTTTAATTAGCTAGACAATGCTCACCTGCTCCAGTCCTGGGGGCAGGAGGGTGAGGGCGGGCTTAGTCAATCCACAGGGACTAGCTACCCTGTGACAGAATAATTGAAAGATGCAGATGCTATTTGAAAGGCAGGGTTTAGTGCTCCACAAACATACACTCTGGCACTCTTCTAATCTTTGGAATGAATATTTGAATAAGCAGATGCTACACACCAAGTTGAGTAACTGTCGAGCAGAAAGTCATTTAATTTTAAAGGTTTATATTGGCAGTATCTATTTAATCACAATACACCGATACACAGAATGCTTTCTCTAGCTATTTCTCAATTTTTCTCTTTTTTGGCTTACAAACAGATTCACGTGTCAAAATTGGCCTTCTAATTTTGGGCAGGGAGCACACACTGAGTCACTTTTTTTTTTTCTGAGTTGTATGAGGATTTACTGGCAATGTCCATGTAGATCTACATTGATCCAGAATTCAGAGAGAGACAGAGAGCATCTGATAGACTAGTTATTTCTCTCACTCTTAACACTGCGTTCCCCAGGTGACAAACTGATTTACCTGACAGAATATAAGTAATAAAATAGTTTCTACAGACTGCATAATTCAAAAAGAAAATAGCAGCAGATGAAAGATATCAACAAGAAAGCTGATCATGGGAAGAAGTGCCATGTGTCACAGAGTGCTTTTCTATTGCTCCTGCAAAATATTTGAAGATATTGAAAAATATTGTTGCCTGGGATGATGATCAGTGCCCCATACTGAAGTGCCTTCTGCACAGTAAGAACCCTAGTCAAGTCAATGGTGTTCTGTGGGGGCACAAGTGGTCTGCCCCTATGAGTGCCTTTTGTGATTTTTTTTTTATAGGAAATCTGTATATCAAAATGATAGAGCTGTAATATGTAAATAGATAACAAATGTAAGGAGCATTGGCTTCTGGAGTATTTTCCTGACTGTATATTTGTAAATGCCAATAAAGCCATTGTTGTTGTGCTGTGTAAATAGCTCCCATATTACATAAAGATCAGGGTCTAAGATTGAAGGTAGCAGTAGATGCATCCCATTTAACAAAACAGGGCTTTTCTTTAAAAGAGACATGTAAGGTCTCTGGCACTTCTGAGTGCTCTGTTTTAAATCTGAGCTCCAGCAAGAGAAACACACAGAAGGGCCAGGAAGCACGGCCGTCTTTAACTCACAGAATTTTATTTACACCCGCCAACAGAATGGGAAGGATTTATATCCTGCGAATGGGTAGAGCTCCCCAATCTAATCATAATGCAAATGCACCACTTAAGAACAATTGGTGAAGGAAACAGGCCTATGATTCATAGGCCTTGTGTTGGTGTAATCCACAGATCAATGTCTGTTGCATGTCCCCCTGGTTTTATGATAAGTGTAACTGAACAAAGGGTCAGTTTTCAGGAGGGACCTGGTTTTGAGTGTCACCAGGGACTCAAGAATACAAGCTTGTGCTGTGTTCTTCCCAGTTAAACACAAGCCTTGTGGTATGCAATGCTGGCCTCTGTGCATGCACAATAAATATCCTTCCCACAATCTGCCTGCTTGCTGTGTCGCTTACTGCTAATGAAACAACCCTTCATTTCTGATCTACAGCGATTAGCTTGAGGGTCTGGCTGTTTAGCTCATGCTGTAAAAAATCATGTTTTATCTATGTTGGTCCAGGGTCCTGGCCCTGTTGTTGGCCAAGAGGAGAGCTGCTCTACTGGCCACCGGCACAGAAGCATGTTGCCCATGATGTGACTAAAGGTGTTGGAAACTGTAGGCTGGGGTGGTTTGCCCTAAGTTAAGTGTGGCAGGGCAAATCAAATTTCAAGATGTGTGAAAACCACGCATGTCATGACTGAAATTAAAAGCTGATGATTGAGATCAGACTTACCTAATTTCAAAGATATAAGGTATGATGGGGTTAAAGGAACAACATGTTTTCTATATACATAAATTTCACCATTTAGTTCTGTCTCCAAGTTGTACTTCTTTTCTCTTTTCTTTTCTCTTTTCTTTTCTCTTTTCTTTTCGAGTTGAACAATTCCAACACAAACTTTAATTTGCAAATAAGTTTCCAGCATTCTCATGATCAAAATATTACATTTATAAACAGAAACTTACTATGAAGCAAAGCATCAGTATCCAAATCCTTGCAGTTTTGCTTTACATCCCATTTTTAGTTTTTTCTCTTTGTCAATATAGGTGTGTTTTTTCAGTAGAACAAATTCATAGTCTAGCCCAAGAATTCTAGAATTAAATGCATCTAAAGAATTTCACCTAGTGAACCAAATACAGTATTTCTGGAGCTTGGAGAACAGTATTTATATTTAGCACAAGTATAATGGTACAGAACACAAACCTCAGAAGTCAAAAGCATAGTTTATGAAATGCAAGTAGTATATATTTGAGAGAGTTTGTGTGTTTGTCCAAAACCACCTAATTGGTAAGAGGATAGGACCACCAGCTTCAGTATACAGTTTCCTCTTGTCATAACTTAAAGCAACATAAGGCTGTGGTTGTGCCAGGAAAATGGGAGGTACTTCTCATAAAACCATACAGAAAGGCTGTGTCTAGACTGGCAAGCTTTTCCGCAAAAGCACCTGCTTTTATGGAAAAACTTGCCAACTGTCTACACTGGCCGCTTGAATTTCTGCAAGAACACTGACTTCCTACTTTCTGAAATCAGTGCTTCTTGCGGAAATACTATGCTGCTCCCGTTCGGGCAAAGTCCTTTTCTGCAAAGCTTTTGCGCAAAAGGGCCAGTGTAGACAGTTCAGATTTGTTTTGTGCAAAAATGCCATTTTTGCGATCGGGGCTATCGGGGCTTTTTTGCAGAATAGCGTCCGTGCCACTCTAGACGCTCTTTTCCGCAAATGCTGTTAACAGAAAACTTTTCCGTTGAAAGCATTTGTGGAAAATCATGCCAGTCTAGACAAAGAGATAGAATCACCAGACAGATGAAAGGGGCTAGCTGGAGGCATCCCCACCCCATCTGGTACTGCCACAGCCCTAAGCCTCCCATCCCCACCCCCCGTGCACCCTTTAGGGAGGATAGTGAGGAGGAGGTGAAGCTCCCTCCCCAGATTCATAGAGAGACATTGCTGGCTGTTCCCCTTCACCAGGGAGCAAGGGGAAAGTGCTCAGTTTGCTGCATTCCTCACTTTGGGTCGGGAGTGCAGGGGGCAGACAAGCTGTGCACTTTGCTCTTGCTTCCTGACAGGGGCAGGAAGGGGAAAAGCAAGCAGCTCTGGTACCAATCTGGGGAGTGTGGAGCTTCAACTCCCTCATCCTGAGGGCCCCCCTCACATACCCTGACACTCTGCAACCCCCTGCACTCGACCCCACACTTAAATTTCTTATAGATATTGTATCACAAACCCTCCCTAATCTCCTGCCCTGAATGCCCCTCCCGGGAGAGTGGGGGGAGGGGAGGTTCTAATATAACAGCGCCTGTAAGAAACTGGACTGAACCAAGATGAGCCAGAAAAATAGAATAAATCTGGAACTGGATTCCTTCTTAATAAGCCTTGCAGAAAAGAGATAAAGTGAAATTTGGAGGAGTGCTCTGTTTTGGAACCATTACATCAGTGCTTACGGTTTGAAAAGTAGAAGAAACTGTTATTGCAAACCACATTGCCTATAGCCCTTTTTTTGTTAAAATATAGCAAATGATAGTTTATAGGGATGAAGAAAAAAGATACTAGATGGAAATCCTCTTTAAAAAGTTTACTAACAAAATGAAATATTTTAACACTCCCCTTTTTAAAGAAATCTGAAATAAAAATTAAGCTCATTAAATTACCCCTGTATTTTTGAAAAATACAATCAGTTAAATAAAGCATGTACATTTTCCTTTTTAAAAAACCTTAATTGAGTTAAGGACCTGAGCAACACTGGGTAAATGTGCTAGTGCAGGTTGAACCTCTCTAGTCCGACACTCTTGGGACCTTATTGGGGCCAAACCAGAGAATTTGCGGAACCATGGGAGGTCAATATTGTCTAGCAGCATTACCAACAATTCCACTGCTTACTGGGCTGTTAGAAGATTTTTAGAAGTAAATTAGAGCTAAATAACAGCACAGAACATGGAGAGCTAGGACTGATGGCTGTCAAACATTTTAGGACCATGTGAAACTTGACCACACCCATGATAAGTGGACATCCAGCATACTAAAATCATGGCAGCCCATGGATGTTGCTGGACGAGAGAGTGACAGACCAATGAAAGCTTAGGTCATAGGTGCATCAAAGATGGTGCAACTTGCATCTTCTTTTGGCTTCAACAACACATATGTTGTGCTAGCGTAGACTCTGGAACATGAGATTCTCAGCTGGTGTAAATGGCCACAGGTACACTGCAAGATCTGGCTCACAGTGTACAGATGAACACGGGGACGTACTTTGACATCTTTTGTGACAACAGCTGCAAAATGGGCCTGATCTAAAGCCCGTTGAAGTCAATGCCCATCTTTCTATTGACCAATGAGCTGCTTCCTCTCCCCCCGCCCCATTCCTGAAGGCTTGTTACTCTGCCACAGAAGAATTTTATGTTAGTTTGACATGATTTGGTCTTGACAAATCCATGCTATTTCTTATCTTATTTTCTTCCAGTTGCTTCCAATTGATTGATTATTTGCTCTATAATCTTTCCAAATACCCAAGTTAAGCTGAGTGGTCTATAATTCCTGTGTTGTCCTTATTCCCCATTTTATAGTTAGGTATTATATTTGCCCTCTTCCGGTCCTTGGGTATCACTCCTGTTCTCTGTGATAACTGATTCTCTGAGAACTGCTAATTGCTCAGAGATAGTTTGCTCTTGTGCTCTTAATAAACTTTAAACTGCCAACTTTCACAAATTCTTTCCCTCTTAAACTTGCTTCCCATGGGATCTTACATACCAATTCTCTGAGTTTGCTAAAGTCTGTCTTCTTGAAGTCCATTGTCTTTATTTTTCTGTTTCCCCTCCACCACCTTTCCTTAGAATCATGAGCTCTATCATTTCATGATTACTTTCACCCAACCTCCCTTTCACCTTAAAATTCTGAAATAGCTCTCACAATTCAATCTGGAGAACAGACTCTCCCCTATACACTTTCTCTAATAAAAGGTTGTTTCCAGTGCATTTCCAAACCTATCAGATTATCTGTGCTCAGCTGCATTTTTTTTTTCCAAACCCATGTCTGGGTAGTTGAAGTCCCTTATCACTACAAAGTCCTGTGTTTTGCATGATTTTGCTAGTTGTTTAAAAAAGCTTTATCTACCTCTTGTTTTCTGATTAGATCGGTGATTCTTAACTTGAAGGTAATTATCCCTCATGGAGTAATTTGTCATATTTAAGGGGGTAATAAGTTTAAAATACAATGGGTGTTCAATTTTGTTCAGCATAATGTATGAGAAAACAAAATACAATAAAGTGATTAATTGTAATTTTCTTTTTGTCTATTTCCATTTAAAAAAGGAGGGGTAATTTTGGTTTATTGGTTAAGCTTAAGGGGTAACAGCACCAAAGAGGTTACGAATCACTGGATTAGATGGTCTACACCTACCGTGACACAACTTTTTTTAACCTCTTTTATCCTTACACAGAGACTTTCAACAGGTCTGCTTCCCTTTTCTATCTCAACCTCAATGCAAACATAGAGATCTTTAATATACAAGGCAATACCTCCCCCCTTTTCTTTGTGTCCTTCCTGAACAAGCTGAACTCTTCTATACCAATATTCCAATCAGGTGAATTATCCCACCAAGTTTCTGTGATGCTAATTGTTACCATAGTTATGATTCATTAGTATTTTTAGTTCTTCTTCTTTATACCCCAATACTTCTTGCATTAGTATACAGACATTTTAGACATCTATTAGATTTCTTTTCTGTATTCCCTGTTCTCTCTTTGTTTCTGTTGTGATTGTCCATGTTTCCCTCCCCTGCCTCCCCTTCCCCTCCGAGTTTCCAAAGCTTCACCCTGGTCTCCACATTGTGGACTTACCTATGGGCTTTTGTCTCCTGCCCCCATCAAACCTGCCCTCCTGCCCGCTTTTCTAGGTTAGCCAGTCTATATCCAATGATATTCTGCGACTTCCTGGACAGGTGGGCTTCGTCTTTGCTCAGCAAGCCTTTTTTTTTTTTTTTTTTTTTAAAAACAGGATCCCATGGCAGAGAAAGCCAAAGTCCTCCTGATGACTCTCTCCATGCATCCAGAATTTTAGCTCCATGATATGACTGTGTGTGTGTGTGTGTGTGTGTGTGTGTGTGTGTGTGTGTGTGTGTGTGTGTCATGGTCTCTGGTTTGGAATGATAGATCTGAAAACCACCTGTGTCCCCATAACCTCCACCATTACTCCCAAAGCCCTGCAGTCACTTCTGATCTGCTCCGGGTCATGGAAAAGCAGTAGGGGGAGTAATCAAAGGGCGGATGAGCCTCAACAGTCCTTCCATCCCGTCTCAGATATGGGCTCTTGGCAGGCAGCATGCCTCCAGGGATGTTAGATCAGGCCATCAGATGGATGCCTCTGTCCTCCTTAGAAGGGAGTCACTGACAACCACCAACAGAATTGCTGGGCTTCGGGCCAGGTGGTGGTGGGCAGCAACATGCTCCAGGAAGGGGATGGGGTCTCTGGTGGAAGGGACGGGGCTGGAGCTAGCCTCCCCTCCTCCAGCCCTTCAGCATCCCCCAGGGCTGTGGAGAATGTTACACAGGGGTCCGGTGGCAATTTAAAGGGCCCAGGGCTCTGGCTGCCGCAGTAGCAACAGTGGTGGAAAGGAGCCCTCTGCCCTTTTGAATTGCTGAGCTCATGGGTATTTGCCCCCTTTGCCTCTACACCCTGCCCCATTGGTGGGCCTGCTATTGGGAGAGGGTGGCCTTTATGCTCCCAACTTTGGGGGCATTTGGCTTCTTGTCTTCCACTGCCAGGGAAGCCTCCTGGAGCGACAGTGAGCTGGGACAAGGATAGAACACCGCACGTTGCCAGAAGTAAGTAGTCTGTGTCCTTCCTGGGAAGGAGTGATTTCTTCTCTCCCCCAGGGCTGCTGAGGCTGGGTTGGTTCCTCAACCATGGAGGTCTCCATATGCACGTTTTCAATGAATTGCTTGTATGTACAGATGCTCTTCAGCCTAGCCACCTCCTCCTGTAGCTCTCCCTCCTGCTTCCTGAGAGATTCTAACAGTAGATAACTCCCATACTGGATGCTCTCCCCGCCTGGCTTTCTGTGACACGGAAATGCAAACGACAGTCTGCAAATCCACACCAGGACTGGGTGGCGGCAGTCATGGTCAGGTTGTCTGAAATGGCTGGATATAGAAAACGTATTTCTCGATGTGCTTCAGATCTTCAAAGACGATCTTTTGGTTTTGGGGGGCTTGATGTGCAATTTTTTTAATGCGTGGAGGCTGGAAAATCTGTACTTATAAGAGCAGTCCCACTGAAAGGCTTTGTCTGCACAGGAAAACTGACTGGAACAGCTGTTGCAAAATAAGCTCTTCTGCAAAAGCTATTTTGGAATAGCTCCCCTAGTAGACACTCTTATTCTGGAATAAGAGATCTTTTATCTGATTTAGCATAATCTGCTTCCAAAGCAACAGTGAAATGGCTTGGGGTTTTCTGATGCCTGAAATTATTTTGGGCACTGGTTTCTACCTGTGTCTTTTAATGTGTATAGAAAATTGACGTTTATCTTCCAACTGTTATCCATTTTAGCTCCACATGCCACGTGCAGAACATTACGTCCTTACTTAGTTATAGCAGTGGATTGTCAAGACAGATTATAAAATATAGAACTGTGCTACATGGTAAAAGCCATTCAGCTATTTAGATGAAATTATTTTTTTAGCCCGGAAAACTAATAATTCATAAATAATTTAAATTTAAATTCAAGCCTTCAGATTAATAAAATGAGACATGATGAGGGATTGTATATGCTTCTGTTTTGTTGCCAATGGCTTGCAAATACACTGTGTAGATGTAAAGGACCTGTCAGGCAAGATTACTAACAGGCTGAATGCACTGAGAAAAGAGTTAGTTAAAGTGTAAGCATGAGTGATAGTGTTTGCATAGTAAAGTGGTGATTACAGTAATGCTGGACCATAAGAATATGACTAATGCTAGAGAGAGCTGGTAAGGCTTACGAAGCTTGAAAAAATGTATAGCATAAATTAGTTTATTCCCTGAAAATGACATTTAAACTGTGCCAGGAGAAACTGAATTGGCTCCGATATGAAAACCGGCGAGGAAAAAAAATAAGCCAAAGACAGACAAGAAAAAAGTATAGTTGTTCACAAACACATGAATGCTCAGCTTGGCTCTCAGTCAATCCTAGAACTGTGTGGGTAGTCAAATACAAGGGCTGCCAGGTCTAAATTCTGCTAAATATAAGACTGTGAAGGGTAGTTTGGAAGTTCCTTTCCACTCACCCTCTCACCTCAGTCTCAAGCAAAGTCTGTAGGCTTATATTTCAAAGATGGATTTAAGTCATCCACAGACCATGAGGGCTCAAAGGGGGAGACATTTTCAAAAGTGCCCAAAGAATGTAGAGAAGTCAGAGGGGTAGCCGTGTTAGTCTGTGACTTTAAATATTAGTGGTCCTGCAGCACCTTAGAAACTAACAAAAGTATATTGTACCATGAGGTTTTGTGGGCAAAACCCATCAGATGATGAGCCTACAACTGTTTTTATGTCAGGAAAACTTCAAGCCAGGGAAGATCTTTTTCTCTCCCTGAGGTCTCTGACTATTGCCTTGGGTGTGTCATGCTGACCAAAGAATGTAGGAGTACAAGTTCTACTGCAAATTAATGGGATTTGAGTTCCCCATTCCTCTGGGCAATTTTGAAAAGGTTTCTGTTGGGTTACCAAGATAATTGTGTTAGGCACCAGGCTAATCTTGGCCCTAATTTCTGGCAAGGCAAAGGGAAGGCAGTTGAATTTATTATTGCATGAAAATAAATTAAATTTCCCCCAATAAAACAATAAATATGGTAATTGTAAAAAATCTTTATTGGGTTAAAACCTTGGTAGGTACTCATTTTGCTGAGTATGAGCCTTCATGGATGATCCTGGACTAGATAACATCTTGAGATCCCTTGCAATACTGCCTTTCTATGACTCTATGGTTTCCATATGGGCCCCTCTCAAAAGTAGCAAACATTTCAGACAGATATTGATGACACCTCTTTAATAATTTATCTTTTCCCATAAGCAAAATGGGGATTTAGTCATGTTTTGGAATGCACTTTGAGACCTTGAGATGAAACAAAGCATAGAAATAAAATATATGATTCATTATAAACAATTGTATCTTTGTTCCTAATCAGTGTATGATGTTTGTGTTTGATCAGTTAGGATATATCATCACAGAAGGATGGCTTGTCATGTTAAATCCCCTCCCCCAATTATTCTGGATTGCAGGTGCTGCTTAGATTAATTGGGATCACTAAGGAGCACCTGTGGTATAAACATCCCCCACTTAGGGGATGTGTACAGAGACAGAAGTTTAATTTATGAAACTGATATGCTAGGGAAGGCTGGAAAGGAGAAAGCAAAACACAGTAACGATATACCGAAGAAGTGAAAGAACAGCATGGAATGGAGAGTACAGTGAAGCAATCGGCATAATCTGAACCCCCATAAACTTCTCTAAGTTCCTGTTATAAAATGTTGGTTTTGGGGGGGAGGTTGTTTTTTTCCATTTGCGTAAATTAGTAACTAGATTAAGAGATAGGGGCATTCCATTTCAAATTAGAGGTGGTTTATCTACTTAGTTAATATCTCTTGTGGGTTTTCTTTTTTCTCTAGTGACCTCATTAATTTGGTTGAGGTAATTTATGTTGTAGGTAGAGAGATTTGGTAGGGATGTCATCCTATAGATTCTAGGAATAGTAGAAATGAATATGAAACACGACATGTTCTTAGAGGCTTTAAATGCATTTAATTATTATTATTTGTTTTACGCTGATGTCCAGAGGACTAGTAAAGATGAAGACTCTCATGTGGTGTTTACTGTACAGTCATGAAAATAGGAGATAGTCAGTGTCCCAGGCCACATTTAGACTTGCAGGAAGATGGATGCTACAGCGGTCAATCTTCTGGCATTTGATTTAGCAGGTCTAGTAAAGACCCACTAAATTGAATGCTGAGGGTATGCCGATTGACTTCTCTTACTTTTCACTGTCACGAGGAGTAAGGGAAGTTAATAGGAGCAATTCTCCCATCAACCTCCAACTGTGGGAATGGTGCTGAAGTTCAGCTTAAGGTATGTCGACTCCATCTATGTTATTTATGTAGCTGGAATTGTGTACCTTAGGCCGACCTTCCCCGTAGAATACACCTGGCTTCAGAGATCTTTATTAGCTGAGCTCTATAGAGATGTCAAAAACTTTGTTTACTTGAATGTAGAAGATTTAGGTCTGTGAAGAAAAAATTATGAAGTTTGTCAACTGGATGTAGGTGTTTTATTTAAAAAATGATTATAATTGCAAAATTATAAGTAATTTATTAAATGCTTCCTTTTACATTTAAAAGTAAATTGAACATTACAACTTTTGTAGTTTTCACAGATGCTGATCCTTTGAATTCTTTATGGTTGTGGCCATTGTCTTCATCTGCCACCTCTGAGTATCTTTCGTATTCTATATGAAAATCAGCTATTTTTCTTACTATGTGTAGGTACTATGTATAATCTAACATAGTTCTTATGTTAGATTACACATAGTACCTGTTCTTACATGAAGTCCACCAAGTACCACATCAGGGATCTTGAATCAGGCTCAAATATGCTTTTGGTGAGTCTGACTTTCTAATCTTGCTTTTTGACTCCTAATGCAGATGACCTGGATAATTGTCTGGTCAGCTGTCCTGGTATATGTACCATTTCAAGCCTAATTGTGGATACTCAGAATTTTTATAATCAGGTATTGGGGTTCTAAAGTAAACCCATCCTCCCCAGAATCTGAGGCACTAACAATGAAAGAAAAATTATTAATATGCTCACTCCTCTATCCCAGTACCAGCCCCTAGAGTCATCCAGGCTCTGATCCTCCCATTGATTTCATTAGGCTTTAGGTCTGTTTTCTAGTTCACTAATATCCTTTTTAGTACTCAAGTTCATCTGATTAAGTGGGTTTTGCCAACAAAAGCTCATTATTCTATGTATTTTGGTTAGTCTCTAAGGTGCTACAGGACCACTTATTGTTTATAAAGTTACACACTAACACGACCATCCCCTCAGACCCTTTTAAAAAGAAATAAACACTTGTATTTATACAGAAAGTGTGCAACCCTAAAATATCTACTCTAATCTTAAAACAGATTGTTCTAATGTTCCCATGTAATGGCCACCTGCTTCCGTCTGTACAGTTGCAGCACCTTGTCTGAATTACTCTGCATAAACATTTTGAAAATAAAGCTACTTTCAAAGGACAGCTAGCACACATTCAGAATTCACATGAAAAGTGATACCCCCCCCTTGACAATATATTTATTATTTTATGTCTGTCGTGAGACTTTTTAAAATTCTGTATGTGAATATATCAGTTTCTTTACAATTTCTCCAACCCCTCCCACATAGCTTATTCCTATTTCAAATGTTAGAGGGTGGTACAAAATAAAAAGAAAAATAGACAATGAGCTGAATTCTCCTGAGGTTGTACACATTCAGTGAGAATTTTTGTACTGTGCATAACTTAATGAGGAATTATTTATTCAGAGCAAGGCTACTTCATTGTTAAGGCAGCTTTAATGGGGTTTTTAAAGAATGTATAACAAATGCACAAATAGCTTCACACTCTCCGACCCTGTGCAAACATACTGAATCTAATCTCTTTGTTTGGAGTCAGAAGAACTAATTCCTGAGGCCCTTTAATCACTCCCAAAGTGAGGTACAATAGTGTCTATCTTTTGCAGTACATTTATCCTGCCAAAATGTCTACTTGCAAACATAAATGGCATTAAGATGATCATTATGAAGAAAAATGTGAGTGTTAAAGCCCATTAAACACATTAGTGGGAATGCAACTAATATAATAAGACTAAATTTTGTTCTCCTACTTTAGTCTTCAGGTTCACTTAAGATCCATTCTCGTTTTTAACTTTCAGTATATGCTGCACATATGGAAACACATGTGAATAACAATATGTATCTTCAAGATACTTCCCACCATTGGCACATGTTGCTGGATGCAGGGCAGGGGTAACGGGATGAAATTTCTATGGCCTGTGTCATACTTCAGATCAGATGATACGAAGTGGTGAGGGGCTGCAAGCGTGTTGGAGGAGAGGGTCATAATTCAAACTGATCTGGACAAACTGGAGAAATGGTCGGAGGTAAACAGGATGACGTTTAAAAAGGACAAATGCAAAGTGCTCCACTTGGGAAGGAACAATCCGTTTCACACCTACAGAATGGGAAGCAGTTTGTCTCTGCTAACAGCCTTTGAGTTAGTGCTAGACTGTGTATGGCTGCTATTTTCACACCAAATGGATGAATGCAATGGATGCTGACTTTTCAACAGTTTTCATTTCCACCAGTTTTCCTTCCCTCAACCAGCTCTAGTCTCACTACACAGTTTTTTGGAATAAGCTATTCTGGAAGAATAACTCTGGTCATCTGAAGAAGTGGACTGTGACCATGAAAGTTCATGATACCATCTACGTGTTTTGTTAGTCTATATAGATGGTCTAGACAGTACTTGTTTAGTACTGGTCGAGATAGTACTTTGTCCTGCCATGAGGGCAGGGGACTGGACTCGATGGCCTCTCGAGGTCCCTTCCAGTCCCAGTATTCTATGATTCTATGTCCTTGTCTCGGGTGTCCTTTTCCATGCCGGGACAAGAGTGAGATTCATGCCTCTTCTAAGGCCTGTTTATGCTGTAGAAAGGGCCCAAGTGGCATACAGAGGTGCATTCAGCCAGGCGAGGGTTTCCCCGGTGTAAGCCAGCTGTAAAACTGTCTCTAGAGGATCCCCTTGCAAGCTTTAGCATTGAGAATATGCTGTGGACAAGGCCTCAAGTGGAAAGAGTATGTCAGGCACCAATGTGCTGAAGAGATTCCATTTGTTGTCAGGGCCAGCAGGGTAGGCTGCGGAAGTTGATGTAACCCTAAGATTGTCTAAGTTCCAATAGGGGCTTTCCAGGTCCCAGAAAAATCCAGGATTGGGAGGGCATAAAAATGGCTTAAAAGCAATCCTAGCTTCCCTCTTCCCCCTGAGCTATGAGGCTCAACACCATGGGCGGTGGGTGAAGCTGCTATTTGAGGAGGCAAGCTCCCCAGACTGTGGCTCCACATATACTCCACCCAAGCCCCACCCCGTTTCCATTGGTTCCTCCCTCTCCCCACCGTCTCCTTCTTCTCTCTGCTCATCCATTCCAGTCTAATCCCTAAACCCAAATGTCGCAAATGACACTCTTTATTGGAACATGTTTTCCACTGCACGCTGGATTGTGAAGATTGGACTTGCAGAAGGAACTTAATTAAGAGCACTAAATTTGGGAATAAAAAAAGTCACAAGTTTTTTTTTTTTAATATACCCTGAAGTTTGTCAGATTTATTTGCAAAAATTTTATAGTAAAGGCAAGTCAATTGTCCTGTTGAATTTAACATTAAGTATTATGGAATAAGTGATATAGCTCCTACTTTGTTTTACATTTTCTTCATCAGTATTTCTAAGCCGATTTTAGATTTTAAATATATTCTTAAGCCCTCATAAAGTAATCATTCCAGATTACTACCAATTTAAACTCAGTGAAACAAAGACATTATTTTAAATTAATTAGAGCAGTTTAGTGTGTTCATAGCAAGGTTCATTGCTTTTAGAAAAAAAAGGAACACTAATTTATTTTGTGTGTTTTCACAGCAAGGCACGTTGATGACCTTTTACTTTAAGCTTATGTTAAAATATGTTTCCAAAGATTTTAGGCCTATCAAAGGATATTCTCTCTTAATAAGGCACTGATTTTGGTGGAGGGTTCTCTTAAAACTAGTTCATCAAATAGTCAGAAGTAAAAGCAATGAATTAAACTGCAAAGAAGGAATGCTTGCAATGGAGAAGCCAGAGCTAATATCACCACACGAAGGCTTCTTCCTTTAGTCCCATTCAGACCACATTTAGAAGTCATGATCAGTAAGGGTATGTCTACACTACAGTGTTATTTCGAAATATCTTATTTCGAAATAGTTAATTCAAAATAGCTTATTTCGAAATAACACATCTACACACAAAATGCATTTCAAAATACCATTTTGCTATTTTGAAATAGTACGTCCACTCCGAGTGGACACTGAATTTCATTGAAGGCCGGCCGGGACCAGGTCCATCAGGGCATCAGGTCAGGAGTTTATTTGTGTGGCTGCTACCTGAGGCTATCTGAGGCTTGTGCTTAAAGAGACCCCCACCCTGGATAGCCGGTTCTCAGCTTTCCCTGCTTGCTTGCCTAACTCGATGAGGGACAGCAAAGCATTTGTGTTTCTGCATGCTCTGGTTGCCCGCACTCAGGACACCACAGCACTTTGCAACATGGAGCCAGAGCGGCCCCTGGGCACTCTGGTGTTTCTTGTTAACATGTTGATGTGAGCCTGGCTGCACTTTCTGCAGGCTGTCATCCAGGAGGTCCATCGGGGGGCTGTCAGTATCCAGGAGGCCCTGCGATAGAGCTTCCACCCTGAGGAGCACTAAGAACCTCCCTGGTCTTCCCCACTGGGGGCTTGTGCTTCATTCCTCCCCCACAACATTCCACTTACCCTCCCAGCCCCCCTTCCTGATGTCAAATAAAATACATGCATTTTCATGAACACAAACTTTTTATTTAACAAAACTAAGGTGGGGGGGGGGGGGGAAGAAACTGGTGAGACTGGAGAAAGGAGGTGGGAGAGTAGAGCAAAGAGGGTGGGAGAGGGGAGGGGGAAACC
Organism: Pelodiscus sinensis; assembly: GCF_049634645.1. Classification (NCBI taxonomy): domain Eukaryota; kingdom Metazoa; phylum Chordata; order Testudines; family Trionychidae; genus Pelodiscus; species Pelodiscus sinensis. The sequence goes on from NC_134722.1 coordinate 12,063,936, forward strand.
TGGGAGGTGGAAGAGGGAAGCAAGGGAAAGAAGGGGGAGAGGAAGCTCAGGGTTGGGGGTCTTGCCAGACCAACTTGATTTTCATGCAAACCTGCTCCTGGGTTCGCATGTGGCCTTTGGTGGCCAGGATGGCAGCTATCCTGCCATAGACGGCCGCGTTCCTCCGTCTAGTGCGGAGATCATGGACGTTGGGGGCATGCCCCCCAAACCTAAGTAAGGTCCCCCCTGATCTCCACCCTGGACCAAGAAGGTGCCCACCTTCTCCAGGCCCTGGAAGGCTCTTGGGAGCTGGCAGACTGCTCCTGGGGAGTGGTGGAGGGCTGAATGCCAGTGGCTTGCTGGCTCATGTTTTGGGGCCACTGGGTCAGGGCAGTGACTGATGGCTCTGGGCTGGCAGGCTTGGAGCTGGCACAGGCACTGTGGCCAGAGTCTACCCCTTTAAGGGCTCCGGGGAGGGAGAGGAGTGTTCTTGTTTGAGGCTAGAGTGGCCACCAGGGCATCCTGGGAAGGCTGGAGGCCCCCTATTTCTAAATAAATGTCTACACAACACTTATTTTGAATTAGCTATTTCGAATTTGGCATTATTCCTCGTAGAATGAGGTTTACCAAATTCGAAATAAGTGCTCCACTATTTCAAATTTATTTCAAAAAAGTGGTTTGGCTGTGTAGGCACTAGTAAAGTTAATTAGAAATAACAGCTGTTATTTCAAATTAACTTTGATGTGTAAACATACCCTAATAGAGCTATCAACGCAGGGTCTGGCACTGCAGAGTGTGGAAACTATGCAGAGCCCCATTAAAGCCAACAATCTACCTGTGTGCTACCAGTTGCAGAATTGGGGCACAAACATTACTATTGACTGATGTAAATCACTCAGTTCCTGATTGTAGAATCCTACTCATGTAAGACTTTGGTGAGACTTTGTCTGGACACCGGATCCTGACCGTGTGAGTCCAGTTTGCAGTCTGGAGCCTTTTTGTATCAAATAATCACTATTCATTAATAGAACAGGTACCTTGTAAGAAATCAATTAAAATCCAAGCCATAGCAAATTAAAAAGAGCAAGCCTATCTACTAACTGCATAATCAGTTTAAAAAAGCATAGCCCTCCATCAGTTAATAATGCTACTAAACAGAAAAAACTCTGATCTGGTTCTCATTGATCCTCAGACCCTTTCCCACAACTCTAGAAGTGTGTGTGACATAGAGGGGGGTACCTTGCTGGTTGCTATGCTGGGTAGTGGGTTGTGAGTGACCTCCACTGGCTGCTGTCTGCAGCATGGCCCAGCAGGGCAGGGGATGAGTCATTATGCAAAGGGGCTTCGAACCTGTCTGACCAGTTATCTCCCAGGGAGCGGAACAATGGGAAGAAGGGGAGTGGAGCCCTGGCTGGGGGCAGGGCTGGAAGTGAGTGAGGTTTCTGGCTGGTATCGTGGCAGAAGCAGCCTAGGCAATGGGCTGAGATTTAGGGGCCCAAGCTACCCCATCTCAAGGGGGGCTGAGGCATCCTAGGTCTGCCCTGTAACCAGATTACATCTGTGCTGTGCTGTATCCTGGAGAAGCAATAAACTCCCTCTATTCTACTGGCTGGTGGAGTCTGTCCATGCCATTACGGGGGTGCAGGAGACGGGAAAACCCCAACGCGCCATCACAGTGTGAAAGGGCCTAAAAACATAATTGACATCCACTTTAAGATCTGTTCGTGTTGCCAGAGTGATGTAAATGGGCCTTAATATAAATAAGAATCGGGAGCTAATTGAGGAGTCATCACTGAACAGGAAATTAAACGATATATGAGGGGACAGATTTTCATGCAGGGTCTATGACACAGCCGCAGTATTGATATGGCTGAGGTAAGCAAACAAAAACATGTTCCTGAGTCATTGGCTGCAGCAGAACTTGACCAATGAAACCATCACACAAGAGACTATAGTCAAAGTTGCTTTCCACTCCACTCTCTGCTTTGGAAGTGACTTTTTGAGCTGAACCAAATTAAGGCTACCTGAATTCTGAATAAGAGTGTCCACATGAGTTTAAAGTGCTTTAACTAATCTACTTTAAAGGTTAATTTGGATTAATATTCCTAAGTGCCCTTCTGGAACCTAAAAAATAAAGGCCTGATACACCTCTCACTGAATTCAGTGGAAAGACTCCCATTCATTTTAATGGGATTTGGATCAGGCCCTTAATGGTGTGTTGCAAGTGTACCTCCAGAGCCACAGAGAGAGAGAGAAACTATTACATTTGTGGTCTGTGAATGATGCCTTTCTGCACGCAGCCCAAAAAAGTAATGTTTTTTCAGGAGCTGCCATCTCACACTACAGTTTTCCTGGGCTGGTGTGATGCAAATACATTCATTGTTGTCCTATTTACAAATGCTGCTATGCAACAGTGAACAGACTGATGCCTTTTTAGAATGACTTGCAGTGTGTGTGTACCACACCCTCTTTTAGTCTGTATGTTTAGCAAGCCATCATGGGTGGGGTGCACCAGACTTGATGCTATCAGAATTAGATGGGAGATGGCAGAGGGTGTAAATCAGTCCCTTTGGTTTTCCAGTCTGCTTTCTCCATGATGTTTTAGAGGAGATGACAGATGTACTTGCATATGTGCATTCCTTTTGAATTTCTTGCAAGCTGTCTCATCATTTTACTACTGTACTCCCTAATTTCCAGTATTAAATGTGGAGATTGTCAATGAAGTGCCAATGACATAATCCAATCTGGGGTTGTTTCCGAAGCTGTAACATGCTTCAATGTAAGTGTAATTTTGAGTTGGTGCCCGACATAAGAGAGCTCACTTACATGTTTGGCAAACTTTTACTTTCATTCTATTTAATACCGTCTTATTACATGATGCCAGACATCTGAAAGGCAGTGCTTTGCAGAGGATGCATCCATTTGGGTCCAGGGAGTGTTTCACATATGAAAGAAACCGAAAACACACAGCCTTTTTATTGAAGTTCTTGAATGACAACATGAGTATAACAACAAGTTGTATTTAAAAATAAACTTTTGGCAACTGGTCCTCATTTTTTAAAAAATCAAAGGATTTTCAAGATACTAAAATCAGACTGGAGTCACCACTAATGCTGGATATTGTTTCTGCATCTTTACATTATTTAAGACCTGGCTATTTAAAGTCATCCGAAAAGCAAATCCATATTGATATTTAACTGTTCTTGTAATGTTCATGGCATACAGAGAAATTAGATTAAAACATAAAATACTCATGCTGGCAGATTGCAACATAACATTACTTTATTTCCTATTCTGGAACCTTGACACACGTGAATCAAACCACACAGAGAGAAAGAAGGCTGCTCCTTCAAGCAGAGAAGCACATCTCACTCCCTCTTGTTGTAGGCTGGCTCTTTGTAGATTGACTGTACGGGACATGGAGATCTCATGCTTCCTGCCACAGAGCCCCCTAGCCTGTATGCAAGGCCAGGGAACTCCTTATAATAGCTTAGTGGTAACTTGCTATAAAATATGTGAATATTGATTTTGATTTTTAAATTTATGTGCATAGGCCATGTTTGTGCTCCTTTTGGGTAAGTCTAGACTACATGCTTCTGTCACCAGAAGCATGTAAATTAGACTACCCGACATAGTCAATGAAGCTGGAATTTAAATATCCCCGGCTTCATTAAAATAAAAATGGCCGCCATGCTGTACCGGCTCAGCTGATTGTCGGCACAGCGCACAAGTCAGGATGCGGAAACGAGGTCGACAAAGGCGATCAGCTGAGCCGGAACAGCGTGGCGGCCATTTTTATTTTAAAGAAGCTGGGGATATTTAAATTCCAGCTTCATTGACTATGTCAGGTAGTCTGACTATGTCGGGTAGTCTGACTATGTCGGGTAGTCTAATTTACATGCCTCTGGCGACAGAGGCTTGTAGTCTAAACATACCCTTTGTGTTCACTTTCCAGGGACATTCCTACAACTGAATTGTAGAAACTACTAAGATACACTTGAAAAAATCTTGCACGCTCATATACTTTTGGAAAGGGAATATTAAATTTGCATGCTTGAATAGTTATACAACATCTGCTTGTGCAAATAGTAAGCTAGCTCCCTTGACAACTTGAGAAATTTTAAATGTTCTTTTTGTGAATATTTGCCCTGATTAATTTTAAAGATGAGCAAGATATCTTACGCAGCCTTTCACAGCAGAGTCGCATAATAGAATAGTTCTGCTATTGTAAATGTACACAGTAATGATGATCTGTGTGTGAAAGGAATTCCTGTGTGACATGATCTACTTAGATTTATCAGTCTTGGTAATTAATCAAAATAAATGAATTGCATCAAGTGAAGTGTCACAATTCAAGTCACATTTGGTTCAATGTCTCAGATGGACAGCCTTGTTAGTTTGTAACTTTAAAAACAGTGAGTTGTCCTGTGGCACCTTACAGATTAACAAATATATCTATGATCATGAGCTTTTATGAGCAAAACCCCACAATGAGATCAATGTACATAGTCTGATTTGAAGCTATTATATAATTGAGTCAGAGGTACATCACTATGCTCTGTTCTGTATGTGAAAAGTTCCCAGACTGCTGGGGAAAGGAAGCCTTTGTGTCTACAAGTAAAGGTCAGGTAAAACTGGACAAGCAGTTCGAGTCTAACATTGGGAAGAACATATCAGGCTGGCTTCTTCCAGTGGAATCAAGGCAAAAGAAGTGAACACTCATACAAGAATCTCAGAGGGGTAGTCATGTTAGTCTGTAACTTTAAAAACAATGAGTGGTCTTGTGGCACCTTAGGGTGTGCCTGGACTACAGGGTTGTTGTGTTTTGTTTTTGTTTTTGTTTTTTTTAAAGTGGCCTTTTTTTCTAAAAAGCTTCCCCTGCGTCTAGAGTACCGCCATGGTCTTTTGAAATTAAATCGAAAGAACATGACATTTTTTTCAACCACGGTAAACTTCATTTTACAAGGAAGAATACCTTTTTTCGAAAGTGCTCTTTCAAAAAAAGGCATTCTTGAATACAAACAGGGCTTTTTTGAAAGAGAGCATCCAGACTGCCTGGGTGCTGTCTTTCGAAAAAGCAGCTTGCTTTTTCGAAAGAAGTGGTTGCAGTCTATGTGCTTTCTTTTGAAAGAGGCTTTTTGGAAAGATTCTTTTGAAAAAGACTCTTTCAAAAAAGACTTGTAGTCTAGATGTAGCCTTAGAGACTAACCAAAATATATAAGAATCGTGAGCTTTTGTGGGCAAAACCCACATCATCAGATGATTTGGATGAGCACACAGCTTGGGTGATCATGTTAAAATACTGAAAAAGCTCTTTTACATTAGTATAGGCTTTCATAAATAATCATTCATAGCTCTTAGTTAACTATGGTGTCAAGGTATAAGCCTTGAGGATTGGGCAACAAAATGGCAAATGAAATTTCATGTGGATAAGTGTAAAGTAAAGCACGTCGGGAAAAATAACCCCAACTATACGTACAGTATGATGGGGGCTAATTTGGCTACGACAAATCAGGAAAGAGATCTTGGAGTTATCGTGGACAGTTCTCTGAAAACTTCCACGCAGTGTGCAGCGGCGGTCAAAAAGGCAAATAGGATGCTAGGAATGATTAAGAAAGGGATAGAAAATAAGACACAGAATATCTTACTGCCCCTGTATAAAACTATGGTACGCCCACATCTTGAATACTGTGTACAGATGTGGTCTCCTCACCTCAAAAAAGATGTTTTGGCCTTGGAAAGGGTTCAGAAAAGAGCAACTAAAATGATTAGGGGTTTGGAACGGGTCCCCTATGAAGAGAGGTTAAAGCGACTGGGACTTTTCAGTTTAGAAAAGAGGAGACTGAGGGGGGATATGATAGAGGTATATAAAATCATTAATGGTGTGGAGAGGGCAGATAAAGAAAAGTTATTTATTGGTTCCCATAATAGAAGAACTAGAGGACACCAAATGAAATTAATGGGTAGCAGGTTTAAAACTAATAAAAGAAAGTTCTTCGCACAGCGTGTAGTCAACCTGTGGAACTCCTTGCCAGAGGAGGCTGTGAAGCCTAGGACTATAACAGAGTTTAAAGAGTCCCTAAAAGGCTATTAGCCAGGGGATAGAAATGGTGTCCCTGGCCTCTGTTTGTCAGAGGCTGGAGAAGGATGGCAGGAGACAAATCCATTGATCGTTGTCTTCAGTCCACCCTCTCTGGGGCATCTGGTGCTGGCCACTGTCAGCAGCAGACTACTGGGTTAGATGGACCTTTGGTCTGACCCAGTACGGCCATTCTTATGTTCTTACATTCTCAGGATTTGGGTTTTTTTTATTTACCTTGCTTGTACCTCAATATTTTGTGGTTTAGAAAGATACAGTGCTCTCAAGTGCCAGTGCCTGTGTGGATTTGGTAATGGTCCTTCTCTATGCTGCTCATAAGGGACAGCCATCTGGAATAATGCATTCATGTCTGTGTACCTTCATTATTAGTAACATGTTGGCAAACTGGAGGGATGTCAGAGCATGAACGAAAATGAGGAATGAGTTGGAAGAATCAGTTTCACTTTATTCAGTGTACTAGAAGAAAATATATAGCTTGTCTGAGAGATTACTAAAAGGAGATATTGTAACTATTTCTGAACCATTGAACAGGTAAATAGCGAGGAAGGAGATGAATTAGTGGGCTAGTGGATAGCCATTTGATTGGGACATAGGTTCAGTTCTTTGCTGTGCTAAAGACTTCCTGTGTGACCTTGGGCAAGTCACTTAATCTTTCAGTGCCTCAGTTCCCCATTGGTAACATGGGAGAAAGTACTTCCCTATGCTAGAAGAGCCTTGCAAGGATAAAAATCCATTAATGCTAATAAGAACATAAGAATGACCATACTGGATCAGATCAAAGGTCCAACAAGTCCAGTATCTTGTCTTCTGGCAGTGGTCCATGCTAGGTTCTCTAGAGGAAATGAACAGAATGGATCACCAACCCTTCATTCCTGCCATCTGTTCCCAGCTCCTGGTGAACAGTGGCTGGGGACACCACGATCCTGGGGTGCTCCGACAGAATGGTGATGAGGGTCAGGTAAGTCTATAGAACAGGGATAGGAAACCTTTCTTCTATCAGAGGACATTGACCCACACCAAAAATCAAGGGCCGGGCCACAACAAGTAAAAAGCAAAGCTAGGAAAAGGCCCCAGCTTTCAGGTGGGCAGGCAATGATGGGGGAGGCTGGGGGAGGCATTTCCCCCTGCAAAGGGAGAGTATAGTTTTGTGGGGCCCCCCCTCTTCGTCTCATTCCCCCCTTACTTCTGGGAGTGGAAGTCAGGGTGTGGGGGCTTGCCTCTTTCCATTCTTCTGGAGCTCCTGCCCCAGCAGGTGTGGGGTTGCGGCATGGGGTCTTGCCCCTTTCCATCCACCTGATGCTCATGCTGTGGGGGGGGGGGGGGGGGGGTTGAGGGGGGAATCCAGCCAAGGGGCTTGTTCTGTTCCACCTGCCAAGCATTCAGGAAGCAAAATCTGGCCATGGACCAGATGAATTTAAGCAAGCAGCTGGAGCTAGCCTGCAGGCCATAATTTCCTTACCCCTGATGGAGAGGGAAAGAGAGAAATAAAATTGTTTCATACCCAGGAATGAGATTAAATCAAAGCCATATAAAGCTAGTAATGCAGTTAGATTTTTACTCCACCTTTCCCATATGTTAGTTGTAAGTGTGACACCTGATTTATTGGCCGGGGACTGTTTGCAGTTTGCTATGAGTGTGGGTTGCATATGAAAGGAGGTGAGCAAATTGATCAGCCTGATCAACTCTTTGTGATCTGTATTTACTTTTTGTCAGTGCTCTTTCTTAGCAAATATTCTGAGTTTACACACCAAAATAAGGTTTTCCCAATCACTATTCATGGAAGTTTAACCTAGACTCTGTGAATTAAGTAGTGTTTTGCTTTATTTCTAATTTTAATTTTGGATTTTGCACTTCCATTTCCTTGTTTTGTTCTGTTTCTCTTACAGTGAAGAGGAACATTCTGACCTCTGTAACAGATTTTAGTGCTTTAGGCATACAAACGCATGCTATTTGCATGCCTAATTTGCTACCAGTTATCAGATTTGTACATACAATCACAGTAATTAAACATGCAAATGACCAGTTATATATTTAATTTGTAAATGCGGTGTGCATTCACAGCAATTCTGCACATAAATATACATTCAAAAATATATTCTTGAAAAATCAGGATTCAAAAAATCCAAATTACTTCTGTAAATTACCCTTTTATTCTCTTCACTTACATGTTACACCCCTATTTTTCTTATCAGTTACTTCAGATTTTGTTGTTTGTTTTAATATTGATATCACCATAAGAGATTTTTCTCCTTTATACTGAAACTGGCAATAAACACAAGTGAATCAAATATAGCCTTGAGTTCTACACTTTGTTACACCACCTAGTAATCTGTCCCTTGCCATTTCAATCCATATACTGCTTTAAAAGAGGTCACCAAATTCATTCCTAATATAACTGCCTAAAAGTCAGTAGGTTGGATCCTCAGGACAGACTCTAAATCACCTTTTCCACTTAGCAATTGTGGGGACAGACCGTGACATAAATAGCACAGCTAGACGAATGCACTAACTGATGCCATTTGTGTGCCCAGCTGCCTTTCTGCTGGTCCAAGATTGTCCAAAGTGCACTAGGCTTCAGATTCATACCCTCATCGTTCATTAGATTTCTTGCTTGGTCCAGCGCCCCACGCTGGAGGCACTGGAGCAAGCAAATGTTGGAAGGGCAAACAGGGATCGGCATAGATCCAGCTACGTTTGCTTTATGTCACATTGGGATTCCTCTGCATCACTGCTGCTAGAATGGCACAAAGGGGACTTATTTCAGGCTGAGGATCTGGCCAGTGTATTTACACATGAGTTTGAATTTGACCCCATATGATCATCATTCTTATGCATCACAAGTCACATCTAAGTTGCAACTTCTCTCTTCTGCATCAGTGGGGCAGAAAGGGTGTTGCAGCCCATCCTCCAATCTTTCAGTTATGTTCTCTTCTACCATGTTTGACTGTCCTCACCAGTGTCTCCTCTAAGCTGCACGGCAGCACAGCTTCACAGGTGATTAATCAGCCCCGTCCAGTCAGAGGCTTAGAGGGAACACTGGTTCTTACCACCAATGTTCCTTCTAATCTTTTCCATCCATGTGTGGAATAAATTGTATGTGCACCAAGCCTTGTGAAGCTGTAAACCACGAATTGAAACACATGCTGCTAGCTGTGGGCAGCTGTGGGTGCTCTGCAAATCAACTGGATGGCGCTTGAATCTCTCCTGGATGCCTGCTAAGGGGGAGTCTTATAGGGAAAACTGCTCGCCACTGTCCTGCAGTCACATTGAATATTGAACTGAGCCACATTTTTGCATTGGGTCAGGCCTTCTGGCCATTCCAATTAGCAGCCTTTTCAGTCTAGTCCAGGGTCTGCATCCTGAGTTGAGAACAGCTAAACGTAAATTAGGGGCATTCAAAGTTCATTGGCATTGTGTCCACTTTGTGTGGACAGGGCATATTAGGGTCAATAATTATTGTTCATCTGAGACTGGCATTGGGCTAGCAGTACTGGACATGAATGCATGAGATAAACCCCTTAGTTCAAATTAATTGTTAAACCTCATTCCACGAGGAGTAACAGTTAATTCGAACTAAGAGTTTATTTTGGAATCCCGCTTCTCTGCCGTGGGCAGTTACTTCAGGCTAGTCAGTTTCCAACATGGACTAGCCCGGGAATATGCTAATCAAGTGTGGGATATTTAAATCCCGTGTCACTAGAGGCAAAAAGTTATCAGCTGTTTCTGTATCTTCTCTGCCACCGCCCTTGCTATGTCATTCTCTTCCTAGAAGTCATTGCCCTTTCAAATATATGTAGGCCGGAAAGTCTTGATTCAAGGAAGGAAAAAGCAGAGAAAAATCCTTAATGACACATCTAGTGGCCATTGCTGAATGTTTATGGCAGCAACTCATGAATGATCCAGATAAGTCTCATAAATTACAGTTGCTTTAGGTTTCTGTGGTTTTTGTTTTCCCTTTGCTTTGTATATATTTCTCTTCTTAGTAGCACACCATTGAAAGATGATAGATGTCTAAATTTTCACATTCCCTAAGTTAGTTTCCAGCTCTCTCATTATCAGAAAATGAAATCAGATCCTGGTCATTATAGGTTGATTATAGTTCAGTATTGATTATAGTTCAGCATTTTTAAAATAACTTTTGTGCTTTTTAACATCTGGATCAGATTGCTAAGACTTTAGGTTTAATCTTCCTTTCTCTCTCTCTCTCTCCTTTTTTGCATGCAGACACATGTATGATGACTGCATACACAAATAACTGGTTAGACATATTGTTTGACTAAGTGTCCAGTCAAAATAACTCACATTTTGAATGGCAAACACGTGTTAACAAACTACTAAGAAACCAACGACAGAGCAAGCAGCCTAAGAAGGAAATATTTGGTGAACAATATGAATAATGAATTAATCTGAAAAAAATAATAATCCATTTTCAGCCAGGTGACAAAAATATGAAATTCATCCAATAGGATATTTGCTATAATTTATTCAGCTACAGGTTGAACCTCTAAAATCCAGGACTCTCTGGTCCAGCAACATCCAAGATCCGGCAGGAGCACAGTTATTGCTGGACCAGCGAGCCCCGGCTGGCCAGAGGCTGGGCTGGCAGTGGGGAGTGTAACCCTGGGGGTAGCTGGACTGGTACAGTAGGCAGCAGGGAGCACAGCCCCCGCCTAAGCTGGAGGCAGCAAGGCCAGAACCTGGGAGCGCAGCCCCAGCTGGCAGCAACTGGGAAGACAGCCTCTGCTGGTGGGGGCTGGCAGCACAGCTGGGAGTGTGGTTCCAGTCAGGCCGGAAGCATCAGAGCCAGTGGCCAGGGAGTGCAGTCTCAGTTGGGCTGGAGGCATCATTTCTGGTGGCTAGAAGAGCAGCCCAGACTGGCGCCTGGGAGTGTAGCTGTGGCCTGATCCAGCATGATGGGGTGCACAGCCCCAGCAGGGCCAGTGTTGGGGAGCAGGGCTGACAGATGGGAGGGGAGCCTTGACCTCCCCTGGCCCTGCAGACTCCATGGTTTGGGACCATTCAGGTGCCCAGGGTGCTGGACCAGGAAATCCCACCAGTAGCTCTAGTCTGAATTAAAATTTTATTTTTCTAGAACTACAGTTCTGATTCATAACAAAGTATGAAGCTCAGCAAATAAACATTCTGTTTAGTGCTGATGCATGAAGTGATAACTTGCTTTGGTTTCAGAGCAGTAAATAAAATGAGATGCTGGGTTTTTGAAAGCCGTGGTCTTTGCTAGATTAGAGTAGTTGCTTGCTATGTTTATGGACGGATCTTTTATGTTGCCTATTTACTGCCATTTGCTTAGTTACAGCATAAGGTTCTATATGATTATCTTCTCAATAGGATGCTAAGCTAACATCTGTCAAGTTTAAAAGTCAGTGTGGCTGCTATGAGTCAGTGAAATGATCCAGAGGTGCATTTTTTGACATAGTGGTAAATCAGTGCTTTAAACAAAAAAGCTTATGAAAATGTTTAAACATACTTTAGGATGACTCTGTCTATTCATCAATGAGATTGTTTTAATCATTAAAGGCTAATGTGTGGGGTGGGAGAGTGGAAAGCCTAGGAGAAATGCACAATTGGTGATTATGACTGTATTTATCAGAGTAATGTCAACTAAAGGAAAATATCTGTTGTTTGTAATCTATTGTTGCTTGACTGCAGCAGCATCACTGGAGTTTAAAGCATCTGCCATCTGCATTAGAAACTTCATTTCCCCTGGGTTTATAATGTTGCCATTTCAAACCACGTCAAGCTGAAATTGCCTTACATGACCAGGGCTCTGGCAGAAATTTAATATTCCTTTAAGGTGAGCTTTCTGCATTCAGAACTGATCAACAAACAAAATTCTTGGGTGTTTCAGGTGGTGTTTTCTTTTTTGTGCAGTGTTGGAAAAATAAGCAGCAGGAATATGAAAACCACTTTTCAAGGCTCTGTGGCCTGAGGCTGCCGAAGTCAACGGCCAAATCTTCTTCGACTTCTTTGAAAACACATTCGGCCTTCACCTACCAATGAGTTTAGGAGCTTTGACAATAGTGAACAGAAACAAGAGAATGGCAACGTTATTTAATTTTGAAGAGCGGTGGCTCTCTATAGCCTTTGTAAGTCTGCTCAGCCACCCACATGATGAACAATTCTTACAGTGCAAATACAGTTGCCTTTGAATTGCATAGACGGATTACTTTAAAGCTGTTCCAAAGGTGCCCTCACTTTTCTGGGATTTTGTGGACTGAAAACATTCTGCACTCATGATTAGCTACTTTGGGTCCCAAAGGAGTCTGGATAGAAAGTTTTCTTTCTTTCTTTCTTTCTTTCTTTCTTTCTTTCTTTCTTTCTTTCTTTCTTTCTTTCTTTCTTTCTTTCTTTCTTTCTTTCTTTCTTTCTTTCTTTCTTTCTTTCTTTCTTTCTTTCTTTCACACTGACAAAGACCTCATAAATGATACTTGTTTGTGTGAAAAGTTATATGCAAAATAAAATGTACGTGTAGACATGATTTCTGGAGTATAGTACCACTTAGGAGTGGATAAGGGTGACAGAATCAAACATTTGATGCTGTTTCTACTACCTTTATTCATGTAGTCCCACCGATTTGGGACTACATTCAACAACAACAAAGGTATCGGAATCCAGTCCTTGGATTTTAAACTCTTTGGTTAGGGTTGTGTTGCTTTACTACTAGAACATACCAGACACAGATATGATGCTATATAAAGATGGAATAATAATACTGTTAGGCTGTGTCTACATTGGCATCCCTTTCCGGAAAAGGGATGCTAATGAGACACATCGCAATTGCAAATCCGCGGGGGATTTAATATCCCCCGCAGCATTTGCATTTACATGGCTGCCGCTTTTTTCCAGCTTGGGGATAAGCCGGAGAAAAGCGCCAGTCTAGATGTGATTCTCTGGAAAATAAGTCCTTTTCCGGAGGATCTCTTATTCCTACTTGAATAAGGAATAAGAGATCCTCCGGAAAAGGGCTTATTTTACCCGGAGAATCACGTCTAGACTGGCGCTTTTCTCCGGCTTATCCCCAAGCCGGAAAAAAGCGACAGCCATGTAAATGCAAATGCCGCGGGGGATATTTAAATCCCCCGCGGATTTGCAATTGTGATGTGTCTCATTAGCATCCCTCTTCCGGAAAGGGATGCCAATGGAGACACAGCCTTATTGTTCAGATCTTGGTTTCTAAACAGGGGGGCTATGTCTACACTACAAGGTTTTGTGCAAAAGCAGCTGTTTTTGTGCAAAAACCCACGAAGCGTCCACACCTCAAGCATGTTTTTGTGCTAGAAAATCTACAGTCAATCGACAGAACAGAGGGCTTTTTGCAGTGTAGGTATACCTCCTTCTATGAGGCATAACTCCTTTTTGCTCTATAGCTCTTGTGCAAGAATGCATGTGTGGACGCTCCGCAAAGGTTTCATGCACAAAAAGAGTCTATCCGAAAAAGCACAGGTGTTTTGATGGCCATTCTGTGAATGGCCATCAGAGCTTCCTTGCGCAAGCACGTCCATGCAGTGTGGACGCTCTTTTGCGCAAAAGAACATCGCTTTTGCGATGTGCTTTTAAGTCTGGACATGCTTTTGCACAAGAAGTTTTTGCAAAAGAACTCTTCCGTAAAAGGCTTCTTGCACAAAAACCCTGCAGTGTAGACAAAGCCAGGTTGCTGAACAGGATTGTTTTTGGCCTGAGAATTACCTGTCCTCTTTTATATCGTGTCCTCCTGTTTGGCCCTTATTTATTTATTTATTTATTTATTTTTTAAATCATCATCTACTGCTCTGCTGTCTGACCAAGACTGTAAATAGATAAGAGCTAAAAACACTAAGAAATATAGATAGGAAAGTCTGAAACAAATCCTCTGAAATGAACGCGTGACACAGGAAATGAGCATATTAATGAGAACGGAAAAAAAAAAAATTCTGAGCAGCCAACTGCCATAGTTTCAGAGGTAGGTGTGACCACAAGCATAGGGATTATAAACCATGAAGCTGTGACTTTAGCAGTCACATCAGACTGTTAATAATTAACGTAACAATCAAAAAATGGGAAAAATGAACACCAAAGTCCTTGTATTATTGCCTGTATCAGGCCAAGGCAAAATACAACCTGCGGGCTGGATTTGGCCTGCCAAGCGACTTCATCCAGTCCATGGATGCTGCGTGGAGTTCCAGGCAGGCTCTCCACTTGCCTTGCCTTACCCACACGCTGCTCAGAAACGTGGCTGAAGGATGTTTTTTCCTTAAAAACTGTGAGCCCGGACGAGACGGGGGAAACCTTTAGGAACTGATCCCACCCCCAGCACAATCCCATTGGCCAGTTTCTGGCCGGATACCAGCCAATGGGAGCTGCCTGTTTCTAGAACAGGCAGCCACGAAGCACAAGAGGCTGCAGAGCACACTGCTGCAGCCTGTGCAGGGGCAGGGCAGGCAGCAGTGTTCCTGCCAAGCTGGGCAGCAGCAGCACAGATTCAGAGGTGATTAACCAGCCCCATCCTGTCAGACGTTCAGGGCTCCCTGCAGGACTGAATAACTGAATGGGGCTGATTAACCACCTATGAAGTTGTGCTGAGACGCAGTTCAGAGGGAATACTGTCTGGCAGGTAGGCTTATTCAGGAACGGGCTGCTGGCTGGTAAGTCTCCTAACCAGACCTTGCCTCTGGTACCCCAGCCCCTCCCTTCCCTAACCCTCTGCCCTCCACTCCTGTCCCCTACTCCACCTACCCAAATCATCTACCCCCTCCCACACCCATATCCCCTCCCAGATCTGGCACCCCAATCCCCTGCCCCAGATAACAGTCTCTTCCTGCCCTAGCTCACAAATCCCTGCACCCCATCCTGTATCCCAATTCCCTGCCCTAGGTCACAATCCAGCCCCCCAATCCCATCCAGTGCCTCAGGTCACAGCTGCCTCCTTCACCCAAAATTCCTCCCTTCTGCACCCAACCTCCATTCCAGACTCCCCCCTCCCCACTAATATCATGGAAGAGTGCGGCCCTCAACCACTTTTCAAATTCTTGGAGTGCCACCCCCATAAAAAATTATTGCCCACCCCGGCCTATATTCATTTCTGTATGAGAGAAAAATGCTGGCCCTCAACACAGTATGAATCATTCAGTTACACTCTGGGAATAATGGTTGCAAACTGATTTTTCACTGTATTCATAGACTGGACAAATTACCAAATAATCATTTAATAGTAATGATTTCTAATAAGAGGACAGGGCAAACGTTCCTCAGCAGAGAATGACTGGAAGTGAGAAAATAACTGAATACAAAAAATGCAGTCAGGCTCTTTGGAGCTAACAGTAAAACAAAGACTTCTACAACATACAGGTCACACCTACCTGTTTTTTCTTTGTGATCCTGTCTAATATCTGTTTTGTGGGCATTGATCCTTTGGCGAAGTGTCTGAGACGTTTGTCCAATGTACATAGCAGACGGACACTTTCGGCACATGATCGCATAAATTATATTTCTGGATGCGCAGGAATATGTGTTCTTGATCTTATAACTCACTTGGTTAGGCCCAATAATGGTATCAGCAGAGTGAATATGTGGACAAAGCTGGCAACGGGGTTTGTTGCAAGGGAAGGTACCAGGGTTGGTATTAGTGTGGTATGTCCTGTGGTTGTTGGTAAGAATCATCTTGAGGTTAGGTGGTTGTCTATAGGAGACTATGGGTCTGTCTCCCAGAGCTTCTTGGAGTTTAGTATCCTGTTCTAGTATAGGCTGTAGTTTATTGATAATGTGTTGCACAGGTTTAAGTTGGGGGCTGTAGGTGATGACAAGTGGTGTTCTATTGTTGGTTTTCTTGGGTCTGTCTTGTAGTAGATGGTTTCTAGGTATTCATCTGGCTTTTTCAATTTGCTTTTTTATTTCTCCGGGTGGGTAGTTGAGGTTTATAAATGCTTGGTAAAGATCCTGAAGTTTCTGGTCTCTGTCAGTGGGATTAGAGCAGATGCGGTTGTATCGAAGGGCCCACGAAAGCTCATCATCTAATAAACCATCTTGTTAGTCTTTAAAGTGCTACATAGTCCTGTATTTTGTTTCAGCTACACCAGACTAACACGGCTACATTTCTATCACTATTCTACTTCATAGGAGTACTTAGCCATTTCATTTGCCTGAGCCATGTGCAAAATTGTATCCACGGGTATTTTTGTCTACCAATTGCAATCTCAAATTCTAAGTTCAGGCTTTCAAAATCTGGACTGAAATTTTTAAAATCGCCTCCATGTTATATAGTCTCCTAAATATTTTCAAAAGAGATCTAGCAGTCAATGAGACGTAGGCTCTTAAGTCACTTAGCACTTTTGAAACTTTCCTCCTGGCCCATAATGTCAGTGTCTACAGGCTTATGGGACTGATCTTTTATGGCTAACATTGCAGTAATGCTCAGTGGTTCTAACCAAGCCTCCTCGCGATGTGTGTTGAACAAACACTCATTAAGTGACAATCCCTGTCCTGATAAGCTGATAAGCCCAGGAGACAAAAGGGGAAACAGGCACAGAGAAGGGGAGTGATGGGCACAGAAGGGCCATGGCCAAACAGGATTATGGATTTGTTTCAAGACAGAGTCGATTAGGAATAGTTGCGTGTATTAATCTCACTACGTCACTACTATTACAGAGTTAATACTGCCAGATGGTTACACAGCTACTGCAAAGTAATACGCCAATAGGCATAGGCAGAGCAATGCATCAAAGCAAGCAACAGGCACTTGGAAATGCTTACGCCCCTTCAGTCTGCGGGAAGTCCAGTTCCTGTCACCTTGCACCAGGCAGCAGTGGACGTGGCGCCAGCTGGGGGGATCCAGGCACCCTCTGAGGTCTAGGTCCCTGGTGAGACTCACCGGACTTGGGACTCCCTACACTAATTATACTACAGTTGTTTACCGGGTGTACGCATTCTGGCCCAATGCCACTCTCAACCTTCCCATGGGGCTGAGAACCAAGGTCATGTTATTTATCCCATTCTTAGCTAGTAAGGATAGGCAGTAGTGGCTGATGAAGGCCATCTGAAAAAGAACACCTGGTATTTTCACCATCACGGTTCATGGCTGGCCTAGAGGAATACAAATTTAACCCCTGCAGGCCTAAATATGGCTTTTTATGTGACACAGGGGTCCACAGCAGGTCACTGGCAGAGTTAAAGAAGAGGATCCAGGTCTCTTCTCAGTCTGAGGACTCCACTGGACCATGCTGCATCCACCCATCCTTCCAGGCTCTGATTGCTTTGGAAGTGCATACACAGCTACATCACAACTGTTATTGGACTTCCGTTCTTGATACCTACTACACTTGCTTGTATTGCTTTGGGTTTGGAAAGATACTTGACATAGGACTGATCATATTTACCCAGACCTTTTGGCACATGTTTAGTCATGAACAATACCCTGAATGGTTATCTTGTCATGAGGTGACTGAATAGGGCAGATATGCTGGAGCATATTCTTGGACTCACAGCATTAGTTGGCTTTATCCTGTAGTCATGGGAACTCTGATTCATTGTTCAAGGACAGTCTGTAATGAATAATGCATTACAAGCCTATTCACGAAGATTTCCTGTGTGCTATAGAATTAAAAATTTCCTATGCTCAGGATTCATAATTGTCCTTTCCTATATTTAACAACACAATTAGATAACGTCTATTGCTCAGCCAACACGTATATATGCTGACGTTGGATCTGTTTGTTATTTAATATTTTCAGAGCATGCTGAGCAGAGAACTTCATACTCTATTAAAAATTATTAATGAAATAAAACATAATACTACACATTTCCCAAGAGAGATTCAAAAATAAATTCTTCATTTAAATGGTGAACTCTATCACTGCAAAACATAAGCTGATGTGTTTCGAGACTACTGGGAATGCTGCTCAGAAAAGGCCAGACTGTATTGTGGGGATGGTGGAGAATGTGGTGGAAGAGACTTTAAGCTATAGACAGGTCTAGTAATTTTATACAACACATTAATACACACAGTATGCTTTACGCTGTGTGTTTGTTGGGCAAAAAATTAAATCTTGGCATGTCACATTATCAACTCCTGATCAAGATAATGCAGCATGTAGCTCTTAAGTTTAATATGCAGAAGTAATTGTTTTTACAGCAGATGAATGACTCACCAGCTAATTGATTTAGTGGGTATGTAAGTGGGCAAGGTTTATGCTTTACATGGTTCAAAATGTTGAAACAGTTACTGAATCTTGGATGGGTAATTGCAAATCCATTCTCAAACAACCTTGCATCATACATAGTGTCTGTTTGTTGCATATCTACCAGTACAATTATGAAGTAAGACAGAAATACAGTTAACGTTAAACCTAGAAAGATTTTTATATCAAAAGGAACCTGGTTCTGATCTCACTAACACCAGTGTAAAGCAGAGGTAACTCCAATAAAGACAAGATCAAAATCAGGCCCTACACAGTACAACAGGTGCCCATGTTTGCAGTGATATTACAGCTTTCAGTTTCACTGTGTTATCTTTCCCTATATGGGGGGAACTTGATAATACCCTTGGCTGTGTCTAGACTGCAGGGTTTTTTCCGAAAAAAGTAGCCTTTTTTCAAAAAACTTCACCTGTGTCTAGACTATAGCCATGTTCTTTCGAAATTAAATTGAAAGAACGCGGCTTTTCTTTCGACAGCGGTACTCCTCATTTCACGAGGAATAACGCCTTTTTTCGAAAGTGCTCTTTTGAAAAAAGGCGCTATGTAATGCAAACTGTGCTTTTTCGAAAAAGAGCATCCAGACTGCCTTGCTTTTTTGAAAGTACTGATTGTAGTCTAGATGATCTTTTTCAAAAGAAGCTTTTTCGAAAGTATCTTTCGAAAGAGCCTCTTTCGAAAGAGGCTTGCAGTCTAGACGTAGCCCTTGTTTGGGGTTTCAATACAGGCACCAGGGATGGAACTAGCAAGGAAACTAACCTGTCCAAATACATACACAGCTGGTCCCTGCAAGTCTGTGGGTTGCGGTAGAGAAGCTTGCACTCTGGCTGCTCTTGCTGAATCTATTGTGTAGACTAAGGAGGACTCTTCAGTCTCCAGGGCCATTAGTGTGGCACCTGTCAGTTGTAATGGAGCAATTGAAAATAACTGTAAAGAAAGGTGATAATTTACCTGCAGAAATAGCTTTTTGTTATTTCAAAAGCAAACACGGTATTGGATTTTAGCTCCTAGAATCAACAGTAGTATCATGTAATGTTCGTGTTTGTGTGTGTGCACATGTGTTTGGGGTGGGGCTAGACACATACCTTGTGGACTGGACCAAGAGTGTGACCCAAAGACCACTGAAGACAATGGAAAGACTCCCACTGAATTGAAAGATTCCAATTATCTTTAATCAGGCTCTCAAACCTATGCTCCTTATTCATGCAAAACTCTTGAAGTAAATTGATTTTGGCCTTCTGTAGACTTACTTTACTGCCATAACTGCAGTCTATGAGCACCTTCCAGTAGTGCATTAATGATTAAACATCTGTTACTTGTGTATTCACTCCTCCTCTCTGCAGGGGGAGAAGCACTGCAGTGGAGTGTCTGTCTTTAGTAGGTTGGCTTGTTTGTTTAATACAAAGATGCCTGTTGCTATGTGTTTCGGTTAGAGAAGGCAAGGTCAAAGAAATTCTCCTTGCACTTGGAGTGGAAGAAGGTGAGGTTTGTGGTGATCCTTAGTTCTTGGGGAAAATCCTTCCACAATCTCAGGCAGACCCCAGAGGACATTCTGTCTCCCTACACGCTAGCTTTACGTTGATTGTTGAAAGTACCATCATGCCAGGGAATTAGAATGGTCAGCTAAGGTCTTTGTCCTGGATCCTTAGGCAGCTTTTAGACATCCTGGGCATAGGCCATAGAGCTCCTTGAAGATCAGGACAAAGGCCTTGAGCTTGATTCTGAATTCTATGAGAAAGCCGAGTGGAGAGCAGAGGACAGGTTTGATGTGCTTGCAGTAGTCTGTTTCTGAGTGGAGGCACTGCAGCCAGGGGTATCCTTAAAAGGGTGTGAGGCCCAGGACAAATTAGCCTGTGCTCCCCTCTGGCTCTGTCCAGGCCCTGCTCCCACCCCACCCTACATCTTCCCATCCCTTGCTTCACTCCCTCCCTGCCTCTTTCCATGCCCATTCCACCACTTCCGGCTCAGTTCTGTCCCTTACTACTCCTCTCTTCCCCCAGCACCTCTTGACACGCTGCAAAACAGCTGATCAGTACAAGGCAGTATGCATTGGGAGGAAGGCACTGATCCATGGGCCCGGCAGGAGGCACTGTGGGGAGGATAGGAGGCTGCTCAGCAGGGGGCTGAACACTCACCCTGTTTTTCCCTAGGGCCGGCTATGTATGTGCAATTGCAAATATATAGGCCAAACCCTTACCCAGAGAGAGAGATCAGTTTCAGGGCACTCAGATGTATAGTGATCGTTTCAGATGCTCAAAAGACAATGCACAGGTCTGACGTTTTAGTTAGTTTTCCATGTAGCCATCTTCCATAGGGGCAGGAAAACAAGAGAACAACTAAAATTGCCACCCGAAGAAGAGGGCAAGAATTGCAATTGGTTTAATCATGTTCTATTCACATGGAAGCTGGGCTATAGCTAAGCAAGACATGTATTGAACTATTTTCACAGTTTATTTTGACTGGGATCTTACATTTTTGATGGTCATGTTCATAGTTTTATTGGACTACCAAACACGTTATTAACAATCCATTATGCTTCACTTATGCTGTAGTACCACAGAATTTGCCATCATTAAAGTGCTGGAGGGAAGCATTTTCAAGTTCCCTTTTGACTTTTCATAAATATTAATGACACAGTTACATTTGGGACCCAAAATTTAAAACATAATGGGCCTATTTGAACAAACAAGTTTGTTTGCTCCAAACCTTGCCTTTGCTTCTGGAATTGCGTATTCAGGTATTGCAAATGTGCTCACAGAATAAGCAACAGTGTGTAGAAATTAGCATTTGCAGGCCCCAAGTGCAAAGACTGTAGCGCACAAACTGATATACTTGGAAATGTTCAGGTGCCCATTTGAAAGTGGGGCTGCGAATGAAGTTATAGCCTCTTGAGTCTAGTAGCTTCCTTAATCATAGCACTTATATTGTCTACGCTGTTTGAATTTCTTTGTTGTGCTTGTGATAGAGGTGTGGGAGGGGGGAGGAAGAAAATGTCATATACTTCTATACCATGGCTGGCAGGCAGAGGGTTAAATCTCTAATCTTTAGGATCGCTTTGTCAGGCGTTTTCTCTTACTGTTGAGAAATCTGGCCGTGGGGAAATCTGCCTGGGCTCAGACGAGACCAATTACTTTGCTGTGGAGACCAGTTGGGATTGCAAGGGGAGTGGGCAGGAGGTTAGGAAGGTGCTTTCTGCCTAAGCTTTTATACACCCTGTCTGCAAGGGGAAGAGCAACTGCTGTTCATTTTATTAGGGAATCTGGGTCGTTTTGGTGTACGGTCTGCAAGGAAAGACCAAGAAAGACTATCCGAGGACATGGAAAGGAAGTGTATTTCATTGTCAGGGGATGTGAAACCTGTCATCTTACATAGCAGTACCATTTTCACACTTATTCGGGCATTTCAGGGTAAAATATTTGTTCATTCTGGTATCTGCCATCTGGTGGCCAGACTGTAAAGTGCAGTAATAAACAAGTGCCTATTAACGTTTTCTTTACAATTATTTTAATGCAAAAATTGATCTGTACTTAAATTAAATTTGAGATTTTCCTTAAAACTGGGTTTATTTCTTGAGTAAGACTAAAACAAAGAAAAACCAAAAATTGCTCTCCTCCCCCAGGGGAAAAAACCAACAACAAAATCCTTTCTCCAATCTTTCATGCTGGGTTATAATGTGCAGTAATAAAAATTCCTCACTGACAGTGGCATGTCATCTTACACCTCTGAATCTTTCTTTTGGGCATCCCACAATGCCATCTGCAATAACTGATACCTGCACTTGAGGTACGTGTCTGCTAGAATTACACGAGAAGGATGTGGGGATGTTCCGGTTTAATATCCGCTCTCATTCTTATCTATATTAGAAACTGCTATGACTGCGGATGCCTCAGTAGAGCTAGAATTATGAAGAAGAGCACCCTTTCAGATGCTTTAATTTCCTGAAGCCACAGTACTGCTCATGAGTGACAAAAGATTCTGGTTCTAGGACCATCGCTGATCTATTGTAGTGTTTTTACACTGAACATGTAATAAATGTTAAATTGGTGTAAAGGAGGAGAATAAGGTTGTGAGGCTGTAAGATCTCCAGGTCAAGGGCTGTGTCTTCTTGAGAGCATAGACAATGCCTAGCACATTATAGGCGGTACTGGAATTGTAACAAAATCAAATTGCACAAGACCTTGGAGAATATTCTGCAATGAGCAATCTGGCATTGGAAAGAGCCTAGATTAGACTCTCCTCTGCCTCTGAATTATGGTTTAGTGCTAAACATCCTTTTAACATCATGCACTGCAAATGGAATCCTTGCTTAATGAGGAAAAGTGCATTTTTCAGTCTGTTCCCTTGAAGAAGCTGGTCGCATTTACAAGTTCCAGTCACATGTACCTGAAATGTTGTTTTCAAGTGTCCACTTAGCTGGACAGTTTAGTTCCAGAATTTTATGCTAAAATTCATACTTCTTGGCAGACAAGCACATAAATCAGGTGGTGGGCACTAACCCATAAATTGTTGTGGATAATTAGTAGATTGCAAGGAAATTGGAAGCTTTTCACAGTTGGCAATAATACTTCTTTACTAAGACACCAACTCCATGGCTATCAGTCCATTGCTAATTGAAATTATTTTTCTATGCATGATGCATGTGGAATATATTTGAAGAAACACTTTTTCATTATATATTATCATTATTTGAATCTTTTGTTTGGGGTTCTTGCCAGTACTGGCTACACTGATACCATGAACCACTCACACCTCAGAAGTCTGGAGGTTTCTCTTGAGATTTCCAGCAGAATTTTGCAAACTTCACAATATTGAATGAACCTTTTTATTTCTGTTTTGCCGTTTGCCTAAATAAGACCTTCATTCAGCCATGTACTTAGGCATATGACTGCCTTTAAGCATGATTAGTTCTGTTCACTTTAAAAGGACAATTCATATGCTTAAAACTAAACATGTACATCAGTGCTTTCCTGAACTGGGGTCTAAATGCAGAGATTAGGAGCGATTTTGTATGTCAGGCATGCCAATCTAGTGGCTAAGATGCTGGACTAGCACTTCAGACAGTAGGGTTCTAGTCCTAGGACTACTAGTATCTTTGGCAAGACTGTTCCTTGTTCTCTCATGTGCCAAATGCAGGTTCTCCTTCTGCCTTGAGGAATGTAGTGGTACAAGTAATGTTACCAGATTCTGGAGTTGTACATATATTTTTTTTAAAAATCGCCCTGGCTAGTTTGAATGTTCTCTGCTACCAAGTTTCGTATCTAATTTCTTCATTGACTTAACAATGGACTTCATAGGCACCAAAATAAGATGAGCATCTGTTGCTTCTATTAAAACAGTCCTAAGTAAGGTGTGTAAGTTTCACCCTCGTCTTTCTACAGTGCTTCTAAATGTAAAGCATTATAAAAGTGCTATTTATTCCTATTATTTACTATGAAATGTACACCATAATGTGATAAAATTTGTAACTCACAAGTTCCTAGGTCATCATTTGTACTTGTCCTCTCTACAAATTTTTCTGTCTCCACCCCGCACGATCACAATGTCTAAAAAATACATCCTCAGTTCATTGTGTAGGCTGTTGCTTTATGTTCATCTTCAGTGATGAATGGTGTGGCTTACTAAATAGTGAGCAATGAGCATGTTCTCCTTCTGACACAAGAGACATGACTGGTCTATGAAGGTGATTCTTTCACTCATTTACACTAGGAAAAGTTGGGAATAATTCCACTGAAGTCAAAAGTGCACAACTAGTGCATGTTAGAGGTGAATCAGGCTGATTTTCTTTGAAAAATGTCTATAATTATCCAATATTATTCAGCTAGCCAAAATATCCATGACTCAAGTAGATTCTAAATCTTCAAAAGTGAGGTGTGAAGTAACTAATGCAACCTCTCAAGAATATTTGTCTACCTTTCTTTAAAGGCCACTGGAAAGTCTTACAACTGAGACTTGTTGTTGTTACCTAAATCTCTCTAGTAACCAATACAACAGTGGCTACGTCTAGACTGGCGTGATTTTCCGCAAATGCTTTTAACGGAAAAGTTTTTCTGTTAAAAGCATTTGTGGAAAAGAGCGTCTAGATTGGCACGGACGCTTTTCCGCAAAAGCACTTTTTGCGGAAAAGCATCCATGCCAATCTAGACGCGGTTTTGCGCAAGAAAGCCCCAATCGCCATTTTCGCCATCGGGGCTTTTTTGCGCAAAACAATAACGCATTGTCTACACTGGCCCTCTTGCACAAAAGCATTTGCGCAACAGGGCTTTTGCCCGAACGGGAGCAGCATAGCATTTCCACAAGAACACTGACAATCTTACATGAGATCGTCAGTGTTCGTGAGGAAATTCAAGCGGCCAGTGTAGACAGTCTAGACTTGCCAGTCTAGATGCAGCAAGTGTGTTTTAATTTGTCCAGGAAAAGGAAACACAAATTATAGCAATATGGTTGACTCCTGTAATTTGACTGCTTGAGATTCAAAACATTATTTTGCAGCTCATGTAATACTATTCTCCAGGCAATCAGATGGTAAATCGAACATCATAAAAGGAACACTACCAGTCTATTATAACCTGTTGTTGCTTTATCTGGGCCAGTCCAGCTATGTATCCTGTTAATGACTACTGGTGCACATAATAGAAGCAGGACTCATCCCTGCATTAGGGAAAACCTGCATGGACTGAAAATGCTGCTGTTGCCAAGTAATGTTGAAACCAGGTGCATAACTCTTGGAAGTAATAGTAATGATGTATAATTGCATTTTCAGATATTTTATTAAGCTGGCCTTTCAGGTTCATTATTATCAATATTTATGATCACACAATGTTCCCTCCGGGAATATGGTACTGTCCAAATAGCTCACCATTTTAGGTGAAATGTACAGCAAGATGTTATATAGGAGAGTTCTATACTGATGTTAAAAGCAAGCTTTCTGAAGAGTTCTGACTAATTTGTGTGCTTACAAAGAGATGTTGTCTTCAGCACACATGAACATTTTTTTCACCAGGATTTAGACTGGGGATTATTATTAACACAAGACAAAAAATAAAGATCGGAGAACTTAGTCACTGGCACTGAAATATTGAGTTATAGGATTTCTAATTTATGTTTCTCGTGCTTTCTAGATGATCTATGAATCACTAAATTCTGCTGGCAAATATGGGAACTTGGAGCATGCTTTGACAGAATATTTAATACCCTCTTTTAAACCATTAAGCACATTTAAAAATCTGTGTGATAAAGATGCACTGTTTATTCTAGTAAAAGGGGTTATTCCTACAGATTTGCAGAAGTGATCATTCAAATGACAATCCAATGATTATTTAATTTTTGTCATTTGTCGATCATTCTTTCATTGATTCCTTAAAAAGAATCCAAAGAAAACTTACTCATGTTAAACCAAATCCACCTAAAATTCAGAAAGTTTGAGCTGAAGGTACATTTGAAAAACGTATGAGTTAAATATTTCTACATGTAGAATGTAATGTATACTAACTCCATTAGGGGTGTATCTCATCCAGCTGCATTACACATGTCAGCAACCCTCTTTAAAACAAACTAAAATATGCAAATATATTGATCAAAGATGTTCATCTTCTGTATGCATTAAAATCAGTGTTTAAAATCTGGCTATGTGGCAGATAAGCAAAACCTGAAGAGGATAAACTAGCATTGTTACAATAAATGGGACAGACAACTGGCCCTAGCTAGTGTCTCTGGAGTTTAAACATTTGTTTAAAACGAAATGTTGAGACAAATCCAAAATGTTTATTGTATGTTTAAAGTGGCAGTGTGATCCGATGACAGCTTTCTATTGCAATTACTGTCATTTATTTTTATCATCCTAAATGTGTGACGTTGATATAATCATTTTGTCAGATGGATGTTGGAACACAAGAGTGATTGTTGCTCAGAGAAAAGCAGGATTTTGATTAACTCAGATCATGCTCACTTAGTCCATCAGGCAATGATTATCCATAAATTAGTTTTTTAAACAATACTATGGATTTATCACTGAAATTCTTTTGCTCCTGGTAGTTGTTGGGATTCTAAATCCAACTAGATGGAAGAATGTATACTGTACTTTTGCTTATATCACATAAACACCAACTTCATCTTAGCCTGAACAGTCTTATGTAATACTTTTGTATTGTACTGCAAACTTTTAAATTGCTTTCTCATGTTTGAGTCTGCTTTTCCTCGTATTATAGCCCACTTTTGTTCAGATGAATCTGCTAACAGCTTATTCCATTGAGATTTGGATACTCACACAATTTTTACTATTGGAAAAACCTTTCTTTCCTATTAAAAAACCACAGTTATACTGTAGCTTTTCTAATAGAAAATAGAAATAAAAATGGCAGGATATCTCATTCTATATTTATTTTCTGTAATGAGGATGTTGTTAATAGTGCATATATCTGTACTGCTCGTAAGGAGCCTTGTTAAGAACTCCAGGGTATGCTAAGGCCATATCTACACTGAGAGATAAAGTTGTATTTATTAAGGCTGATTTTTTTTTTTTAGCACCCAATTTTGTAAAGTCAAAGGTGCATGTCTCCACTGTGTGCAAGAGTTCGACATAGTTCAAAGTAGCACATCCCCAGTCAGGTGGCTGCCATTGACTGTGACAGTGATGCATTATGAGTAGCTATCCCACAGTGCCTGTGTCCCTTTGAACTCTAGGCTACGCTCCCAGTGCATGCTGGGACCAAAATTGTGAAGTAGGTGGTTCTGGGTACATCTTATTAGTGTCCCATAATGCACTCATCTCCTCCCTTCTCCCCTGCTTGAGAGCAATAGCAAACAGTCTTTTCATGCCCTTTCCCCCCATGGTTATCCACACAGATGCCATAGCCGCATAAGCAGGGCTCGACAATTAGTGTAAATTACTCGCCATTACAAGCCGGCTCAGCTGTGCAGCACAGTCAGTGCATGCGCAGCGTGGTCAGCTCATGCGCAGCGTGCTGAACCGCATGGCTGGCGAGCAGGGCTCGCCGCCGCTTGGCAAGCCCTGTGCATAAGATTGGAACCAATTGTGGATTCTGTTGAGTATCAAAACATTAGGGCTATGTCTAGACTACATCCCTCTTTCAAAAGAGGAGTACAGGATCTTTTGAAAAAGGCTTTTCTTTTCGAAAGAACCATATGTAGACTGCAGTTTCACTTTCAAAATAGTGTTTTTTGAAAAAACACCGTGACACGATTATGCAAATGAAGAGCGGGAAATTCAAATCCCAGTTTCATTTACAATTTTGATACATCTAATTTACATCCCTCTTTTGAAAGAGGGATGTAGTTTATACGTACCCTAGGATAATGACATTAATCATGGTGTGCCTAATGATGAACATATCCAGAGTGAAACCAGGTTTTGCTGGAATGAGGACGCATCTTGGGAGGCCATGAACATACTCTTCTGAGAAGCACTTGAGTTGAGCAGCTGGCAAATGCCACTGGCATTTGATCCTCTGGACACAGTGGATCACCGGTTCTGGTGCCGTAAAACAAGCATAGACTGTGGGACCACACTGTGATGCAGGTATTGGATAGTCAGCAGTGGCTGCAGAACTTCCACATGTATAAATCTACTTTCATTGAAGTTTGTGAACTGCTTTTCCCTGCCCTGAAGCGTAAGAATACCAGAATGAGACATGCTCTGACAGTGGAGAAGCATGTGGCAACTGCCCTCTGGAAGCTTGCAATGCCAGCCAGCTACCAGCCAGTTGGGCGTGAATTCAGAGTGAGGAAATCTGCAGTGGGGGCTGTTGTAATCCAAATAGCCAAGATAATCTATATCCTTCTGCTACGGAGGATAGTTACTCTGGGAAATGTGGAGTACATAGCAGAGGGCTTTGCTGTGATGGGGTTCCCTAACTGTGATAGGGTGATTGATGGAATACACATCCCCATCTTGGCACCTGAACACCTTGCCAAAAAGTACACAAACTGCAAGGGGTACATCCAACATCAGTGTGGGATGGCTGTGAAAGTTGCATGACACACGTATCTTTAGGAACTCCTGTCTCTTCAAAAAGATGCAAGCTGAAACTTCCTTCCTAGACTGGAAAATTAACATTGGAGGCATTGAAATGCCAATAGCGATCACTGGAGACCCAGCCTACCCCTTGCTCCATGCCTCATGGATGCAGGAGCAAGGCAGCCTGGACCACAGTTCAGCTACAGGCTGAACAAGTGCAGAATGATGGTAGAATGTGTTTGGGGGCATTTAAAGGGAAGGTTTCAGAGTCTATTGACTAGATTAGACCTTTGTGAAAGCACCATTCCTATTATTGTGGCAGCCTGCTGTGAGCGCCATAATATTTGTGAGAGTAAGAGGGGAAATTATATGGCAGGGTGGGGGGCTGAGGCACAGTGCCTAGCCAGTGATCATAAGCAGCCAGACACCAGGGCAATAGGAGAGCATAGTGAGGGGCACTGCAAATCAGAGAGGCTTTGAAAGATAGCTTTATGAATGGCCAGATTTGAAAGTCATGCATGTTGCTGTTAATGAGATGCCCCTGCATTCAGTGTCCTTGCCTCTAAACCTTGTAAGCCACCTCCCTCATCATAAGCAATAAAGAGACTCTTGTTTAGAAATCACAAGTTTCTATTTATGGAATACAGCAGGGACAGAAAAGGAGTCCATGGCGAGAACTTGGAGGGGAGGATCATAATTGCAAGGATAGCCTTTTGCTTCACAACACATCCCTGGGAGTTGATTGTGAGGCTGCTCTTAGTTCCCCCTCACCCCCTCCATGCTCTAGGGCCCCTGGAAGAGGAGGCTATGAAACTTGGTGAGAAGGGAATGCTGATCCGCAAGGGCTGGAGGGGGGTGCCTGTGCATGTAGCTGTTCTAGAAGGCTGCCATGCAGTTCATCACATCTGTCATGGGCAACAAGACTCTCTCCTGGTTCTTCACTTCCAGTTCTCTGCACACTTTCCTGTTCTCACACTCTGCAGGCATGTGTTTGGCATGCTGGGAGAGTACAACTTTCCCTTCCTACAGGATAGGGTGGGTGGAAGGGGACAGGGGGTTCAGATGCAGTGGCAGAGCAGGGCACAAGCTGAAGCCATGTTTCATAGGGATGAGCAAATGGAGGTTTACTGCAGAGGCATCAACTAATAGCTTCCCCTGCTTCATTCAAGTTGCCATGAGAGGTATCTGTCTATTTCAAATCCCACAGTGTGATAGGAATGCTGATTGAATGTGGCCAGAAACCTGGACCTTATGCTGCAATGCTCTGTGCTGCAATGACGCCAGACCTTTTACTGCTAGGTTGGTGTGGAAAGATGTCCTAACATAGAGGACAAAATAAAGCAGGCCTCCACAGAAACCTTATGAGAGTTCCTCTCTGAGAGCTTTTTGGAGATGTGCAGGGAGGATTCCTGCTCTCTTTCCAGACATGTTAACAAGCTACTCTGTCATCCCCTGCACACAGGCACAGTGACCACCATAGATCACAAATGATTGCCTTAACCCTCTTGTAGCATGATAAAAAATGTGAACTCACCGGAAGTGCCCTCCCTGGGATCAGTGCCTGGCTGTGAGATGTCCTGGGAGGAGGGGATTCTCTCCAAAGTTACAAAAAGTTCTTGGCTCTCGGTGACATTGGTTGCCCCGCTCACCTGCTGACCGTTCTCCTCCTCCTCCACACTGCTGCCTGAGGCTGCATGAGACGCATCTTGGGAGTAATCCACGGACTGGCTAGGGAAGCTGATTGAGTCCCGACCTAGGATCTCATGCAGACGCTCATAGAAGTGGCATGTTTGTGGCGATGCTCAAGACCATCCATTTGTCTCCTTCCTCTTTTGGTATGACTGCCTCAGCTCCTTTATTTTCATTTGGCATTGCTAGGCATCCCTGTCATATCCTGTCTCCCCCATGTGTTTTGTGACCTTGTCATTGATATCTGTGTTTCTTTTCCTGGTTTGTAGTTCTGTGAGAACAGATTCTTCTCACCACACAGCAATGAGGTCCAAGATCTTCTGCATGCTCCGTGCTGGTTCTCGTCTGTGACCCTGGAAACTCATGGACAGGTGTGCTGCTCAGGTGTGCTGCCTGCTCTGAGGTCTGCTCCCCAAGCTGGAAACACAGGAAATGAAATTTCAGTTTTCTTGGGGTTTCCTGTTCACCTGGAGAGCTGTAGAGTTGAAAGTCCTGGCCAGAGCAGAGCACTGTAGGATACTTCCCAGAGGTCAAGAATGTCAACATTCACAGTGCTGTGTCTGCACTACCATAAATTCGATTATGCAAAGTCAAATTTAGCATTATTCCTCATGAAAGCAGGAGAACCAAAATAGACTTTAACAGCCCTTAAAGTTGACAGAATGAGCTTGGTGGTGTGGACTCATTGTTTAGAAAATTGGCCTTATTGCGGTTAAAGTTTTGCACTCAGGTCAGCATCCATGACTTCCAGGGCTTCTAACATGAGTTGCGATGGGAGGGAATTTCTGGCCATTATTTGCACATTTGAAAATTGCATGTAACAACTTATAAGCCATTTCTGCACATTAGAGCCCCTCTTCAGCAAAATATGTAAGTCTGTGCTTATTTTTCAACATGCTCTTAAGTCTAACTTCAACAAGCTTGAAATCCATCTAACTTCAACTAGCTTGAATGTGATTTTGAACTTAAGTGCTCTATTGAATAGGGATGAATTCAACTCCTTCAAATGCTTTCCTAAATTAGGACCTCCCACTTAAACCAAAGTGATCATCAGTAGCTTCAGAAATCTCAGATTAAAATCTGTAGAAGAAATTTAAACAGAAGGATAGAAGTGACGAACAAATATTTCCAGGTACAAAACTATTCTCTTTGCACTAGAGTACAGTCAGGTCTAGACGGAAGGACATTTTTCATGGCTCTGGAATGTATTAGAGGTGATACCATCTATTTTGTTGACAAATTAGAAAAAAAATCACACAGTGAAGACAAAAGCAATAGGTTGGATATTAATATTGTTAACAGAAGAAAAAATAAATAGTCTAAAATAGACATTAAAGAAGTGAAAATGGGACAAACTCTTTTCCCTTCAATACTACCATGACTGTTGTTTTCAAGTAGAAATCATTAGTATCCTTAATCCAGGTACTAGTATGTGACAGGAAAGCCAGCCAAACTGATTTTGACTTGTTATGCAGGATATCCCCCAAAGTGCCAAAGAATATTTTTTATGAATAAGTTAGACATTTTACAATAACTAGTTTGCTATTAAAAATATTCGTTCCACAGAATTGGTGACTTTGATAAATGGAAAACATAGTTTTGGTACAGTATTGGCCATGTTTTCCAACATTCACTAATGAACAGATAGATGTCTTTTTTTAATCATTTAGAATATCTTATATGAAAGACCATAGGAAGAGGTGAGTGTTTTCCTGTACAGCAAAGAGTACATTAAGAATGCTCAAACACAAGCTCTGCTTTATTTTATTTCTGTATATAAAGATATTGATTTGCTATATTTATTTCTAGGTAATGGTCCTTTTCATGGCAGCCATTCATATTATCAACTGTCATTCAGCAAGCAGATATTATACTGTGGCTATGCTATCAATAATTGTTGTTTTGGCTTTTGTTATTCTCAAGCAAATGGATTCATTTTCTCTTTTGGTCATGTTAGCCAGACCTCCTACCACTTCTTTTTAGTTCCCTTACATTTCCAAATTGTTCCCACTCCACAGACCAATGGTGAAATATCAGCATAAAACTGTCCTTGACCTATTAATTTTGGAGAAGTTTCAACTTTAAAATTATAGAATCATTCTTCTTCTTAAACTCTTGTACTCCGAGTAGAGCATAGGTCATCTACAAGTCTCCTCCACTTCATTCTGTCTTGAGAGAAAACTTCTAGCTGACTCCGAGTACCCAGTTGTTGTCCTTCGATCTCAGTAGATCTTTTCCACGTTGTCCGAGGTCTTCCTCTTTTGCGTTTTCCTTGCGGATTCCATGTGAGAGTTTGGTGGACTATGGGGGATGATGGTTTTCTGAGAGTGTGGCCTAGCCAACCCCACTTTCTTCTCTTGATTTGAACATCAATTGGTTATTTTCCTGCTCTGTTCCAAAGCTCCTCATTTGTGACACAGTCTTGCCATTTGATGTGAAGGATGTACCTCATGCATCTGTTTATGAATGTCTGTAGCTTGTGATTTGAAGACTTTTTAGTATGCCAGATCTCGCATCCATACAAGAGCACATTCTTCATATTTGTGTTGAAGATCTGCAGTCTTGTCTTCGCAGGTATTATTTGACCTCCATATGGGACCAAGAGTTTTAAATGCAACTGCTGCTTTCCCTATCCTAGCATTGATATCCTTGTTTGTTTTTTCCGTCTGTGCCCTTAATACTTCCCAAGTAGGTGAACTGCTCCACATCTTCCAGGTCATTCCCTCCCAGTGTGATGGCGTTTTTGTTGGACTGGTTGATCTTCATTGTCTTGGTCTTTCCCTTGTTAATGCTCAGTCCAATCATTAAGTCAGTTTCCTCTAGTGTTGTGACTTTTTCTTGCTTTCATGTTGGTGTGAAAGGAGGGCAACATCATCAGCAGAATCATTAGTAACATGAAAATCTACATACACTAAGGGCTCGTCTACACTGGCCCCTTTTCCGGAAGGGGCATGTAAATTTCACCTATCGTAGTAGGGAAATCCGCGGGGGATTTAAATATCCCCCGCGGCATTTAAATAAAAATGTCTGCCACTTTTTTCTGGCTTTTAAAAAAGCCGGAAAAGAGCGTCTACACTGGCCCCGATCCTCCGGAAAAAGCGCCCTTTTCCGGAGGCTCTTATTCCTACTACAATAGGTGAAATTTACATGCCCCTTCCGGAAAAGGGGCCAGTGTAGACGTAGCCTAAGTGTCTGTATTAAAATAATGGTCTAAACAAGCATCCAGTTTTAGAGAGAACTGCACGATCTGTGACAGTGTTGCAAAATATACTGGAAGAAATGGCTCACTGCACTCAGAAGGTACAGGATCTGAAGGTGGGCACATCGGAGTGTTTTATCATAATTTTTGATACGTTTACTTAAAGGCACTATCTAGTATTGCCAGTAAACAATGTTATAACAGTTTTGCTTTAATTCAAGGTGGAAGGGCCATTCTGTCCATGTGAATCTTTACTCACCATTAGCTTTAAAATGTTTAAGTAAAGCTGTTGTGATTCATTTGTTTATTAGAAACTGAAGGGCACTTAAGAAAGCATAAGGTGGAAGTAAAATTTATCCTTTACAATGATCACAATACAGAAGTTACAGAACCAGAATACAGTCCACTGTACCCAAGTGGTACAAACATGAATAATGCTATCTAATTGTATATACTTGAGTTTCTCTGGGTATGGTTACAAATACAAGTTACTAATTTCCCTGAAATTATTCCATCTTAAAAAAAGCTAACTGTGTCATATAAAGAGAATTATTTAATTACAAGAATTAGCCAAAAAAAAAATTAACAATTGTTTTTCAACATTTTGCTTTATTGTTGCTTTTCTGAGTATTTATTTACACACAGCATGTTGATTTTGCTTAAGCACAAGTTTAAGTACAGCTACAACTAAGAATATTAGCTTGGAAAAATTTCAGAAATGACAAGTTACATATATTACATAAGTCAGTGGTATATTTGGAATTAAATATTAACAGCAAAGGATTGGTATTATAAAAAGAACAGCTATATCACTGTCTCTAAAAATATTGTTGTGGAAAGTCTATTCACATGGGTTCTGAATAACAATCAGAAGATACTCTTTATCTGTGAAAAGATAAGAACAATTTAATCAAAATCATCACAGTAATGAGAATTTTAAATTAAAATATTACAGAAGTAGTAGCATCTATCTACTTGTTTACTGGTAGTTCTTCTTCATAGATTGATTCCTATCTTAACAGAAAGAGAAACTTTTGAATTTATACCCTAAAAACGTGCTTGACAAAAATGATTATAGTCATGTATTGTTGACCAACTGCTAGCATGAAAAGTAATAGGGCCTGATTCTGCTCATATTGGTTTTACGCCAATGCAAATGCATTGACTTCACTTATGATTTCTAGTAGAAAAATGAGATCAGTGATATCGGTACCAGTCTAGCAAACACCCAGAATCTACAGAACATTTTCATTCTCCACCCCATATGCCTTCCATTAATGGTGTATGCTCTGTGGCCAAGGATCTGGCCCATTGTCCATATTAAGTAGGGGAAAAAACAAAGAAAATCTAAAACATTTATAGTAAAGATGAGCAAGACAAAAATGTAGTTCTATATAAGTGTTTTTGCTGATTGACAAAGAAGTAATTCAGTTATAATTGTTATATTAATGTGGCTAATACTATCTGTGATCAATGATTTTACTAAATATTTAGAGATATGCATCTGTCTGTCTGTGTGTGAGTCTATTTGTTCCTGAACTCCTCTAACAGAGTAAGAGCTAGGACCACCAAACTTGGTATGCAACTTCTTCTTAATCACAACTGAAAACAAGGTAAAGGTTTGGTTGTGCCAGGACAGAGCGATGTACGTGAAATTCAACTGTTTCTTGTAAAACTAGCCAGTAGCCCATCATAAGACAGGATTTTCGGGCCTCTTCTCCACATCCTATTCCCTTTCTATCTTTCTCTTCTCTCCTGAGCCTCCGGTCTCTCGCTCCGTCTCTCTCTCTCTCTCTCTCCTCCTACTGCCCCCCCCCTTCAGCTCTTCTGCCTCCTGCCTCTCTTTCCGTCTCTCTTTCTCTTCTCCTCCTCCTTATGCATGGGAAGCATGGGGCCCAAATGGCTGCTTGCTCCCCTGCGACAGCCCGGCTGAGCGGTGCAGAAGGCAGCCGAGTGCCACGGTGGGAGGCAAAGGACATGATGGCAGTGATGCAGAAGGCAGGCCATGCCTCTTGACAGTGTATGTCACCGCCCCACCTCCCTTTGCCTCCCGCCGTGGTGCTCGGCTGACTTCTGCGCTGCTCAATCGGGCCGCCGCAGGAGAGCAAGAGGCCATTTGGGCCCCATGCTCCCCATGCAGCACTGGGGGGTGCTGCATGGGGACCACGGTACCCAAACGGCTGCTTGTACCGCTTGCTCCCCCGCAGCAGCCTGGCTGAGCGGTGCAGCAGCCTGGCTGAGCGGTGCAGAAGTCAGCCGAGCACCACGGTGGGAGACGAAGGATGTGACAGAGGCAACAGCGCCGCCCAGAGGCAACAGCCAGCATTTCAGCGTTAGTCACAGACATTGGGCTACTATATATATGATGGAAAAGGAGGGGTCTGGCAGAAGGGACAGTAATACTGCAGGATGACCACGGGGGGGGGGGCGGGGCAGCAAGAGTCCTATATGGGGACCAGGACAGCTCTAACCTCACTGGACCAGCAGGGGACAGAGGAGGAGAAAGGGACAACTATTTACTATATATTTCAGAGAGTTCATCTGTTTGTGTCTCTGTATGTCTGAGACTGTCCCCCAGCCAGGAGACATGCACCCCATACCCAGCTGTTACTGCTACAGCTGCAGCAGCCATGGCCAGATGCTTCTCCGGCCACAAGTCATTGCGGTGAGAGAGGGCTGTGGTTATCCTCTCTCCCCAGGGAAACCTGCATTCTGAATCCCTGATCCCCAGTTCCATCCCAGCACAATGATTTAAATGAAGAAAAACAAAACTTATTTGACTTAAGGACCTGAGCAACACCAGATAAATCTTCTAGTATACTATGTTTTAAAACAAACCCTCTTAGGAACAATGAGAAGCTTGCTACGTACTGTATAGTATCAAGTGAAAAGTCAATACTTAGCAACAACAATAGAAGGATGAAAAAGTGAACACATTTGCCATGTTTACTAAATTTCTTTTCTGTAACAGCTTGTTAAAGACACTAAAAGAAGCTTATTAGCTTCAACAGAAGTATTATACATAATACATGGATAACTGTTCCATTGTACTCCGCACTGGTGACGCCTCCGCTGGAATACTGTCAGATTTTGAGCACCGAAGTTTAGGAAAGATGTGAACAAACTGAAAAGACTCCGGGGAAAAAACAAAAATAATAAATTGTTTAGAAAATCTGACCTATCAGGAAAGGTTAAAAAAATTGGTCATGTTTAGTCCTTAAAGAGAGAGAGAGAGAGAGAGAGAGTGAGGGGAGACCTGATAGTAATCTGGTCCACCAGGATTAGCCCCCTTGAGATATTTACCAGTGCCTCTGCAAATACCAGCGATTGCAGTTCCTGGCTGCAGATCATTGTTCCCAGCTAATGGGATCTGTGGGAAGCATTGTCTCAGACTGCACTGTTTCCTGCTGCTCCCATTGGCTGGGAATAGCAATCCATGGCCAATGGGAGCTGCAATCTCTGGTACCTGTGTAGACACAGGGAAATGTAGTGGTGGCAGCCCACCAGGGGTTAACCATGGGAAACTGCCACCATTTTCTTGCCCATCCTTGTATTAAAGGCTGTTATAAAGGGAACAGTGAGCAATGTATGTCCATGTTCACTGAATCATAGAATCTTACAGCTGGAAGAGACCTCAAGAGGTCATTGAGTCCAACCCCCTGCCCAAGGCAGGACCAACCTCAACTAAATCATCCCAGCCAGGGCTTTGTCAATCCAGGACTTAAAAACCTCCTAAGGATGGAGATTCCACCCCCTCCCTAGATAACCTATTCCAGTGCTTCACCACCCTCCTAATGAAATAGTTTTTCCTAATATCCAGCCTAGACTTCCCCCACCATAACTTGAGACCGTTGCTCCTTGTTCTGCCATCCATCACTACTGAGAACAGCCTCTCTCCAGCCTCTTTGGAACCTCCCTTCAGGAAGTTGATGGCTGCTATCAAATCTCCCCTCAATCTTCTCTTCTGCAGACAAAATAAGCCCAAATCCCTCAGCATCTCCTCGTAGGTCATGTGCTCCAGCCCCCTAAACATTTTAGTTGCCCTCCACTGGACCCTCTCCATTGCATCCATAACCTTTCTATAGCGAGGGCCCCAGAACTCTACTCAATACTCCAGATGTGGCCTCACGAGTGCCGAATAAAGGAGAATAATAACTTTTCTAGATCTGCTGGCAATACTCCTCCTAATGTACCCCAATATGCCATTAGCCTTCTTGGCTACAAGGGCACACTGTTGACTCATATCCAGATTCTCATCCACTGTTATCCCTAGGTCCTTTTCTGCCTAACTGCTGCTTAGCCACTCTGACCCCAGCCTGTAACAGTGCTTGGGATTCGTCTGTCCCAAGTGCAGCACTCTGCACTGGTCCTTGGTGAACTTCATCAGATTTATTTTGGCCCAATCCTCCAATTTGTCTAGGTCACTCTGCACCCTATCCCTACTCTCCAACATAACTACCTCTCACCCTAGCTTAGTGAAGGCAGGACAAGAAGTAATGAGTTTAAAAACAAGGGACTTTTAGGTTAGCTATTAGGAAAAAACTGTATCATTGCTAGAAGACGTACCTGGTGTTGCCCTGGTCCTTCAGGGTAGGGGGGCGGATGTTGTGTGGGTCCAGGAGTCAGGGAAGGGCCTTGGTGATGTGGGGGGCCAATGCAGGAGAGTTGGAGGGGCTCAGGGCAGGGGTCCCATCTGGCATTGGCTCTTTTTCTCCCCCTGCATCCTCCTGAGTGCCTTTTCTCTCCTCCTTGTGCCCCTGCCCACCTGCCAGGGAGGGAAGGGTTGGCTGCAGGGGGGGCTATTTACCCAGAGTGCTGGCAGGCAAGATGGCAGAGCCTAAGCTCTGCTGGCCACTACCTTTGTGGTATGGCTGCCCCTAGTGAACACTCAGCAAGTTAGCTCTACCCTGTGGGCTCGCTGTCCCCAGCTGACACTAAGTATAGAGTCTCTCTGAACAGCCCAGTCCCCCACTTTTTCCATGTTATGGAAAACTGTCAGTTTCCCATCACTTTTAGTTTTCCTGGTGCAACCAAACCTGTACTTTAAGTCATGACAAGAGGAAGCTGCTTACCAAATTTGATGGCCCTAGCTCTTATTGTTTAGGAGTTCTTGAACAAATGAACTCACAGACAGACACACAGAGAGATGCACAAATCTCGTGTGTGTGTGTGTGTGTGTGTGTATAATGTATATAAATAGATAAGGGTAGTTAAAGTCTAAGGTTTCCAAGGGAGGTTTGGGAATCCCGGTCATTGGTGGTTTTTAAGACTAGGCTGGACAAACACCTGTTAGCAGTGCTCTAGGAATACTTGGTCTAGCCTCAGTGCAGGAAACTGGACTTGATGACTCCTTGAGGTTGCTTCCAGCCCAACATTTCTGTGAGATCTGATCTTATCTTCTTGCTTCGACCACACTCTATACAAATGTAAAAGATTTACAGCAAAAGCAAGTAGATACATCATCTACAGTAGCCCTGTGTTTTGAAGAGAGAGAAACATACAACACACAATTTGACAACATTTTTGGAATAGAGATCTTGTTACCTGGGGCTACCATGATTTCATGTTTCTTTGATCTGATCCGAAGAAAGGTTAGATCATTCTGAGGATCTATATCTCTCACTGTACTCCTTGCTTTCATTGTGAGCTGATGAAGAAGTCCTGCATATTGTACTGTTGTCGAGTTATCTAGAGTTGTTCTGATTGGAATTCCTGTAAACAAACAGACGTATTAAAACAATCTGTGGACTTTGTCTTTTATAGTGGAATTAGATTTTGGGTTTTATATTTTATAGGAAAACCAGTTACATTGCTTAATACCAATGTTCCCTGTCTAAGCGTGGCAGTACAGCTTCACAGGTGATTAATCAGCCCTGCCCAGTCAGAGGCTCAGGGCTCTCTGCAGGGAGCTGACTGACTAGGTGGGGCTGATTAATCACCTGTGAAGTTGTACTGCCATGCAACTTAGAGGGAACACTGCTTAATACTACTACACATTTGGCCTGATTTAAAAAAGGATGCCTGAAATCAATGCCTAGGAGCTTTTGAATATCTCACCAGCTATCTATCTACATCTCTAGGCACCTAAATATCTATACAAATTTAGCCCATAGTACTTGCCAATTTAATTGGTTCATCTGTTTAAGTGATGCTGCTTATTACATATTTCCACAATGCATATTTTAAATCTCTCTTGCGCTATATAAATATTTGTCATGAGTCATTATATCACTGTGTATCCCCAGGAGCCAAGCCCCATCTACTACCAGCCTGGTCTTCCCCAGGGCCCATGTGGAGAGCTGGTGCTGCTTCCAGCCCCGGCCATCCCTCCCCTCCCAGTGGCTCGGGGGAGAGACTGGGGCTGGCCCAGCCTTGAACTGGCCCTGCATGGCAGCTGGCTCTGCCAGGCATCCAGGGGGGAGAGCCGGGACTGGCGCAGCCTTGGCCCAGGGCTGGGGCCCCACGGGGGCGAAGAGTTGGTGCTGGCTGGGGAAGGGAAAAGCTGGGGGGAAGAGCTGGCACCCAGTGGGGGCGGAAAGAGCTGGAGCTGCCACACTGCAGTCTTGGCCTGGCCCTCCCCAGTGGCCAGGGGGAGAGCAGGGCTGCCTCGGCCCAGCCTTCCCCGGCAGCCGGCAGGGGTGGGGGAGGGAGAGCCGGGGTGACCCCAGCCCTTCCCAGCAGCTGGGGTGGGGAAGAGCTGGGGTGTCCTGCACTCTCAGCCCCCTCACTATCCCCTTCCATCGAGACCCCAGCCTAGTTCCTAGCCCCTCGCCACACACCTACCCCCAGCTTGCTCCTGCCCCTTTCTCTCTGGCCAAACACCCTGCCCGCTCCTGCTCCCTCCCACTAGCCAGACACCTACCCCCCAAAGAGAAGCAGATGGTAAGCGTAGCGAGCAGGAGGCACAGCCCCTAGCAACTATCTAACAATCATTTTGACTAACTGTATATATTAAGCATTTTATATATTTAATGATGGAATAGGATTGGAAATTTATAATCTCTGTCAAATATCAAAGGAAACTGTTGTAAAATTGTGTATTTGCATTTGGTGACCATATTGCAGCTTCCAGAACAGCTCTTTAACATTGCAATACAACATGATGGCATAGTCCACATTATATGGCTCCAAAATCTTACAAAGTTTGACAATTTATATATCCAAGCTATTGCTGAATGTCTGATAATGTAACATCAACATCCATTTTGATGAATTGAATGTAATCTTCCGTCCTATAATAATTTCTATATCGATAGACTATGCAGTCAGAACAAAAGGTACCTTTACAATTGTGGTGTAATTGCAAAACTCAAAACTTACTAGGGCTTAATATTTTTGCTTCACTTACAAAAAGCTACCTTGATTTTGAACTGCTCACAGAGGCCTCATGTTACAAGCCAGTAAAGTTATGTCTGCACTACCAGGTTACACTAACAAGTAGTGTAATAACTTATTTCAAAATAATAACTCCCAAAATAATTATTTTGAAATAAACTTATTCCTCTCCACAAGCAGGAGTTATTATTTCAAAATGACAATCCCATTATTTCAAAATAACAGGCCTGATAGTGTGGACACTTGCCTTGTTATTTCAAAATAAGGAGAGTTATTTTGAAATAACTCCCCAGTATAGACATGCCCTACGACAATATTCTAGGTTCTCACACTGATGGTGGTACAGCTCCTAAATAATGGATATACTTTTGCATATGCCAATGCCACAAAACATTTTGACACTGTAAACACTCCAGAAAGGAGCAACTAAAATTTAAGAGGCAGGAGTGAATAATTTATGAGGAAAGATTAAAAGTACTATTACTGTAAATCTTGGCTAAAAATGGAATGAAGGAAAATAACATTTCAAATATATTTGAAGGGTAATACATGAAGAAGTAAAAATAAAAAAATATTGGGATTAAAGTGATCAAGGGAACATTGAGGACAGATATTTGGAAAAGCTTCAGAAGAGTTAGATCTTTTAAACTATTCCAGAATTTGTTTAGCATTATTTACTCTCAGTGCTCATGTTAAACCTAAATGCTCTCAATTCTTGATTATTCTGTTAAAAAATAATCTTTCACTGCAAGAGGATGTAACAGGACGACCTAATCAATGTATTATGTGTCTCATATGTATGAAACATTAGTATGTTGAAACAGAAACCCAGCAAATGTGGAAGTAGGGATTTAATAAAGACAAAACCATCTTCTCAGGCACTTCATTAGTGAGAGAACAGCTGCATAATCACATTGTGTAGAAAGGGCAACAGTCACTTAAAAGCAACAGTGAATAAAAATGTCAAGTTTATATGACCTTGAAACCAAATAACCATTCCAAGAACTCCTGTACCTTTAATAAAATAATCTGTCAGCCTCTCAAGATCTAAGTAAAGTGAAATGTCTGGCCAAAAATAACCTGAAAATGAATTGTTGACATTAGTTGACTTCCCTAGAATAAAAGAAACTGATGCTCAGTTTGTGGAACAAACTGGAAATTAGTAGAGAAACCACCAGGGTAGGTAATTTTTAAACTAGCGATCTTGTGTGTGTGTGAAAGACAGCATCAATCTGGAGACATTTTCAATTCAAACAACTGAATACAGCTCTATAAGATATAACAATCAGTACTCTTTTCTTAAATTAACTCTCTACTCCCTATTAGCAGGATGTTCAATATTGTCTGTTTATTTCAGGAACTGTATCACCATTTTACTTACACTGCCAACCACTCTAAAAGAAGGATTAAAACAAATTTGTTTTGTTGTAAATTAGGCACTTTAATTTCTTTAGAGAAATGTTGACACCTGGTGGGAAAGAAGTGGCTATTGGATCATGAGTTCAAATTAGCCTTCTGGTTTTAAATGACTTATTTAAAATTAACATAACATTATTTGTATTGTTCCTAGTTCAGAAAGAATAGATTTTCAACAAATTAGTCACACACATGTATATTTAGTTTTTGTTATTAACTTGTTCGAAAATCTGTTCATCCAGGAGCATTGAAAAAAATCACTATCATTTTAGAGAATTACCTTTAACTTGTGTGGGTTAAATAATTTGTAGGAAATTGTACATGCAAACAGTGATTTTTGGGCATTTGGGGAGCCATTTACACCAATCAGGCATGTAGCCATACACCTGACTTATTTGAAAAGCAGTGGCTTGGTGACTCTAGCTTTCTCATATATTTTATATGTCCACAGTTTGACAGCAAGCTTCATGTATTTGCTCCCAGTATAAGTGGATGCAACATCTCTGAAATAAGGAGGTGAGGAGATGGCATTTGGAACACAACAGAGGGAGTATTCTGACCTGCCTGTGCAAGGAAACTGAGACACAAGCAGAAATCAAATACTGATTATACACTGTTGGTCTATGAAAATACTACAAACAAGATAATCTCTAAACAATGGCTTAATAAGTAGCTATCACAAAAATAGTAAGTACAGGTGAAGATGGAAATACTTTAGCAGATCTATATGAGAAATCATGAGAAAAATATTGTTTGCATAAACTAGACAACATTTTAAACAACACTGCTCTTGAAACTGAAGTTTTAAAAATATTAGAATTATTTTCCTATTCAAATATTCTGGATAGA
The DNA here is from genome assembly GCF_049634645.1 of Pelodiscus sinensis. Classification (NCBI taxonomy): domain Eukaryota; kingdom Metazoa; phylum Chordata; order Testudines; family Trionychidae; genus Pelodiscus; species Pelodiscus sinensis. Next base: position 12,106,658 of record NC_134722.1, read on the forward strand.
TATTTAATTTGTTCTTCCATAAGAACAAAAAACCAAAACCAATCAATTAACAATTTTGTGCATAATTTAAGTGTGCAAACAAATCCTGGCATGATTTCCCCCTGGACCAAATCACATACTATTATTTTTAAATAGTTGTCCTAAAACCAAACTGCACCTTCAAGCTAATAACAAAAGTTAATAGTTAATCGAAAGACACAAATATGCACAGGCACAATACAGTTGTTCAATTACTGTTAGTATCAGTATATGCATTTCTCTTTTGACCTGCAACAGCTATTCTGTGACCGGTGAACCATTTTTGACCTGTTTATGCATGTAAATTAACTATCCAGAAGTACCAACTTCTGAGAGAACACTTGTACTTCTCTCTTCATTGTTGAACCGTGACTAGGGCAGCAGATATATATTGGGATATTTTAAATTGTGAAAGTGAAAAGGGAATTGTCAGAGCACTACCGCAGCATATTCAACTATTTAATACAGTGTTTTTTGTGGGTTTTTCTGAGGTGTATTTGGGTGGAGAGACTAGAATATATTCTAGAATATTCTGCTTCAGAATCTTGGCCCCCACAAACAGGCTTAATTGAACAACTAGGGATTTCTCCAGGAGCTCAGGACTGACACATTTGACTACATACTGTGCCCTGCTCATCTCCACTGACAGCCCTCTACCTAAGGGTTATATAGACAAGAACAGGAGCCACTATTACCCCCAAATCCCTGATGACTCCAGGAGACCCTTGAAAACCTCTGAAATGGTTGAAGTTAATGCAGCCCCAAAGCTGTTGCCCAGCAGCCTAAACCTACTTTTTGGCTGTAGAATATTTTTTCTCCCCATGTTTTTGTCTTCTGGGGGCAAGGGTGAATGGAGAGAAAGTTGCTAATACATTTCTCTTAAAATATTACGTGAAATGAGTTTGTATGAAACAGAAAAATGAATCTAAAAAGGGCTGCTCATTGCTCCCTCTTCACCTTCTGGGCTATGCCAAAAGCTAACCATCCAGTACTGTGGGTCTGGCCTTTCAAGTCTACATCATATGGTAGAATTGTGCTAACCCATATTTGGCTAAACAGCACACTTTAAAAGGCCATACAAAAATGGTGAACTTGCATCAATCCTCAGCAAAACTTAATGACATACTATAGCAAAGTTTCAGATGAAAATTATTAATATTACATTTCTCAGATCAGAAGAAGAGGTCTTTGTAAGCTCCAAAGCTTCTCTAACAAAAGCTACTATCTTACCCATTTCATCTTCCTAATATCCTGGGACCATCAGAATTAGCTACAATCCTGCATATGTTAATATTTATAGCAGACTATAAAGTATGGTAAACATAGAACTTTAGCGGACAAAAATAACTAGTGGGTGCCTTTACAACAATTGTTTCTCTACTTAATTCCTAGTTGACACAATTCTAGAATTTGCCATGTTTCTAGCTTTCAGTATTTTGAATTAATCAAGCTGCAGGATATCAAAAATATAAAATCAGATTTACAGAACTGTGTGTGCATTTTTGCTGCACAAATCAGGGTTTGCATGCATCAGTTTTGAACTTCTTCATTTCTGAAAGTCTAAGCTAATATATTACATTTTTGCAAAGTATTGTAAAGTGGTTACATTGTTTAATAACACAGGATTTATTGCAATGGTTTAAGTGGTTACATTCAGTATCTCCATGAAGTTTATTTTAGATTTACAAACTGCTGTATATTTACCTTCTGCATTTACAACAATTGTTCCAATAACCCCTTTATGTGCCTGAATCCTCTTTAGTGTTTCCTCTACTTCTGCCTTAAAAAACAAATCACAGAAATAAAGAAAATTAACAGTCTACAATAGTGTGTGAGTGAGTGTGTGTGTGAGTGATCGATCCCATTGAAGGTGCCCTCCCAAGGCCATGGCATTGGCAAGATGCTCTAGTCTGACAGAGGGGGCTAGTACTAAAGCCTCTCAGCCAGGCTTTCCCCACAGCAAGGAAGGGGATCTAGGAGTGTACTCCTCATGGGGAATACTCAGATAGTGTGTTACAGAACCCACAGAGAGCTGCCCCGTGCCTCCCATACCCCCCACCCCAGGGCTGCCCAGTGCCTCGCATAACCCCCCCCCCCAGGGCTGCCCAGTGCCTCGCATAACCCCCCCCCCCAGGGCTGCCCAGTGCCTCCCCTAACTCCGCCCCTCCCCCCCAGGGCTGCCCAGTGCCTCCCATAACCCCCCCCCAGGGCTGCCCAGTGCTTCCCCTAACCCCCCCCCCGGGCTGCCCAGTGCCTCCCCTAACTCCCCCCTCCCCCCCAGGGCTGCCCAGTGCCTCCCCTAACTCCCCCTCTCCCCCCCAGGGCTGCCCAGTGCCTCCTCTAACTCCCCCCTCCCCCCAGGGCTGCCCAGTGCCTCCCATAACCCCCCCAGGGCTGCCCAGTGCCTCCCCTAACTCCCTCCCCTCCCCACCAGGGCTGCCCAGTGCCTCCCATAACTCCCCCCCCTCCCCCCCAGGGCTGCCCAGTGCCTCCCCTAACTCCCCCCCTCCCCCCCCAGGGCTGCCCAGTGCCTCCCATAACTCCCCCTCCCCCCCCCCCAGGGCTGCCCAGTGCCTCCCCTAACTCCCCCCCTCCCCCCCCAGGGCTGCCCAGTGCCTCCCCTAACTCCCCCCCTCCCCCCCCAGGGCTGCCCAGTGCCTCCCCTAACTCCCCCCTCCCCCCCAGGGATGCCCAGTGCCTCCCCTAACTCCCCCCTCCCCCCCAGGGATGCCCAGTGCCTCCCCTAACTCCCCCCTCCCCCCCAGGGATGCCCAGTGCCTCCCCTAACTCCCCCCTCCCCCCCAGGGATGCCCAGTGCCTCCCATAACCCCCCCCCCTCCCGAGGGCTGCCCAGCGGGGGCCGTGCCCCCTCCAAGCGCTGCTGTCTAGCGACCCCCGGGCTGCTCAATCGCTTCCCTTCCCGCCTGGGGTCCCGTGTGCGGGGGGGGGGGGTGGCCCAGGGTGCAGCGCCCCCTCCCCCCGTTACCATGGCCAGCGACGCCCAGGAGTCACCGGCGCGAGACCCAGCGTCCCTCTTCGCAACGGTTGCTATGGGGCCGGCCCGGAAGTGCGGCTGGGAGCGGAAGCTGAACTAGCCGAATGGGGCGGGGGAGGGGAGGGGAGGTGACCAGCGCGTCCCCAGCTCCCGGTGCTTGGCGGCGTGTCCCGGCGGGGGCCTGCAGCGCGCGGTGGCTCCGGGGCTGTAGGGTCCGCGCACAGCCCCAAGACGCTTCCACATCCCGCCTGCCCCTGGAGCCCCACCCGGCTGGGACAGAAACCACCGCTCGCAACAACCCCCCCGGCCTCCCCTGCCACTAACCGGCACCCCCAGTGGCGGGGTTAGGGCGAGTGCGCCATGTGCACAGCTTCGTTTTTAGGGCTCCCCTGGCCCAGCCAAGAAAAAGAACATTCACTCTGCCCCTCCCGTTTTCAGGCTGTTTTCCCCATCCGCCTCCTATATTGTAAGTTATAAGAAGTGAGGTAACTTGATTGATTTTTGTAGTCCAGCTTCTTTCCCCAGACCACTTGAAAATTGCTGAGGGTCTCGGTGGACCACTTAATGATCTTTCCATGTATTATTTGTACCATTAGCTATTAACTATTAACTAGCTATTAACCATTAACTATTGTAAAGTGCTTTAAATAAGAGCGCTTTATATATATATATAAAACCCATAATAATCTTTCCTCAGTTCACCTGAATGGACTTCTTGCAGCACTTTGAGAACTTCTGGCCTAGATGAAAGCTTGTATTTGCAAGCCAATGTGAAAAATGTGTAACAATAACATGTATACATGACGCATGAATGGAAAAATAAAAGTTAGCATCCCCTGAAGAAATGTATTCCATTTGAAAAAGCTATTTATTCAGATAGCTTTCTTTCTACGCCTTTCCTTTAAAAAATCGTCAATTAAGTCGTCATAAATAATATTTTGTAAAGAAGCACTTTCAGTTGTCAATATTGTTGAACTTGTCAAATGTTCCTGACTCATCGGATTTCACAAATGATTTTAAACTCATTTCAGTACAGAAAAAGAATGTTCACCAGAAGCATTTGTGACTGGCATTGTTTAAAATATTTTCAGAATTATTTCTACATTTGGAGAGGTTGCCTGCAAACTGTCATGCACAAGTCTATACAAATCAACTGGTGATCATGAAGCATAGCCCTCATCATTTGTAAAAACAGCAAATTTTTAAACTTTTTTGCTAAGGATTTTGCTTCAGTTTTCACACACTGCTTTTCAAAATTTGATGTGGCTGTGTCTAATAAGGTTCTCTTTTTAACATCAGAGCTCATTTTCAAAGCCAAAACAGCATCTGCACAAGCAGACCATCTAGTGTCCAGTGTTCCCTCTAAATTGAGCAGCAGGACAGCTTCACAGGTGATTAATCAGCCCCGCCCAGTCAGAGGCTCAAGGCTCCCTGCATGGAGCTGACTGACTGGGTAGGATTTATTAATTACCTGTGAAGCTCTGATGACAGGCAGTTTAGAGGGAACACTGCTGGTGTCATAAATTCTTTCGACTGTCAAATGCTTTCCATTTGCCTGTTCCAAGTGTGATTGTAGCATACTTCACCGATGTGTGGAAACTGAAAAAAAGCATACGTGTTTTGAACAAAGTAAAACAAATGTGTAGCTCCCTCACGAGATGTGGCTGTAGCATTGCAGATTAAATTTAAGGAATGGCTGGAACATGGTATGAATAAACCAGAGCGATTTGCATTGTTCAGTCTTGACTAGAGACCTGAATATTTTCCTGCCATATTTGTGACATTATCAAAGCTCTGCCCACGATAATTTTTGATATCCAAACCTCAATTTGCAATGATTTTCAAAAGGGTTGTCTCTGGACATTCAGAAGTGTGGTATTTTAGTAGGACAAAACAAAGAAATCGCTCTACAACTTCACCATTGCTGATCACATATCTTAAAATTCATGTTAATTGATCTACTTGACTCATATCTGGTGTTGAATCGACTATTTTGGAACAGTACTTGGAATCCTTCATCAGTGAATTAGTTTCTGAGCTGCTCTGCCATTATAGTAATGAATTCATTGTAGGTTTCTTGTGTTAAAACGTTGGTCTTCCCTGAGGCACAATACAGATAATTTTTCAAATGTTCATTAAGAAAATTGTCAAATTCACTAAGATATTCAAAGTAGGTTAAAAATTACCTTTTTTGTTTGTCACTGATGACTCATCATGTCCTCTTAGTGGTAGTCCCAAAGAAGATAGCAGTTTCACTGTGGCAACATGTCTCAGCACTTTCCTCCAATAAGAACACTCTTTCTCAAAGTGAGCCGATAATGCAGAATCATTCTTCCGGATAATTTACATCTGTGAACAAACTTACACATGTGAGCTTTAGAAGTTTCAAGTTCAGCAATATCTCTTGCAACATTTCTCCAACTAGAGTGTCCATTGACAAATATTTGTTTTCCTTTACAATAGGGAATATTTTGCAAACATAACAGTAGAGTGCCTCGGTTGTTTAAAAAAATTAACCAGTTTCTCATTTCTGTCATCCCATTTTTCTTCATCCTCAGAAAATTGGACTCTAAACTGCTTTCATCCTCCAACCTCATACTCTTTTCTCAAATTTTCCATATTAGCTATGTTTTTTGATTTATTTACTAAGAAATATTCTATCCTGTCCAATGAAATAGACTTTGGCCATAATGCTATGTCTTCAGGGTAGGTTTCTTCCCATACTTAGACAAAATTACCAATATTTTGTAGTTCCATTGCCACTTCAGAGTCTACTTGTTCAACTTTTGCAGTCTTTGTGGTATCCCCACAACTCGGTAGGCAATCAGAAAATTGGGATATTTCCTCGCCCATACATTTTGATGAATGTCCTCTATTCAGTACTTCAGGATTTTTAAAATAAGATGACAAACTGTCTTTTTGCTTAGCTGTGTCTTTTTGCCCCACCTTCATTTTTGTTTTTGTGTTTTTGACTGCCAGACTTGCAGTATCACTTCATTATTGCTAAAAAACTGACCTTGATTTTTAGGCAGATTAAAAATGTCTGAAAGAGCAGGGATGTAGCTATGGGTGGCTCTGGATGGGTTGTGATCTGGACCACCCATTCCCCAGCTAGGTTTAACACCAGTGACACTGAAACGTTTGTAATAGTGGGGTGCTGAAAGCCAGACCTGTCTCTCCAAGGTGCAGGTCTGGACTTGGGTGCGGGCCACAGACAAAGGAACTAAGGGTTCAGGAAGAACTGCTGACAGCATAGCCAGGCCTCTGGGCAAGATGTGGTATGGGGCAGGTTTGGGCCCCCAGAAGGGCAGGGCCTCTGGTGGAAGGGATGGACCTGAGGGCCCAGCACAAGTGCAGAGCTACCAAAGTGGGGCTGAAAAAGAAGAGTGACAGAGGAGATACGAAGATCTCAATGGCCAAAGAGGACAGCTTCAGGCACCCCATTGGTCCTGGGCTGGTTGGCCTGGAGAAGTGGGCAGACTCACAGTATCACAGAAACCCACATGTGCACCACCTGAAGGTGAGGGGGAGCACAGTTCCATATATCACCTAAGCACCCACCTCCATCCCTGACTACTCTCCCCCTCTCTGCAGGCAACAGCCATTCACCAGGTGGCAGCCAACAACAGCACATTACAGGGGCTGGAGGACTCAGGCAGAGGGGGCAGTGCAGCCACACAGCCAGCTGCAGGAGAGAAGCGGCGCTGTCCTGCTTCAAAACGGAGCTTTCCTGCTGCGTGTGATGCTTTCTCCTGCTGGCTATGCAGCTTGCAGGCTCTCCACCCCCCAGCCACCCTATCTCCCCCTGCCCACTCACCAGGTGGCATGCAGAAGCCATGGAAGGCTTCAGAGGAGCACTGGGTATCCGCACAGCTGGCGGCCAGAGAGAAGTGGCACTTTCTCACTTCAAAGGGCAGCTTTGTTTTCCAGTCAGCAGTGTGGCTACCCAGTACTCCGCTGAAGCCTTCCAGCCCATGTTTGCACAGCTCACCACCTCCTGCCGGCCCTCCTGAGGCTGCAGGTGAGCGTCCCTGCTCCCCTGCCCCTCCCCCAGACCTCTCTTCAGAGGCACTGCCTCCCCCCCGACACAGAGCATCTGCCCCCTGTGGGAGGAGGTGGTGCTGGACCCAGTACTGGACTGCCTAGCCCTGGGGCCCTGTGTCAATAGGGGGACGGACTCCATGCCAGGGCACAGTATGTTTCATCATAAATCCACCCCTGAGCACCACCCTCCACCTCCAACCAACCATCCTAGACAGAAACCAGCACTGCCTGCACCCCTTGACCACACAATGAAATACCCAAGCAACCTGGACAGCAACCAGCACCACCGTCCATCCTCCAACCACTTAATGAAACAACCAACGAATTCAGACAGAAACGAGCATCTTCATCCACCCCCTAACCACCCAATGACACATCCAACCAATCCAGACAAAAACCAGCACCACCATACTCTGCCCAACAAATCTAACTACTCAATGAAACACACACCCAACCAACCCATACCAAAACTACCACCACCATCTCCCCCCGTAACAAACCCAAGCACCCTATGAAACACACAATCAACCCAGATAAAAACAACCACCACCATCTCCCCAACAAACAGACAAAACACCCCCCTCCCTGCCCTCCAGTAAAACAAACACAACCAACCAACCCAGAAATACACCCCATCACATCTGTTGTAACAAACACCCTCCAAAACCCAGTATAGAACTACAAAACCAGTTCCCAGCCCATCATTGCTTCCCCAAAACCAACCAAGCAAAACCAGAAAAACCAAACAAAATTAAAAAAACAATAACCAACCCACCAAAACCAAACCAAACAAAAATAGAGTTTGTTGCTATTCTGCAGTTGCTGGGGCCTTTTATTTGAATCTGCTTCATTTTGAAACTTATTAATGACTGAATTAAAGTAGCATCTGTATATAATGCTTCTTTTATTAGAACAGCCCCACATGTTGAAGTTATAATTTTAATTTCCTCAAACACAGGGCCATGCTTTGGTCTCTTACACTGGTGTAAATCAGGACAATCCAATTGATGGTGTTGCTGTAGCTTTACACTAGTGGAATTGATTTCAGAATATGCACAGGACTGTATTCATATGAGTCACTGGAGTTATGTCCAACAGTATCATGTGCATTTTATCTGTAAACAGAAGAAATTAATTTCCCTGCAAATATTTAATTCAGGTCTGCAAACAATGAAATCTGCAAAGATGCACCCAACCAGTTTTCACCTAATAGAAAGGACAATTTTCTGAATCCTCAGAATTAATCTATCTCTTGGAATTGAGTTTTCCCTTCAAAGATTACCCCATTTGTAAACAGTTGAAAACACGGGTGCACAATTATTGACTCTAACTGGAACATCTGGCTGGCAACGTTTTATTAGCATAGTTCTGTAGACATTGTCGAACAAAAAAGTATGTGTTATATTTCATGGGCCTAATGCTGAAAACTGTATTTTCAGGAGTGATCCTTACTGAGGCAGTCTCATTACAGTCAATGGCAGTTGAAGAATCACACCGTCTATGTAAGATATTAATGGATGTTCATGGGAAATTCTCTGTCCAGTGTCCATCTGAAATAACTGGGATGTCCGTTCAAGAGATCTATAGAGGTAAGAATAAGGAATCATTCAGTTTAGCAGCTACTCCAAGTGCAATGGCTCTTGAATCCCTCCCTGCCTGGTATGGACTGTCTTTTTTTAAGTCTTTTTAAAATTGCCAAATATATCTTTACAGGGAATCTTGCAAATAGAACTAACATGGCATTAAGTGAGATGCAGGTATAATTGCAAAAGCATTATTTATGCCCAGCATTACAGCTTAAAACACACACCCATTTAGAGGTCACAAATTTTAGGTTTTTGTCTAGATTCCACAGTATTGCAAGAACACCTGAGAAGCAGAAACTGCCCACAAACTAGAATCCCAAGCCTGCAAATGCTTACCCATGTGTAAGGGGGCATATAAAACCTTACACCAGGCAGTAAGGGGTTAAAGAGTAACTAAGTTCCACAGCCCTGCAGCATGTCATGCTTGGAGAAAGAATTTTAAAAGGGAACCCTCTTTTTCCCCCTGCCAGTGGGAAGCTGTATGAATCTCTTATTCTTAGCTCCCAACGGCAGAGTATGGCTAGGACAAAGAATGGTTGTAGGAACACAGCATGAGTTAATGGCTATCTTTAAAGTGCTGTCTATTCTGAGTAGTAGTGTACATGGCAGCAAGCCAGTTGTGAGACAGAAGGTCTGTTACTAATCTTTCACTTTGATAGTTTGGTTTTCTTCCTCAGATATTTTGCTGGGCTGGCCTGGCCTTTTTCCCCCTGTTCAGGAAATGTGTTGGGACTTTTGCTTTTCCTTTGTTTGCTGCTGATCCTGGGAATGTCCCAGAGAGAGGTAGAGGGAGAAAGCAAGGGGGCTGAAGAAGCAGCTCTTAACTGCTTGCTTCAGGTTCTCTCGGCTAATGTCCAGGGCATATGGAGGTTCTGGGTTTCTCCATAGACAAATGGTGGAAGGACTGTTAAGCCATGAGTGAGGCTGAAGACCTGGTGGGAGATTGCAGGGCTGTTGTTGCACTGGACCCTTTTTTATCCCAGACAGGCTGGGATTGAATGTGATCAGTTGGAGAGCTGATTCACAAGAGAAAATGAATCTCTGGGTGGCCATTTGCAGCAGTGAGAGCAGGAGAGAGGAAGGCCTTGCAATTCTGTGCCCAGCCATGATTGGGTTGGCTGGCAGACTCACTCAGTCGCACACCATGTGAGTAACTTTCAGCATTGCCCACCGGAAACATTAAAAAAAATCAAGAGATTGGGTTTTTTAAAGATATTTGTTCTCTTTATTTGTCATCTGATTTTTGCTCCTTTAGGAAACACTTGCATCACATTTACAGGCTTTTCTATGTGGCCATATGGGTCAGAAACTTTCTTTTCTTAAAGTAAGTGGCAGTTCTTATGTAATCATGTGTTCTCAGGAGGTGGGGTTTTATGTAAAACACTGTGTTTTGTAAGACTCCTGAGCAGTGTGCAAGAGTAGGTGGCCTGTTGAAGGCAGGTTACTTAAGTGCTTAAGAGTTTACAGCATCAGGATCTAGAAATGAAACTGATCAGTTGAGTCTTTATTCCAAATTGAGTAAAAAGGGGGGGGGACGACAATCTACATGTTGAAAAGTAAACCAGTGTTTTAAAACTAAACACTTTAATACTCAGTTGTATTTAATATTAGGGTTAGGATTGTCCTTTATCCTCCGTGTTAATAACCCTGCCCTTTCGGAAGATCTATTCCTAGGGAGAAATTTTTGTTCCATTGAAGTGAAAAAACTGCAAGGAATTCACCATCTTCATAGAATTATAGGACTGGAAAGGACCTCAAGAGGTCGTCGAGTCCAGTCCCCTGCCTTCACAGCAGGACCAAGCACCATCTAGAATCTAGATTATCCCTGATAGATGTCTGTCTAACCTGCTGTTAAATATCTCCAAAAGATGGAAATTCCACAACCTCCCTATGCAATGTATTTTAGTGCTTACCAAGCCTGGCAGGAAGTTTTTCCTAATGTCCAACCTAAACATCCCTTGCTATAGTTTAACCCCATTGCTTCCTAACATCAAAGATTAAGGAGAATAATTTTTCTCCTTTCTCCTTGTGACACACTTTTAGGTACAGGCAGTCCCCGAGTTACGCGGATCTGACTTATGTCGGATCCGCAGTTACGAACGGGGTTTGCTGCCCGTCTCCCTGGTCTGCTGAAGACCAGCAGACCAGGGAGACGGGAAGCAAAGCCTCAGAGGACGCCGGCAGCGGGACAGCCGTGGAGACGGGAAGCAAAGCCGGGGAGCACGTGCGCAGCGGACAGCCCAGACGTGCCGCGGCTGTCCCGCTGCTGGCGTCCTCAGAAGCTTTGCTCCCCGTCTCCCTGGTCTGCTGGTCTCCAGAAGACCAGGGAGACGGGGAGCAAAGCCGCGGAGCACGTGGGCAGCGGACAGCCCAGACGCGCCGCGCCTGTCCCGCTGCTGGCGTGTTCCGCGGCTTTGCTCCCCATCTCCCTGGTCTGCTGGAGACCAACAGACCAGGGAAACGGGGAGCAAAGCGGAGCAAAGCCATGGAGCACGTGGGCAGCGGACAGCCCAGACACGCCGCGGCTGTCCCGCTGCCAGCGTGCTCCGTGGCTTTGCTCCCCGTCTCCCTGGTCTGCTGGTCTCCAGCAGACCAGGGAGACGTGAAGCAAATCCGCGGAGGACCCGGGCGGCGGGACCGTGGTGCGTCTTGGTCCCCCACCTGCATCTCCCTGGTCTGCTGGGGGGGGGGGGGGCGCAGCTAGTAGCCCCCCCCCCCCCCCCCAAGCAGTCCAGGCTTTTCTCCGGACGCCTGTGGTAGAGCAGCTGGGGCTACTGGACCAACCCGGCAGCACCCCAGCTGCTCTGCCCCAGGCGTCCTGATTCAGCCGCTGCTGGTCAGTTTCAGCAGCGGCTGAATCAGGACGCCTGGGGCAGAGCAGCTGGGGTGCTGGTGGATTGGTCCAGTAGCACCGAGGAGCGGCAGCACCCAGCAGCACCCGAGCTGCTCTGCCCCAGGCATCCCCAAGTCAGCCGCTGCTGAAACTGACCAGCGCTGACTACAGGAAGCCCAGGCAGAGTTGCTCTGCCCCGGGCTTCCTGGAATCAGCCGCTGATCAGTTTCAGCAGCAGCTGACTTGGGGACGCCTGGGGTTCTTAAGTTGAATCTGTATGTAAGTCGGAACTGGCGTCCAGATTCAGCCTGTTGAAACTGATCAGAGGCTGATTCCAGGAAGCCCGGGGCAGAGCAACTCTGCCTCGGGCTTTCTGTAGTCAGCCGCTGGTCAGTTTCAGCAGCAGCTGAATCTGGACGCCAGTTCCGACTTACATACAGATTCAACTTAAGAACAAACATACAGTCCCTATTTTGTACGTAACCCGGGGCCTGCCTGTACTTGAAAGCTCCTATCATGTTCTCTCTCAGGCTATGTCTACAGTACAGAGTTTTTGCAGAATGGTTTTGTGGATGGGGAAGAGGGGTTTTTTGTGCAAGAAGAGGGAAGAGGAAAAAGCACAGGTACTCCGGTGGCCATTCTGTCCATAGCAATCACTGCTTACTTGCAAGATAGTGTCCAGTCAGTCTGGACGCTATCTTTTTGCAAAAGCTCATCACTTTTTTGATGCGCTTTTGCAGTGTGGATGCTCTCTTGTGCAAGAAGATTTTGCGGAAGATCTCTTCTGAAAAAAGCTTCTTGCGCAAGAAGTTTGCGGTCTAGACGTAGCCTCAGTCTTCTCTTTTGCAAACCAATGAAACCCAGTTCTTTCAGTCTTCCCTCACAGGTCATGTTTTCTTGACCTAATTGCACTTTTAGTGAAATTATATGTAGGTATGATATACTCAGATGGGATATATAATGTGAAAAGCAATTCACTTCCACTTTGTTTGCAAGTGTAAGAGAGCAAAAAAGCAAATTAATAGTCTTGTGTGCCATGGGATGCAGAATGCTTGGGGAATATAGTATAGAAATCAGGCATGTGCCCTTGTAGCCAAGAATGCTAATGGCAAATTAGGTTGCATTAAGAGGAGCATTGCCAGCAGATCCAGAGATGTCATTATTCTCCTTTATAATAATGGTGAGGCCACATCTGGAGGCTACATCTGGAGAATAGTGTCCAGCTCTGGGCCCCCGACTACAGAAAGGATGTGGACGCATTGGAAAGGGTCCAGCGGAGGGCAACCAAAATGATTAAGGGGCTGGAGCATATGACCTATGAGGACAGGCCGAGGGAGTTGGGTCTGTTTAGTCTGCAGAACTGAAGAGCGAGGGGGGATTTGATAGCAGCCTTCAACTTCCTGAAGGGAGGTTCCAAATAGGATGGAGAAAGGCTGTTCTCAGTGGTGACAGATGGCAGAACAAGGAGCAATGGTCTCAAGTTGTGGTGGGAGAGGTCTAGTTTGGATATTAGGAAAACCAGTTTTACTAGGAGAGTGTTGAAGCACTGGAATGGGTTACCTAGGGAAGTAGTGGAGTCTCCATCCCTAGAGGTTTTTAAGTCTCGGCTTGACAAAGCCCTGGCTAGGTTGATTTAGTTGGGATTGGTCCTGCCTAGAGCAGGGGGCTTGACTTGATGACCTTCTGAGGTCTTTTCCAGCTCTATGGTTCTATTATTCTATGGTTCTATGTGCTTTAGATATGTACTTTAGTATCAAAACTGGTGGTAGGAGAAATCTACCACCATATTTGGTGAATTTTTTTTTTCATTTTGATGGTGTTCATATCTATACTTTGCTTTTGGAAATAGTATGTGAAGACTGTATGTGGGTGTAGCACAATAAAAATGAATTATATGTAGTGAACCTCAGCTTAAGTAAGGGTATAGAAAACATTAAAGACTCAGAGCTGCAAGAGTAACATTGAGCTAGTTACCTTCATTTATTTTATATATTTTCTTCAGCACTAGGAGAAAGGGATGTGGGAATACTAATTAAATAGTTAATTAACAGATGAAAAATTCTCATTCCTCGTGGACCCAAAACTCTCTGCGGAAACTGAGCAAAGCCTCATAAGCCACAAGGGCCCCTGTTAGCAAATCGAATTGTTGATTTTAAAGATATTTTAAGCATCTAGTGTGATTTTCAAAATTATCAATGTGCTTAAAACTCATTGATTCCAATAGGGGTTAGGTGCCTTTCAAAAACTGTATTAAACTCCTAAATTGCATTAATCTGGCCTAGGGTTTTAATTGCATGTTCATCTCTAGGGGTGGGCCTGAAAAGTCTGGTTTGAAATGTGAGAGGTTGGGACACCCTTGGGATTGTCACCTGATTTGCTGAGACCCCCACAAACCTTGCTTTTCCTGAGAGCCTGGGAACACTGTAACCCTATCTTCTTGAGGCCAGCTCTCCAGTCTGCTTCAAAACAGACACAGGGACGGGGCTATATCCCCAAGGCTGCAGAGACACACTGTAAGCATCACTCAGCGCAAAGCCCCTCTGGAAGCTGAACTCCAGATAAATCTGTCTTGAGTTGCATACAGAGTAAGCTTATGAAAATTCTCCCTCTTTCTCAATGTAAAGAAAGATATGCACAGACTCCTTATAACAATTATTTACACTGGGTTTATTAATAATCACAAGGGATTTTATTAAGTAAAAAAGGTAGTATTTAAGAGGTGATAAGAGACAGCACACAGAACAAACTAGATTACTAAGCAAAATAAAACAGAACATGCAAACTAAGCTTAATACTTTAAAGAAACTAGTTACATGTGGTATCTCATACTAAAAGTTTTTCTAATAACTTTCACAGGCTAAACATCCTTTTAGACTGGGCCCCATTCCTTTCCCCCAGTTCAGTCTGAGGGTATGTCTACACTTGCACCCTATTTCGAAATAGGGATGTAAATGAAGACATTTGAAATTGCAAATGAAGCCGAGATTAAAATATCCTGCGCTTCATTTGCATATTCACATTATGGCGCTATTTCGAAATAGCGCTATTTCAAAATAACAGACGCTGTTAAGACATGGTTATTATGAGAGAAAACCTTTCTCTTGAAATAACTGGTAAACCTCATTGTGTGAGGAATAAGGGTTATTTTGAGAGAAGGGTTTTCTCTTGAAATAACCGCATCTTAACAGCGTCTGTTATTTTGAAATAGCGCTATTTTGAAATAGTGCCATAACACGAATATGCAAATGAAGCACGGGATATTTAAATCCCGGCTTCATTTGCAATTTCGAATGTCTTCATTTGCATCCCTATTTCGAAATAGGGTGGAAGTGTAGACATACCCTTAGTTGTTTCCAGCAATCATCTTGAGTAGGATAGTCAAGGAGAACCGATGACCAGGATTACCTCATTTCCCACTCTTAAATAGGCTTTGGAAAAGGCGTTAATCCTTTGTGTTCAGTCTAAACTTTCCTTCTGCTCTTATGGACAAATACAACATCCAGAATGGGTCCAAGCATGAGGTGATGCGGTCTCATGCTTTTTCAGAGCCCCTGTCTCCATCCTTCTCTGGCTGACCCACGTGGCTGAAAGAAGATTAAGCTCCATTTGGAGCTTGCTAATAGACCATCACAGTCCTGAGCTGTTATAAATGGGAGTGCCACAAAGCAGCAAATATGCAATTACAGACATACTGTTTAATATTCCTAACTTGATCTATAAATATAAAAAGGATACATGCATACAAATGGCGTAATCACATTCAGTAGATTAAAACCTTTCCAGTGATATGTTGCAAGAGCTATCTTGCATAAAGTATACCTGTGTTTGGCATATTCATATTATAAACATATTTTCATAAAGCATATGGAATGCCCCATCAGAGTGGGCCTGGAAAGTCTGGCTTGAAATACATTGATTAGAAACTATAGACTACCTGTTCTGCTTAGCATAGAACATTAAGCTGTTAAGCTTCACCATCCTGTGAATATCACACCTTCTTAAATTTTTTTTTTTTAAATTAATGGAGATTGCTTATCTCCTAGAACTGGAAGGGATCTTGAAAGGTCATTGAGTCTAGTCCCCTGCCTTCACAGCAGGACCAAGTACCATCCCTGACAAATATTTGCCCCAAATGGCCTCCACAAGGATTGAACTCATAACCCTGGGTTTAGTAGGCCAATGCGCAAACCACTGAGCTATTCCTCCCCCCAACTTAGCTAGTATCTAAGTTTAGTAAATACTAGAAGGTTGCATCCCCTGCTCTCTGTGCTCACCAACCCCCCTCTCTCTCGGGCAGTGTGTCTGGCCAAGGGAGAGCGGGGTTGGTGAGGTGTGTGATTGGGGGAAGGGGACAGGAGTGGGCTGGAGGTGCAGGGTCCCAGTGGAAGAGCTGAGTGGGTGGGCTGGAGGTGTGGGGCAGTGTTCCCTCTAAGCTGCGTGGCCGTACAGCTTCACAGATGATTAATCAGCCCTGCCCAATCAGAGAGCTCTCCCCAGCTCTGCCTCCGTCTGCCAGGGCCAGGGCTGACCCAGCTCTCCCTCCGCTTCCGGCTGCCTCAGGTCAAGCCGCAGCATGGCAGCTCCAGTTCTTCCTCCTGGGTGATGGGGAGAGCTTGGCCCCAAAGCCACACTGGATCTTCCTCCCTCTGCCCCCTAGCCACTAGGGAAGGCCCAGCCCCAAGGCCTCCCCGGCTTTTCCTCCCCTTCCACCTGGCTGCCAGGGAGGGCCCAGGACTGAGGCCTCCCAACCCTTCCTCCTCCAGCTACCGGGGAGGGCCTGGCCCCAGCTCTTCCCCCTCTCCTCCCTGGTCAGCCACAGCTCTTCCCCCCAGCTCTTCTCTCCCTCCCTTGCCTGTTTCCCTCTTTCTCCCCTGGTTCCCCCCCCCAGCTGGCCCCTGCTCTTAGCCCCCCCAGCTGCCAGGAGGGCCACTGGGCAGGGTTGGGCCACAGTTGTTATGCTTAAAAGAAGCACATGGGATCTTTTTCAGGGGGATAAGGCAACATGCTGCGTTTATTGATAATATAACAATGCATATGCATGCACACAAACCCCTCCCTTCCCTCCCCCAGAATAGTTACCAGTCTGTTGCCAGACCCAACCTATTCGCCAGATAGGTCAAGTACGAGGGGGGAGCCGGGTTCTTGTCAGTCTGGACTGATGCTCCATTGTCTTAGCAGGACAGAACACAAAGAACCATACAAGATGCCCCATCCTTTATAGGATTTTCCTTCCATGCAAGTCTATGCATTTTGCCTTAATCAGTCATTCAGCATCACAATCAGTTTTTCTGCAACATATGTTTATCTGGAGGTTGTTCTCGCAGTCATCTGATATTATGCTGATGACCCCTTCTGGCTGTTGTCTTCTGGTGAAACTTGTTATCCATTCCCTATGAAGGGGTGCTTGCCACTAACTTCAGGGTTCGTCAATCTGCCCCAGTAGTCTGCCTTTTCAGTGTGCTTTCAGTTAGTTGATAATTATTTTGTGCTTCTGAGTCTCTGACCTTTTGAGCATGCAGTGGCCTTCACACTTATCTCTCTAAAACATTCTCTCTCTCATTCACACAAACAATACATTTATAGAATTGCAGATTGGAACAAAAGGGTACTTCTAGTCACTTTAACAAAGTTACAAAGTCTTTCAAATTTAACTTCTATCTGTTACAAGGCAATCTCTATGTATTACAATATTCCATCCCTTTGCTTGAACATGAGACCATGCTAACATCAAACAGAGCTGGAGCTAAGTTAACAAAGCTGCCTGGCCTGTGTGAGGCCTACATCTTGGCTGCATCTAGACTGGAAAGTTTTTCCACAAAAGCAACTGCTTTTGCGGAAAAACTTGCCAGCTGTCCACACTGGCCACTTGCATTTGCGCAAGAACACTGACAATATAATGTAAGATTGTCCGTGTTCTTCCGCAAATACTATGATGCTCCCGCTTGGGAAAAAGCCCTCTTGCGCAAATGCTTTTGTGCAAAAGGGCGAGTGTAGACAGGTAAAAACTGCTTTGCACAAAAAAGCCCCGATGGCGAAAATGGTGATCGGGGCTTTCTTGCACAAAACCGTGTCTAGATTGGCACGGACGCTTTTCTGCAAAAAGTGCTTTTGCGCAAAAGCATCTGTGCCAATCTAGACGCTCTTTTCCACAAATGCTTTTAATGGAAAAACTTTTCCATTAAAAGCATTTGTGGAAAATCATGCCAGTCTAGATGCAGCCCTTGTGTTTAAATTGAATCCAAACCTTATGCTATAACATACATTAATTATAACTAACTTATTACCTACAAAATTACAAGACTACACAGTGTGCCAGCCCCAGCTCTTCCCCCCTGCCTTTGGGAGGGATATGGGCTGAGGCCACAGCAGCTATGTCTCTCTCCCTGGCTGCTGAGGAAGGGAGGGCCAGGCCAGGGCTGCAGGAATCCCTAGCTCTCCATGTGGGCCCTGGTGAAGGCCAAGCTGGGAGTGGGTGGGGCTTAGCTCCTTTGGATGTAGGTTGATGTGATGACATCACTGTGCTGTCCCACAGGAAAAATTTGTTTTATATAAACATAATCATGAACTTCAATGTCAACATCCAAGTCATCACCATCTTTACTCATCTGCCTTCAGATTCTCCTATTTACCTAGAAGAGAGTATGCATAAAAATATATCTCCAGTGAATTCTGTTTTTTCAAATGAAGAGAGATTGTTTTATCTGTACAGAGAAATTAAGCCTAAAAAGGTTCCAATATTTTTCTTCAGTCTTGGTTTCTTAACTAAATATTTACTAGAGGAATTTGATGGACTCTATAGAACTCTGCCTGGGCACAGAATTCCATGATGGCAGATCTGCTTGCAGAATCGGGGCCAAGGTTACCACAAGAAGTAGGTGAATCCTTCATTTTAAAGTAAATGTGGATAATCATTTGGATTTTGAAACCAACCTCTTTGTGTACGCAATTCTCTTTTATTCATGCTTTGTGAACAGTCTGGCACACATATACATTATTTTATGTCTGTCAGATGCTTAAAATGTAAATTTTAAATGCAAAAATAGAATTTGAAATTATATTGTCGTTGGTTGGCTACACACAAATCTCTTGTCAGAGAACAACCGCTATCCTGTGCCTTACCTACAAACGCAGTGTGAATATCTTTTAACTTGCTTCGCAAACTGTCAATTCTTGGCCTGCAGACCTTTCATTATTTGGCAGGGAAGAAAAATCATGGATAAATTAGACCTAGGAATACAGGTGAGGACTTCACAGTCTGATGGACAAATTGTAAGAATTAAAATTTATCAAAGTATTCATTACAAATTATTTGCCCAGCTCTAGGCAACTGATTTTGCTCATTATCACTACCAGCTGAACTTGAACCAAAGACCTCTAGCTGAGAATCCCATTATCTGTGTCCTGAGTCATAAATGGGATGTTAAAGTGCCCCAGGTATATTAAATTCTGCATGAAAGGAATTAACAAAATACCTTAAAGTTCTTTATGAGTCATTGGAATGAATTGTTGCTGTATATTCAACAATGTATTTAATGGATTTTCTTTGGATATAAAACTCCAGTGGAGGGACCTGGGCTCATGTGCTCTAATTCACTATAAGAATGATTAGATCCCACCTAATTTCATTGTATATGATTATGCTAGTAGGGTGAGGATGCAGAGTGATTTAATAGAAACAGACACTAAGGCTACATCTACATTGGCATGATCTTGCGCAAGAACTCTTTTGCGGAAGAGTTCTTGTGCAAAAACTCATCCAGAAGAGAGCTTCTACACTGGCATGTGCTTTTGCACAAGAGCATCCTTGCCAGTGTAGATGCTCTCTTGTGCAAGAAAGCTTTGATGGCCATTTTAACCATAGGGCTTTCTTGTGCAAGAAATTCATGTTGCCTGTCTACACTGGCCCCTTGTGCAAGAACAGTTGCGCAAGAGGGCTTATTCCTGAGTGGGAGCATCAGAGTTCTTGCGCAAAAAGCACTGATTTCATACATTAGAACGTCAGTGTACTTGTGCAAGAACTCGCAGCCAGTGTAGAGAGGCAGCAAGTTAGATCGCACCAATGTAGACACAGCCTATAAGCTAAGAGTGATTCACCTTACTTGACTATATATGCCAGTAACTTTTATACAAACTGGCTTTCAGGCCACATGTGTTCCTCCTCAATGATTTTTTATTCATTGGTATTTAAAATGCAATATTTACATGAAAATGAGCACTTGTGTCCAGAAATACATATTAAAGAAAACAACAGAAAAGCACCCAACTGGACAGTGTTTGTTGTTGTCCTTACTTCAGTACATCCTCTTTGCCTTTTAAACAACTTATGTTATGCCAGAGGTGGGGAACCTTTTATCTATTAGAGGCCACTGATTCCCATAAAAATCAGTCATGGGCCACACAGCCTCATAGTGTGTGTGGGGGGGGGGGGGGGGGGAAGGGAAGTGAAATTTGGGACTTGCCCTAGGTTTTGGGATTAGGGTTGTCAACTTTCCTGACCAGATGAACTGGACACCATTACCACAAACGACGATGGTGTCTGGTCTGTCCAGTTGGGAAGGTTGGCAATTTCATAATTGGGAAAGGGCAAAAATGAGAGGCTCAGTTGTGGGAGGGGACTCTACGGTGGGGAATTGGATTGGGGTTTATTACCTATCAGCTCTGTGTTCTTGGGGAACCAGAGCATGGCCACCTGTCAGCCCTGTGCTCTTGGGGAGCCAGGGAATGATACTCATGGAAAACAATTCCCCTCCCCCAGGCCTCTGCTTGAATCAAAGACAAAGCAATGAAAAGGCCGGGGAAGATGCACCTAAACTCCTCTAGACAAGGGTGATGGGATTAAGAAAACACCCCAGCCTCATCTGTACTGAAGATAGAACAGAGAAACATCTCCATTAGCATGCAGAATGGAGAACAGCTCTTCCAGAGCAGGAACCGCACTGAACTATGGGATACTGAAAGCTGAGAAGCACTGCCTGATGGGAAATCTCTGCTCCAGATGCTGATGAACCCAGGCCTGCTCACACTCAAATTAATCATTATCAAACCAATTCTAGTAATGGATCCTATTGATATCCAAAATACTGAAACTGCCTGGTTGCATTGTGAGCTCTTTCAAGGAACATCACCCATAGTCAGTCTCTATTATCGTGCCTCTGTTTACCCATAAACAAATCCAGGGTTCTCCTTGAACTGTTGTTCTGTCTCTATAAAAATGCCTACCCTTGCTCAAGAAAAACTATGCTGGTGCCTGGATGTAAACTTTGCATCAGTTCCATTGAGACTTCATCGTCTCCTGCCTGATCGTGCTGAGGGCTCTGCTCTGCTTCTCTACTGCCCTCTGGACCCCCAGCTACCATCACTATCTGGAAACCCTGATCAGTGCAAGCTTCATGGAGTGGTGAGGTCTCTCTCTCTCTCTCTCTCTCTCTCTCTCTTTTCCCCCACCTCTCTCTAGGCATAGCCTCCTGACCCTGCCTTATGTAATCAGTTATATGGTTTGCTAGCTCTAACATTTGTAATCAGTTTCAATTTAGATTTAATATCGTAACTGTTTTGTGTGTTCGGCTCCTCATACATATATATATTCACTACCCAGAAATAAATAACTTTCATTGTTAAGCTGGTTGCTTCTCTCTCTTTTTCTTTCTCACTCACTCATTCTTCCTTAGGGGTATTGTTTTGGCTTCCCCATTCACTCTGCAACAATGCTTCTTGTATCCAAGCTAAAAATCCCTGTAGTGTCCCAAAATCCTGTGGGGTTTGCTCATCTGTGGTTTATCAGCAAAATGATTGTGGTGTGAAAGTAGGGATAGGGAGGTGCTGAATCTGGGGGCATAGGAGGATGGCAGCTTAAAGTGCTGTTAAATCCAGCCCATGGAGTCCAAAGGCACATGATGGTACAGCATGGCATTGTTGTTAAACCCAGCCTGCTGAGTCCAGGGACATATAATGGGTCAGCTTGTGAGTGCTGATTAACCAGTCCTCTCAGATGTGCTCTGCTAGTGTGTGTGTGTCCATGTGTTTCTAAGGTGGGAAGAACCCCGTCCTGAGGAACATAGTTCCTGCAGGAGAGCTCCATTAGAAGGGAATTGGCAGCAGGGAGAATTCAGCTCCATATGAGAGCACAAGTAGTACACTGACAGAATTATTAACCTCCCCCCAAACCCATAAGAATGACCCTAATAAATGAGCATACCCCAGAGTAATGGGCAAATCTTGTAACCGGTTTTGGGATGGGGTGAGGGCTCCATCTGGGGATGTGGGCTCTGGGGTGGGATCTGGGATGAGAGAGTTGGGGTGCAGGAGTGGGCTCAAAGCAGGAGGTTGGGAGCTGAGTCTGGGTGGGAGTTAGGAGGCTCAAAGCTGGTTTGGGGGTAGGGGTGCAGCAGAGAGTGTGGGATGCTTACCTTTGGCTGCTTCTGGATTCGGAAGCATGTGTCCCTGCAGCCCCTATGGAGAGCAGGAAGTTCTGCGTGCTGCCCTCACCTACAGATGCTGCAGTTCCCGGCCAGTGAGAGCACTGAGAGCAGATAAGGACAGTACGTGGAGTTTTCCAGATTGCCAAGAGCTGATGCTCACAACTCCAGCCCGGAGTAGGGAGAGGGTGAAGCCCAGCACTTCTGGCCCATGGCACAGAGACTTGCCACAGACCAGATGAAATTAAACAGGGGCTGGATCCAGCCTGTGGCCTGGAGGTTCCTCAGCCTTGTTTTATAGGTGTAAGCAGCATGGGCGATGGGTAATGTAGGCAAGGGAAGACATTGCCTTCCAAAACTTGCTACATACCCCACCCACAGGGAAAGACTGAGGCTGCGGTGTGGCAGCCCCGCTCCCCAGTTGCAGAGGAAAGTTGGGACTGTGGCTAGGAAAGATCGGGCTGAGGTTGGGCAGGGGTTGGCTCCGGGGGGGAGAGGGGGAGTTGGGGAGATTGCTGATGGGGTGGAGCCCTGGGAGGAAGGAGTGGGGGTGGAACTTGCCTTCCCCAGCTGGGCCTTCACCCACTGCCCCTGGTAAACAGGATCTGAAGGAATGCTTCCTTTACAGCTAGCTGAAGAGGGGAGAGACCTTGGATATGTCTATGTAAATACAGTTTGCGCCTGCTTTGCTTAGATTTGTTAGATAGCCAGCAGATGGAGTGATATTTTTCTTATTGTAATTCACTTAATTTGTGACCCAGCACCAGCTACATTTTTATTAAATGCAGGACTCAGAAAGAGCTAAATCTGTCCCAAAGGAAAGGGCTCAAGTTTAGCAGCAAAATCTTGCTAAGCAGAGACTCCTCTTTCAGAGCTCTATGAGAGGAAGAGGGAAGGCTAGTCTGGTCAGAAGGCAATATGCCCTCCCTTGTTTGCAGAGATTTGACTTGTTCTCCTGAACCCCCACCTGTTCAAAGAACAGAACTAAACAGCCATCATAAGGATCTTCTTTATTATGTTGTGTTGGAGCCGTGTATCTTCTACACTGCTTGCTAAGAGGTGAAATCACTGGGAGCTGAAATCACTTGAGATTGATGGGCAGAAGTCACATCCAAGGAGTGGATGGCAGCCGATGGTGATAGCCAGCCAGCAGAGTGGTGGCAGAGAGGAGCAACGAGTGGCCAGCAAAGCAGCGGCAAAGCAGGAATATGGCAAATGACCAGTGGAGTGAGTAAGATGCTTCTTCGCCTCCCCTCATCCAGGATGGGAGATGAACTCCTTGGATGCACCTCTGAATTCTGGGTCTGCACTGAACAAGGGCAGCAACTGTGAGTGGAGTGCAAAGAGGGTTGGCTTTGGAAGGAGACATTTCCATTGCTGGACTCAAGAACCTGAGAGGAAAAGACATTGCCCAACCTACTTACGATGGGACTTTTACTCATAGTTTGTGTTTATGAACCGTTTGTGGTGTTTTACCAAATTAATGCCACGTTACTCCCCCCCCCCTTTCATTAACATTTATTTCTACACGCAAGATTGTGCTAGTGAGTGGGGAAGCATTGCCTCTCAGAGGCATGCTGGGGTGGTATGTGAATTTTCCAGGTTACTAGGTAGGGGTTCAAGCCAGTTCTGTATTGAATGGATAGAGAGGGACCCCTAGATTTTGAACCTGGCCCTGGCTGCTGCTGGCTCTCCCGGCAGAAGGGTTACATAGGGACTAATTCATCATTAAGCTGTGGCCCCCATGCATGTGTTATGCCACTGAGTAGTGATATTGAGATCCCCTGGGAAGCACTCTTGGCTCAAGAGATCCTGTATAGCAGAGGAGGGAACCTAAGGCCCAGAGGCCAGGTGAAGTCCCCGGCTTGCCTGGATCTAGTCCCCGGGGCTCAGGACTCCTCTTCTCCAACACCGGGGATCCTGTGCTGGCACTCTACCCTCTGCTGCTCCCCACCCAACTGATTTTTTTGAGGGTCAGCGGCCCTCGCCCCAAAAAATGTTCCCCATCCCTGCGGTATAGGAATCAGAGATGGTGCTGCCAGCTTTGCACTCCCTCTCCTTCCTGAAAGAGAGTAGGGATGGCTCAGAGCAAGTAGGAATGAGAGGAGAAGTAGCATTTTTAATACAAAAAGGAAAAGCTCTTATGTCAGGGCTTGCACATGAGAATAAAGGAAGGCATAAGTTAGAGTCCTCTTGATTTCAATGCAGCAGAGCTAAATGAAGAAGGGATGGACTTCTACCCTGCAGTATTTTTGGCCTTGTTTCTGGATCATCTGTCTGGCTTGCAGACTACAGCCCAGACTAATTATTTCCCCTGAGTCCCTGTTCAAAGGGATGCTGAGCTGGAGTTTCCATGCTGTTCAACATAGTACCTTGTTGCAGCATCAGAAATCCCCCTTATTGGGTGCACGCTGTATTACAGAACCAAAGATAGAAAGTCTGGAGAATGGACACATGATTCATAGAAAGGAAGAACAAATAAGAACTAACATACAATTTAATTACTGGGTGTGCAAATGATTGTGAACTTTGTGGCATATTTAATAACTTGGTTTATGGAGTTAAACTGTTAATTTGCACTACTGGAACAAAGGAAACCTTCATGCAATCTGAGCAGTCAGACCCTTTGGGGCTAGCGAGATGGATGGAAAAGACATGGAACACACCACAAAGCAACCTGTTAGTACAGATCATTTGTTGCTGGCTTGCAATCACCGATAACCAGCAACTTCTCTTGGTGGAATAGCCATCACAAAACACAGTTCCTTATTTATTTTCTCCTTGACATTTTGTATTTCCAATGCAGAGAACTTTTCTTAAAGGGTGGAATTTGGGAAGCCTGAGAAAAGCCAGTTATCTTGCAGGGTATGAATAAAACCTCTTGCCAGATCACAGACCCAGAGTGTTTCCCCAACTTCACCAGCTGACAAATATTCTTCCACTGTCCATCTGCTTCAATCTTATCTTGATAGTTCTACATTTGTAAGTTATGGTGAGAGTTTTTGAAATAAAAAAAAATTGTGAGCATGAGCCATAACAATATACTGGTAAAACAATTCTATAGACAATAGAATGAAAAGCCTTTCAAAATTTTGTGTGACACAAAGATAACTTATCACAATCTTTAAAGCTCTTGCCACTGACTATTTGGAGGGTATTTTTGTTTGCCCTCAAAAACTTAACTCCAGGTAAATTTGAGTTTCTCACACCAATCCTCTAGATGGGGCTACAGCTATATCATATTGAAATGATACTGTGCTAAAGTAGCTGCTTTCTATTAAAGCAAATATTTAACTTGGTAAATGCCAAATAACTTTGTTCAGGAATTGTACTACAGTATTAACCGATTCCTCTATGATATTGTTTACAGGTCTACTCAGGGAAGAGTCAAGGTACACGAATGATGTACATTGCTAATTAGAATGGGAAGAACACTTTTTAAATATATTTAAGTAACAAGAAGCATTTGTGTGGCCACATCATCCATCGAAGTTTCTGTACTAGGAACTCCTTAATGCTTCCATACCTAAAATGCTGATAAGGACAGAAATGACCAACTAGTGTAGCTAGTGCTGCTGATTAAGTGAAGGTAATCAGTTTCTTAGGACAGTCAGCAGATGTTGCTAATGGAAACTTTATGAACCATTTTCCTTCTTTCTGAGAGCAGACACAGACCCATGAAAATCACTTCTTACATCAAGAGCAAATTGCTAATAACCTTAGCTTAGCTGTGAGACAGAAACTGTATAGACACTTCATTTAATAATTGCAACAAGCTTGTGAAGACCTTTATCAACATTAATATTTGCTATTCTGACTTTTTCCCATATTAAAGCAAGCTCATTCCTATGTGGCTCTTTAAATATGATCACAACCAGCCTGGCTCTTTTCCAGCAGAATGAGATATGGATCCACTCTGGTATTTATTTTTGCCACAATCCTAAGTATAAAGAAACCCTCAGTCCTCTGCTCCTATAACTTTTCACCCCTGTGAAAGAGGAGTCAGAAATAAGCAGTAGATAGGTCTCAGGAAGTCTCTATTATACAAGTGAGTTGCTTTATGTGGCCTGCAGAGAGTATCAGAGTTAGGATGGCTTAGGGTTAAGGCTAAGATTTAGTCATGGGTATCTTTAGTAAAAGTCATGGACAGGTCACAGTGTGATGGGTTTGGTCAGAGAGATCTTTTTAAGATCAAGGCACCTTAACACCTTGTCCTGCTGAGCCAGACCTTCTGGTCCCCTCCCAGTGATAGCAGAGAGCTGGGGTCATAGCACACAGCAGAGCAACACAGACACTGAGGTCTGCTCAGCTCTGGGAAGGCTCAGTTAAAGGGACTTGACACAGCATTCAGGGGCACAGTCCCAATGGGACCAGAACCCCAGATGAGTGCGTCTTATAATAAAGTTTTATGCAGAGCACGCTCATAAATTGTTTGCCTCCTTTATCAATAAATGAGAGAGATGTATAGCTGTTGTCCCTTCCGGTAAAAATTATTTACATTGCATTTCTTAATAAACAAAAGTGATTTTATTAAGTGTGAAAAGGAGATTGCAAGTGATAGCAGACAATCAAAGTAAGTTACTAAGCAAAATGAAACAAAACGTTCCAGCTAATACACTAAGAAGCTTGTTACATGCAATTTCTTACCCTAACATTAGTTCTAATAATCTTTTCCCACAAGCTGGGAAGCCTCCCAACTTGGACCTGAATCTTCTTAATGTGTTCCAGACAACTTAGATGGTAAACAGGGATGTCTTGGCATCTGGCAGCCACCTCAAGTGTTCGGTTTCTCATGTATTCTATATCCCTTTTGCCCAAGGTGGGAATCCTTTGTGTTCTGTTTAAGATAGCTGCCCCTGACTCCCCTTTCCACCTGAGGTCCCACCCCTTCTGGAGAGCGGAGCTACCTCCCCTTCCCCGCTTAGAACTGCTGGTAATGGCAACATCATATCCTTCAAAGAGTAAACAACATTCCTCGTTAGCTAGTGGCTTACTGGAAATACTACAGTGTAGGCAGGGAACCACACAAAAAAAACCCAGGTAGGTGGGGAAAGACATGGGCCTTTGTCCGAGAGAGGTGTTGGAGCATAGAAAGCAATCTGGCTACATTAAGGTATCTTTGTGGGTGGATTTTTCTGCTTCTTGAAACTTTAGTTTGAGGTTTAAATAAAGCACTCTAGAAAGCCTCATATAGTCCCAATTCGTTGTGAAAGGTAATGTAAGAAAAACAGTCGGGTGTCACTTCTTTGCTTCCATCCCTGTTATTTTCTCTTCTCAGCCAGCTGTGCTGCAGTGTTTATTATGCAAAGAATAATTATTTTGATTATTGGCAATAGGCTCCCTTCTTTCAATTTCAAATTCTTCATTTTGGAATTGTTTTCTCACCTCATCCACTGTAGTTACATGTGAATGCAAATCCAAAACACTTGCTAGTATCCTTACTCATAGCAGCTGTTACGCGAAAATAACAGCATAAAGTTCAATAGCAAGTTGATAAACTATTATCACCATTCTCAAGAAGAGAAGATAAATATGATCAAACAATAGTCAGATACCTACAGCAGAAATCATTTTAATGATTAAAAGAATCATTGCCTGAAATCCCATAAATACCAACAACACTGCTACTCAACTCCATTGAAATTTTGCCTAAAAGAGGATTTCAGGATGAGGTTCTTTCATTCTCCAGTATCTAATTTTCTTGTATAAAATGCTATGTGTATGTAGCACAACACTGCTACATAGGCAAAATCAATATGGTCTCTATAGCTCCTACCAACTACCACTCACTTAATAAAAGGAAAGTGCAAATATATCTCATTGCATGAAAATTAGCTTAAACTTGTATGGCAGAAATAAAATGATAGAATCCCATCAAAGTTCCTCCTGTAAGAAGATGAGGGCCCTCAATGCCTGTTGAATTCAATATTTATTTAGGATGCTCAGCTGTCCCAATATCAGACCTTTATTGGGATAACCTTTTTTTTACAGTTCCCCTCCTTTTTTGTATACAGACCACAAAGTATGTGCACTGAAACTTTCTCCTCCTCTCCAATAAAGCTCTTTTTCTTCTTTTTTTGCCCCCCTCCAGTAGCTTTTTCAAACTGCAGAATGAGATACAGAAAAAGATTAGATCTGATTGGCAAAAGCACAGTGTGGATGGCAGAAAATAGAAGGCACTGCTTTAAGGCTTAGGTTTGTTTTTGGCTGGGGTGGTTTGACATAATGAATTTCAGCTGAATGGGAGACTTTAAAAAATACCTTACTGAAATTAGTACACAAGGACTGGGCCACCAACAAGGGGGGACAAAAGGGGCAATTGACCCAGGACCTGGTGATTGAAAAGGGCCTACGGCTGCCAGTTGCTGCTGCAGTAGCAGCAAGTCTTTGGCCCTTTAAATTACTGCCAGAGTCCTGCACAGAGCACTCCAGGCAGTGCTGAGGGCTGCCTGGGGGAGGCCAACCCCCACCCTCTCCTGCCCGAGTTTGTCAGCCCCTCTGCACAAGGAGTATAGTAGAGATTCCTTTTACAGCTGCAAGGACTTCCGCTTTACAAACATAGCCTGGATCATCCAGCGTAATGCATTTTGGAATTCTCAGTTCATTACATTACAAAGCTGACCTGACTTTAATGCAGCACCGCACTGTGCAGGGGTGCTCCCGTAAACATCATTGCACAGGGGCAGGGCCATATGGACTATTGGGAAAGGAACAATATATTTTATACTATTGTATCCAGTCAAGGATTCCTGTTACTTAAGGGCTTTTATAAACTGGGTCTTCACTCATGACTCACTGTGAGATTTCTGAAGTCCCTGCAAGTGCTTTGGGGCCTCCCTTGACATTTAGCATGGTATAGTATGTAAAATTGCACAAGAGAGAAGAAGATATAGAGGTTTGTAAGGAGTAATCCCTGGGAGTGTGGTGTACAGCTGATGTCATGCTCACAAGGATTCTTGTATGGTAGGGCAATTCTTATCCAAACGAGCTGACAAGATTGTTGGGCCCCCTAGGCAATATGGAAATGGCCAGCTATGTGCTCCTGGAAAGAGCAGGTTCTTAGGTGGAACAGGGAGGGCTGAGGCTTGTTTCCCCCATGAAGCCCTCAGCACTGCCTGACTGACACGGTGCAACTTGTGCACTGGCCCTCAGAACTGGCCAGAGTACACTGTGTGGGGCTCTGGAGTGCACCGTATGGCATTCCCCTGGCAATTCAGATTGGCCAAGAAAGTCAACTGTAATATGGAGCTTAGGAGGAGGAAGATGTTCTTTATTAAGGACAAAAAGCAATGTTTGAAGAAAGCAAGTCGGCAGGTTGCTCTGAGTGTGAGCCAAAGGGATCACTCCAATCTGTTCCTTTTTTATGATCCTTGCATGTAAATGCACCCCACCCATCTAATCAAGGGTTTTCTTTTAAATATCTTGACTAGCAGTCTTTGTACCTTGCCCTCTTTTGCCTCTGAGTGCACTTAGTCATTACATAATATTTTCTGTCACCGCCACCACCACAACTCTGTTGCACTTAATGTACTCTAGTCCTTAAACGGTAAAAGGATGAGAATGGAGTGTACATGTGGATATAAAAACTGCCAGCGGTGCTAAGAAAAATCAATCCCTTAGTTACTGAAGAATGTCCTTAAGAAAAGCTGTTCTGCTTATTGGAATTTTGTGCACTTACCATCTACTAACTAAATCATGCAATCGTTCTTCTGGCAATTGGAGAAAGTGTGTGTCCTTTCCAGAAAATTAGTGTTTATCAATAATAATACACTTTATTATACTGTATTCAATTTTCTCTAAGTAAGGGGTTCTGCCTTTTTTTTTTTTTTTTTTGCTAATGCATGATGGACTTTCCCTGAAATCAATCTTCATTCCAAATGCCACATGATACAGACCAGCAGTCCATCTAGTCCAGTGCTTTGTTTATGATGAAGTCCACTACCATATGCTTTACAGAAAGGTGCAAGAAATCCTGAAGCAAGAACTTATACACGATATTGACCACAAAACGTGCCTTCCTAGCCCCTCTGTCAGAGGTTGGCTTATGTCCTGAAGACTTAGGTTTTCAATCCCTCAACTTGAGTTGAATTCACTTGGAATCAGGAGATCTGAGTTCTAACCCTGGGTCTGCTCCTGGCCTGCTGGGTGATCTTAGGCAAGTAATTTAATTTTTCTGTGCCTATTTTTTCCCGTCTAATCTTTGTCTATATTGTTTATTGAGGCGGCCAGATTTTTGGAGCAGAGAGTATCATACTCTGTTTGCATAGTACCTACTACAGAGTGGCCTGGATCTCTGTTGGGCCCTCTAACTCCTACCATACTACAAATATGTAGCAATGAACTTTCTCATACATAGGGCTGCAGGCTTGGTCTCTGGGATAGGGAAGCCAAGAGATTTACGTGCTCAGTTTCCATGGTCCCTTTGATAATCACAGCCTGAATACAAATCCACAGCCCATCAGCTGCCAAATCCTGCTACAATTGCAATCAACCAAAATAAATCTGTTGACTTCAGTGACATAAGATTGGTCTCTTGGGCTATGTCTACACTGCACGCTTATTTCAAAATTACTCATGTTATTTCGAAATAACAGAGTGCAGGTCTACGTAGCAAGCCTGTTAATTCAAAATAATTTCAAAATAATGGGCTTCTTATTCCAACTTCTGTAACCCTCATTTCATGAGGAGTAGGGGAAGCAGAAGGAAGAGTGTTCTTCCTTCGACTTCAAGCTATGTAGACAGTGCCTAAAGCTGAATTAAGGTACTTCAGCTTCAGCTATGCAATTAACATAGCAAAAGTTGTGTATCTTAACTTGACTTCAGCCCGCAGTGTAGCCATACCCTTGGAGAACAGCACAGGGAATATAACCCTAGAATCACTAAAACAGGCTGCAGAAATCTTCCTTTGGAACTTATCCACATTTTAAACTAAATGAGGGAGATTTTCAGTGTAAACACATTGGACTTTTGGGGACAAGTAAATTCTGTAATTACCAGTAGGACTTGCATACCTAATTCTCTGAGCACTGAATGGAAACATGCACAGTCATCTTTTGTTCTTTACTTAATTAAGACTATGTATAAGCTTGGGTTGGCAACAAGGCAAATAAACAGCAGGATTAGCTAGTGTGGAATGAGATGAGTGTGGAAGGTTCTTCTTCTCTATCTAATGGGGACACTTGGAATGGAGTTAGTGGGTTATTAGTTTCTTTTTATTGTAAATGTAAAGTAAATTAAACCACCGGTTTTAATTAAATTTGCATTGGCTCTGGTTTTAAACTGTTTTAAAGGCCACTTGAGACACTCAAGTTGCACTTAAAATTTAGTATTGTAATTAGTGACATCTATATGCATTATAGTAGTAACTGCACTTTAATGAATTTATTCAGTGCTAAACAAAGCTACGATTTCTATACAGCTCTGATCATAGAACTTTGACTTTAATTGCATTTTTATTTTCTCTAATCTTGTGTAGTTTATCTGGGGCTCTGTGTTGAGCTTATGGCAAGGTTAGGGCCTAACTTTCTCCATGTATTCTGCAGTAGGGTTTTCTGGATATATTGCTAAATTTGAAACGAGATTGGGATGGCCTGGCTGTCTCTCCCCTTTGACTTTTCCTCAGGTCATCTATTACCTCTATTACTCTGCAATAAATATTCTGCGAGCCTCTACCTAAGCTTGCAAAAGCAGCAAATAAGAGAACTTTTAGAGAAGTGCAGAAAAGAATAATTTTTCTAATTGAATTCTTAGAGCAGTCTATAGGATTCTGCACCAGAGATACATTTCCGAATTACAGACTATGGCTTGGTTGGCTATTCTATAGCAAGGAAAATTATGATCTGTCAAACCTTAGTGAGGAGTTCTGCCTCTGAAATGTGAAGCACTGAGCTTGCATCCTTTGGTGAGAGGGCTTTGGCCTGAAGTCACCTTTATTGCCTGTCTGAACTTGGTTTATGCCAGGGGCTGATGAGGCCCCTAACGTAACTGAAACAGCCCTGGGAGACTGTGTAAAATAAGACCCCTTCCAGGGCTGCTGTAAGAACCACAGTGATTCTAGGAATCTCTGCTGTTTGGGGCCAGGCCACCACTTGCAGTACAGCTGAGCTCTGCCCTGGGATGACTTCTATGCTGGGGCTCTGCAGAGAGTTCCTGGGAGTCAGCCTTCAGGCTGTACTGGGAGAATCCTCCCTGGCAGGCATTGACTCTGTGAACTTGTTCATTATCCAAAAGTATTCAGTGAGTGGCTTATGTAAATATTTTTCAGCCTCAAGGCTACAGGTAAATTCAGCTCCACAAATATTTAAATAGTGCTGGTGATAGCCCTTATAGAAAAGCCCTATAGAATGCAATAGAGAAATAATAGAAAATTACATCCCTACTATGTAATTACTATGAAAATCCTACTTGGTAGTTTAAGTTATTTATAAAGTTCAGCATTTTCTGTTGATTTTGTTTGTGTCTGCTAAATTCCATCATTTCCATATATCAAAATGTCATTTTCTTTGGTGTAAATCTTTTGTACATTAGCCTCATTTGCCAGGGAGTATGTTTAATCTGATAATAAACTTACATTTACCCACAATAGGCCAATTTTCAGGTGCCAGTGTGCAAATGATAAGCTCTGTGGTGGAGTGGCTGACCCACACTAGCTAGAAGTGAAAAAACAGGCTGGGCATAGCCTACACAGAGCCCTGGCCATTTAGTAAAGGGATTGGAAGGAGCCAATCAGAGGGCAGCTTGCTGGGGCAGCCTTGTATATAAGGAGCTGCCCAGTAGAGTGAGAGAGTCAGTTAAATCTTGATGAGCAAGAATGATGGCTAGTGCCCTGCAGTGAGGGAGAAGCAACTAGGTAGAGCAGTGCTGGGCAGGTTTGGGGGAGCAGAGAGATATTCCAGCTTGGTTCCTGCCAGGCTGTGATCTTGATATGAGGGCCAAAAGTGTGTGAGAGGATTATAGGGAAAATTGCCCAGGAAACTAGAGGCTGTAACGTGGAGTAGAGCAGTGTTTTCTTAAACTATGTTCTGTGAACAACTCACAGGTGTGCAGTGACCTCTTCTTTGTTTTTGTCTTTTTTTGTCTGACAATTTTTTTAAGAACATTTTCATAGGTGTTCCACATAAAAATATGATTTGGTGTTCCGTGGTCTCAAAAAGTTTAAGAAACACTGGAGTAGAGGAGGGCAGGATAAAGCTGCCACCAGAGGGTTCCCTCGGTCAGGACCCAGTAGCAGGTGGGCCTGAGTCCCTCCCTTACACTTCACCTTGCCACCAAGGTGTGGCCCATACAGACTGTGACTTACTCCTGAGACAGAGAGGCTAGGTTTGGAGACCACAAGTGGCCACAGGCAGGCTCTGGGGAGCTAGAAACAGGGCTCTAGCCTGATACCTGCCGGGTTGCTGGCCTTGATACAAGGCTAAGCAAGTATAAGTGTTGGAGGGGAAGTGGCCCAGAGAACAAGAGGGGAGTAGAGGAGGGTAGGACAAGATTGCTGCCAGAGGGTCCCTGAATAGCGGGTGGGCCTAGGTCTCTCTCTTCCCCCAAGGTGGGGCCCATGCAGACTGTGGCTGCCCCTGAGACAGAGGGGCTAAGCTTGGAGTCCACAGTTAGCCCCTGAGTGTGGGGCTCTCTGCAATGCCAGTAACAACCTACTCCTCAAGGCCCAGCTGTGAATAGGAAGGGTAAGAAAGTTCTGAGCTCCATGGGCTGAGCTGGTTTGTCAGTTTGGGTGAGTCTTCTGAGCAGGCCTCCTGATGGGATGGGGGGAAGGGCAAAGAGGGAGCTGCCCCAGGGCCCAGTGATTGAAAAGGGATCGTGGTTACTACTGCCACTACAGCAGCAGTAATGTTGGAGCTCCAGGCTGTTTAGATTGCCACCAGAGGGTTGCCTGGCGCTTTCTCAGTAGTACTGAGGTGTGCCTGGAGTAGGGTCAGTATGCCCTGGGTGGCACTGAAGATTGCCAGGGAGAGGTGAGCTCCAGACCCACCACTTCCACGTAGACCATGCCCATTCCACCTGAGGCCTGCCCTTGTGGGGCATGGAGCTGGCTCCCTAGCTGACTTACCCAAGGGTGCTGCAGGTCTGTCAGCCCCACAGCTTCTGAGTGTGATGGTTCAGATAAGAGAGGTGGGTTCTGACTGGGAGGATGTAGAGGAAAGGGGAGAAATGTTTGGAAACATTAAATGAAACATTACACACACATAATAGTACTCCCTCAATTTTTTTATATTACAGCTTACAGCTGAGAAGGGGAATGATTTTTTTTATAAGAGGGAGAATATTGTGTTGGAGACAATTTCAAATGTGAGGGTTAGGACTCAGGGGAGCTGGAGAAAGGTCAGATCTTTGGGAAGAGGGACCTAAATCTGAGAGTCTGCTAGGGCTGGATGATAGCAAAGAGGTTTTTTGAGCTGACAGAATTCTGAGGAGGCATCTGTTGAGGCTAAAGGGACTTGGTTGAGGGGCTGTCGGGTTGTATTGGTAGGGCATAGTGGGAGGAAGAAAATTTCTCTCGTGTGTGGTTGTACAATGAGAGGAAATCAGTATTGCAGAAAGAAGTGTAAAAGCTAAACTGCATGCTGAGAAAATCTGTGAGAAAAAGAGTAAAGAGGTTGGTTACAGAGGGATAAATATTGCCTTTGACTGAATTATGTTCCAGTTCCTCATTCTGAAAGGAGGAACGTGGTAAAAAAAAGATGTATTCCACTACCTTGCCAACCTGCTTTCCTGCATTCTCTTTCTCTCACCTCATTCTCATTTCCATCGTCATGAGTCTTTATTTTGAAAACCTGATCTACCTAGTGAAAGGCTACGGTGTTAGATGTGGGGGTGGAGTGTGGACAGGTGGTTGTGACTCTATTCTGTACATCCTGATAATTAATTCTTGGGACAAATCACTGCTGCTCATAGCTTACACACCATATATCATTTTGGAAACCTACTGAATAAATGGTAATGTACTACCTACTGAATAAATGGTAATGTACTATGATCAGAAATGAGATAGAACTAATACATGTACAAGAAGCTGTAATAACTGCAGAAAATGACATTTCTACTGTATCTGAACTTCAGTGATCAAATATGTTCATAAATCTGTATCCCTTCTAATATTTTTTTAGCTCTCACCATGCAGAAATACCTGGGTGATTTACAGGCATTGTTTTGGGGGCTTATTTTTTTTAGGAGTCTCAGGTTTTCAGTGCCCAACTTCCAAAATCTGTCCTGACGTTTTTTCCGCTGGAGGTGCTGAAAACCTAAGACTCTCAGTCATGTCAATGCAAGTTACCTCAAGATGAAAGTTCATTGCTAGTTTCATGATTATTTTCCTTCTCTCCCTTTCTTTTTAAATCTAAAAACTTAGAATTCTTTGGCTGCTGTGCAAAACTCTTGCTTTGGACTTGACTACTATCTCAAGCCTGCTTATAGAATTATGAATTTTTGCTGTGAACAGGCAGAGAATGAGGAGAGGCTATGAAGGAGAGAGCCCCTGTTAATGAACATATGTCTTCAGTAATGGTTTCTTTGGTCTGTCAGGAAAAGAATTTTAAATGTTGACGCCTGTCACAGTAGCTTTACAGGCTGTGATAAATCATACACCCCTTACATATAAATTTCAGTAATACTGGAATGTAGCCAAAGGTAATGGTACCGTCTTTTACAGCAAGAATAAATACAGATTATACCCTGAAACACTGACCTCCAGAAAACCATGTGACAATAGATCACATTAATTCATGGCATATTGTAAATGTGTTAGACTTAAATTGGCACATACTGGTATTAATTCTTCTAGGAAAATAAGCACCATTTAGCCTTAGAATGTTAGTTTCTGTGAGTACAGGCTGGTTACAGGAATACCTGTAATTTTAGGAAATAATTAATGATACTCTATAGTTCTATTGTTGACTGGTTCTGACTGTTTTCTTGTGCAAGACAGTACTAAAGAACTAGTTCAAAAGAGGAATGGTTAGTTGATTTTCCTTTTGACTTGGAGTGAAAAGAAATTAAATCAGTTTTAACCCATTCTAGTTAAATGTTGGAGAAATTCAGTCAATGTTAATATAGTTACCATTAATATAGTTACCATTCAGAAACTCTGTTATATGCAGAGGTATCTGAAATATCTCAGATTTTACTCAGCATAGAAACAATAAGAGAATGTCAGAGGTCAGATCTCAGAACTACAGTGGATCGTAACTGTAGATAAATTACAGGTCCTGCATTTTCAAAAGTGTCTATGCAAAATTGACATGGATATGGCATATGTCTGACTTCTATGTGCAATGCCCAATGACATGTTAATTGAGGTTATGCATGTGCATATACATGGGTCTTCAATCGGGAATGCACACATCAGAAAATATGAGCCTGACTTTTAATGGTGAGCACGTGTCATTCTAGGTAATTTGGTATGCCAGATGTGTTCTGTTAAAAGATGCATCATTTTTACATTATGTTTATTTCACCGTCTTGTCTTATTGATCAATGACATATTTTAATAAAATAAAATTGCTGCTTTTTATTCTTTAAAAATGCAGCTTTAAAAAATGTTAAATAGTTGCCAGATGGTTGAACAAAAATACTGGACACACTTGACATTACATCACAATCTACATTACATCTTATTTAGAAAATACTGGACATTTCTGTTTTCTCATTTCTATTTTCTCAATTGGTTTCCTGAACAGAAAGCTCAAATACTGGACTGTCCGGTTCAAAACCAGGCACCTGGCAACCCTATAAATAGTTCATGTGATCAGTACAATACAAAATAATGTGGATATGTAAGCCATAAGCTTAGGGGATAATGCTTACAGGCATCTTCCTCCTGTCTTGTTTCCCTTATTCCTTTTTTATTTAAGCTAAAACTGTATTTCTAAGGCTTGTAGCTTGAACTTTGTGTGGGCTACCGGTAAGTACTCCATTAACCCGAAATATTTCCTTGTGTTCCTACATCGTGACCTGTCAGTAGTGGTGTATCCACATGCATGCAACCATTCATGACACAGCAGTTTTTCATAATACGAATTCACAGTATCAACCAGAATTTTCAAGTTGTACAGCCATAGCTCCAATTCATCACGACTAAATAAGGATATCTTTCATTTACTTATTTGACTGGATCATTTAACACAACCGAGTTGTTTTCTAGGCTTTGTAATGGTACATTTACTATATTAATGATAAATGTAGACTTACGCTTGGCATGAAGCCAAGTCCTGGTTAAATGTGTGGATATAAACCTGCTTACAGAAACTTGCATCTTCAGAGGGGTAGATGAGTACAGGTTTCTGCTTACAGAAACCTGAATATTGCTGCAGGGGAGACATTTTACCAGTTGCTTTTAATGGTGCATTTTTGAACTTCATCCAGCAAAGAATGTTTTAAAAGTCTCCAAACGCTGATGAACACTGCATTTTCAATATCCCGCAGAAAGGACACAGTGCATAGAATAATTATAATGACAGACATTTTCATTGTGCCTAGTTTGGTACAGCCTTAGCAAAGAAATAGTACACCAATATACAGAACTAATTCAGAAAATGTTTGTATGATGCTTTGAATCATGAAGTGCTGTCTAAGTGTTGATTGTTCTCTGTAGTGCAATATATTAAAGGAAGAAAAACAAAACAGGAAAAATGCATAAAATCTCCTCTGCATTGACCCAAAGGCAGGTTTCTATTTACAAGAATATTTCCCTGTCTTTATTTGTGCTATAGCATATTTGTATTATCATGCAAACAATCGTTTTTAGTCAAATGACTATGTTTTTTGTCTGAATTCTCAGAATCTTTCAATCCAGCGTATGAAGCATGTACATTTTATGATAAAGAGAAACATTTTCTAATAACCTAGCATAGAACATCTGGAAACATATAAAATACACACAATTGTGGCTGAGCCCCATGCACAAGTTAAGTTTAATCAAATTCAGTGGATCAAGCTGCTCATGGAGGTGCAGAGAAAATGTACTGAAAATTATGTCTACACTGCACTGGTCTTCCAGAAAAAGCTATGCAAATTGCAAACCACAATTTTCATAGCTTTTTCCGCTTCATTTTTTGGAAGAGGCTTTTCCAACTTTGGCCCGTATACACTGGGCCAAATGTTGGACCCTCCCTCCTTTTTCGGAACATCCCTTCTGCCTCATAAAACAAGGCTTACAAGGATGCTGAAAAAGCTTATCTGCTCTTCCGAAAAACATTTCGGAAGAGCAGACACTTTCTCTGGTATCCTCAAAAAACTCTGCAATGTAGACATACCCGAAGTGCTTATAGTCTAAACCAGGGATGGGCAATAAAATCGTAGTGGTTCACCAGGGTTAGCTCGTGATGTGCTGCCACAAGTCTACCTGTACCTCTGTAGGTACTGGTGATTGCTTCTCCTGCTGGCTGTGGATTGTCATTTGTGGCTATTGGGGCTGTGGAAAATGGCACAGCCCTCACAATGCTTCACATACCTCCCTTTGTCCAGGAACAGTGATCTGCAGTGAATGGGAACTGCAATTGTCTGTACCTGCACAGGCACAGGAAAATATAGCATTGGTGGCCTGCCAGGGATTATCTGTAGCAGACTGGATCTGGTGTGTGGGCTGGTATTTGCCCACCCTTAGCCTAAACAAATGAAGGGAGTGGGGACACAGAATAAAGCATAAAGGTGAAGTGATAAGGCTAATGAGATACCAAAGTCTAGCTAATTTTCTGAGTCTCAGATAAGCTTACTTATTTAGCTAGTCAGGCACAACACCATATACAGAAAATACATCCGTACGTAATAGAAACCTCACAACACATTGCTGTTGTGGTCTGAGAGCTGTCATAAGTTCACGCTACAGGTTCTAGAATTTTGCAAGGCAAGACTGAATACTTAGTGGATTTTTAAAACTGTGGTGCAGGTACAAATACATAGACACATGCTCCCCCTGAATTCCACCTCTCAGCACCAGAACTCATCCCAAGAGAGCATGCAGAACCCCTTCCAGGGACCAAGCAACATGGAAGAAATAGCATGCTGCTGTATAACCAACACACCTGATGGGTGTGGTGCACTGTCCATGTAGTGGCACTTAGATCACTTACAGAGAGAAAATATTTGCCTGCTCTGTAGCCTTAGCTGAGAGCCAGCTGGCTTTACCTCATGTGATAGAAGTTCATGCACTAAGCTCCACAAGTCCTAGTTTTGGTTCTGCCTGTCAGTGTTACACTGACATCTATAGCTGACTTTACCAGGTGAGCACCTGGTGTTTTATCCTTTGCCAGGATATCGAATTTTATTAGCTGTGTTGTGCTTCTTTTTTTCTCAAAACCACGAAGCAACCTCACAGGACTGCTTTCACCTCTCCCTTGTACTTGTCTTACAGTTTTGTAACTCAATGGATTTTGGTGCAGGCTTTCCATAGCCTCACTGGTATAAGTGAGAGGAGACTCAGGCCCCTTGTTTCTGTTTGCTGCTTGATTTATACTGCTTATATTTATGACTGACTTTGACTTTTTGGTTTATATTGCCACCACACTTTAAGAAATGTAACTGGATTGCGTGTTGGTTTATCACTCTTCCAGGGTTCTTCAGATGCTCCCTTGGTTTTGAAATAGCAACTCTGACACAGCTCATTGGCAGCAGTCTATCACTTGCCTTACACGATTTTTCTGAGAATTTGAAAATGTACCCCCCTCTTTCTTTTCTCAGGCTCCGGCTACACTGCCATTTTTTTTTGGAAGAAGAGATGCAAATTTTGCATCTCTTCTTCCGATTATTTTTGCGGAAGAGGTTTTCCTGCTATTTGGCCCCATGCAGATGGGGTCAAATGTCAGAAAAAAACCCTCTTTTGTAAGACCCCTTATTCCTCATAAATTGAGGTTTATAGGATCTTGCAAAAAAAGTTTTTTTTCTGACATTTGGCCCCATCTACACGGGGCCAAATAGCAGCAAAACCTCTTCCACAATAGGAATCAGAAGAAGATATGCAAATGCAAGCGCAATTTGCGTATCTTCTTCCAAAAAAAAGGGAATGTAGCCATATTTTCAGTCATCAGTATTTCTATAGAGCTATAGAAAACAACTCCAGCTAATCTTCAATCATAATTCCTACCCCCCATAAAAAGGCTCAATTATTTTGGTTGCACACTGCATCTTTTCAGTTTCACAAATACTATTTCTGGGCTAAGTGAGAATGGAATGATATCTAATGCTTTAAACTCAGACATATTTGTGCCTTATAATGCTGCCAGGACAACTTGATTTTACTCCATGCTTCTATTTATACCTCTTAAGATCTTGTTTACCTATTTATATAAAACCATAAAAATGACCATACTGGGTCAGACCAAAAGTCTGTCTAGCCCATAATATCCTGTACTCTGACAGAGGCCAATGCTAGGTGCCCCAGAGGGAATGAACAGGACGGGTAATCATCAAGTGATCCCTCCCCTGTTACCCATTCCCAGCCTTTGACAAACAGAGGCTAGGGACACCATTCCTACCTATCCTGCCATCCTGAATTGATTTAGCTCTTTTTTAACCCTGTTAAAGTCCTGATCTTCATAAAATCCTCTGGCAAGGAATTCTACAAGTTGATTGTTGTGTGAAGAAATATTTCCTTTTGTTTGTTTTAAACCTGCTACCTATTAATTTCATTTGGTGTCCATTAGTTCTTATTTTATGGGAACAAGTAAATAACATTTCCTTATTCACTTTTTCCACACTGGTCATGATTTTATAGACCTCTATCATATCTCCTCTGTGACGGGCCAGCGCCGGCCTGCACTAGGACTGGGGAGTCCACTGCGCTGGCCCTGGGGGGAAGGCCGTGCGGATTTACCCGGACGGCCCCTGGGCGGGACATGGCCCCCACCAAGCCCAGTGGGGATGGGGAAGCCGCGGCTGAGGCAAGCGGGGCCGCCGGGCGCACTGCGACGGCAATAGGTGCCCCAAGCCAGGGGTGTCGGGATGTGACTCCGCCCCCGATGTCCCGGCGGCGGGACGGCAGCAACGCTGGGGGCGGGGCGTCAGAAGACGGCGTGACCTCCGGCAAGAGGTTTAAAAGTCACCTCCACGCCAGAGCCCGGGGGAGGATGCCGGGGAGGCAATTCCTTCCCCCTCTCCCCCCGCTGAAGAAAGGCAGCAGAGGCTTCTCATTGGACTCCGGGAGCAATCCACAGGAGCGACCGCGACCAGGAGGTGAGATCTGGGGCCGTGGGACGCGGAACCGTGGAGTACGGGGTGGTTAGGAAGCAGCCCGGGGCAGGGCCTTTTTGGCACCCATGGGCTGACGCGTTACGGGGTGGGACCCCATCAGCCGGGTAAGGGTCATGACCCAAACCCCTAGGGCCTTAGGCTGGGACTCGGTGGAGAGGGTGGGCTCGGGTCTTCCTAGCCCCGCCCCATGCGGGGATACTCCACACACTCCGACAAGGGCAAAGCACTGGGGCACTAGGAACCAAACCGCTGGGTCCCGACATTGAAAGCCGGAGAGCTCCCAAGGGAGGCACCGGGACAATAAGGGCTTGCAGGGCCCCACGGGAAGACTTTGAGGTGGTGGGTTCGCAGGGCTGCGACCCGGAGTGCGGGGCCGCACGCTTGTGCCCGGGACAAACCCGCCACATCCCCTTAGTCTCTTCTCTTTTCTAAGCTGGAAAGTCCCAGTCTATTTTAGTATGCCTTTATATGGCACCTAATAATTCCAAGATCCTAATAATTTTTGTTGCCTTTTCTGAACTTTTTCCAGTGCTAAAATATCTTTTTTTGGGGGGTGGGCGAGAGGGGACTGGGGTGTCCACATCTGTATGCAGTATTCAAGGTGTGGGTATACCATGCATTTATACAGAAGCAATAAGATATTCTGTTTTATATTTATTCCCTTTTTAAATGATTCCTGACATTGTTTGCTTTTTTGACTGCTGCTTCACATTGAGTGGATGCTTGCAGAGAAATATTTATTTTTTAACTTGTAGATTCTCTCGCCTACATGGAAAATAGAGTTCCATGTTTCTGACAAATGTGAAATAACACAAAAATAAATGAAAAACAACCCATTAAACGAAAAGCTCATTTTTCAGTGGCAACTCCTGTCCTGTGTTAGGCTGGGCTCTCTGTTCTGGGTGCCATTTAGGTTTGGCCTAGCTGCACCTACACCTTGAGGTGGGAGAGGAAATTGGAGCGAGTGGTGCTGCGACTCAGCACATGGGGTCACAGTGACACTCAAATTTGGCCTGGTACCCCACATGGATCATGAAGCAAGGAGAGGACAATGCTGAATCTGATCCACACTATGGCTACATCTACACTACAGGGTTTTTTTGTGCAAAAACAGCCTATCGAAACAAGCACAGGTGCCCTGGTGGCCATTCTGTGAATGGCAATCACAGCTCTCTTGCGAGAACGCGTCCACGCAGTCTGGACGCTCTCTTGTGCAAAAGCGCATTGCTTTTCCGATGCGCTTTTGCAGTGTGGACGGTCTCTTGTGCAAGAAGTTTTTGCGGAAGATAGAATCATAGAATCATAGAATCATAGGACTGGAAGGGACCTCGAGAGGTCATCGAGTCCAGCCCCCCGCCCTCAAGGCAGGATCAAGCTCCGTCTACACCATCCCTGACAGATGTCTATCTAACCTGTTCTTAAATATCTCCAGAGAGGGAGATTCCACCACCTCCTTCGGCAATTTATTCCAATATTTGACCACCCTGACAGTTAAGAATTTTTTCCTAATGTCCAATCTAAACCTCCCCTGCTGCACTTTAAGCCCATTACTCCTTGACCTGTCCTCAGAAACCAAGAGGAACAAATTTTCTCCTTCCTCCTTGTGACACCCTTTTACATATTTGAAAACCGCTATCATGTCCCCCCCTTAATCTTCTTTTTTCCAAACTAAACAAGCCCAGTTCATGAAGCCTGGCTTCATAGGTCATGTTCTCTAAACCTTTAATCATTCTTGTCGCTCTTCTCTGTACCCTTTCCAATTTCTCCACATCTTTCTTGAAATGTGGTGCCCAGAACTGGACACAGTACTCCAGCTGAGGCCTAACTAGTGCAGAGTAGAGCGGCAGAATGACTTCACGAGTTTTGCTTACAACACACCTGTTGATACAACCTAGAATCATATTTGCTTTTTTTGCAACAGCATCACACTGTTGACTCATATTCAACTTGTGGTCCACTCTGACCCCTAGATCCCTTTCCGCCATGCTCCTTCCTAGACAGTCGCTTCCCATCTTGTATGTATGGAACTGATTGTTCCTTCCTAAGTGGAGCACTTTGCATTTCTCTTTATTAAACCTCATCCTGTTTACCTCTGACCATTTCTCTAACTTGCTAAGGTCATTTTGAATTATGTCCCTATCCTCCAAAGAAGTTGCAACCCCACCCAGTTTGGTATCATCTGCAAACTTAATAAGCGTACTCTCTATCCCAATATCTACATCATTGATGAAGATATTGAACAGTACGGGTCCCAAAACAGACCCTTGAGGAACTCCACTTGTTATCCCTTTCCAGCAGGATTTAGAACCGTTAACAACAACTCTCTGACTACGGTTATCCAGCCAATTATGCACCCACCTTATCGTGGCCCTATCTAAGTTATATTTGCCTAGTTTATCAATAAGAATATCACGCGAGACCGTATCAAATGCCTTACTAAAGTCTAGGTATATGACATCCACCGCTTCTCCCTTATCCACAAGGCTCGTTATCTTATCAAAGAAAGCTATCAGATTAGTTTGGCATGACTTGTTCTTCACAAACCCATGCTGGCTATTCCCTATCACTTTATTACCTTCCAAGTGTTTGCATATGATTTCCTTAATTACCTGCTCCATTATCTTCCCTGGGACAGACGTTAAACTGACCGGTCTGTAGTTTCCTGGGTTGTTCTTATTCCCCTTTTTATAGATGGGCACAATATTTGCCCTTTTCCAGTCTCTTCTGCAAAAAGCTTCTTGTGCAAGAAGCCTGCAGTGTAGACATAGCTTCTTACCCTGTATGCTGGGTCACAGTGCCTGCAGCAAGGAACTGGGCCCAGCCCTGGAGGACAGGATTTGCCACTGTGGGATGACTGCAGGACTGGCTTGCTTTGCAATTTCCCCTCCTCCGATCCCCGAGCAGGAC
The DNA here is from genome assembly GCF_049634645.1 of Pelodiscus sinensis. Lineage (NCBI taxonomy): Eukaryota > Metazoa > Chordata > Testudines > Trionychidae > Pelodiscus > Pelodiscus sinensis. The sequence continues at coordinate 12,150,650 of NC_134722.1, forward strand.
AGACCTTGGCTAAATTTCTATAGGTGCTATTCCATTGTGAATCTCTTTTTCTGAACTGTTTAATTTTAAACAATTTATAGAGCATATATTGAGGAATTTCTTTATTTAGCAATGAAATACGGTTACATCTGACAACAGAAAATGACCACAGAAGGGGTACAGCAAAGTTCCAAGCAAATTAATCTTAAAATTGGAGCAAATGTTCACAAGAAATCATTTGCAGTAATGATTCACTTAATTTTGCTATTTTAATTTTTTTTTGTATTGCAGTAGTGTCTGGAGGGCAGGCTTTTAAGCATTGTTCTGTTAAGCACTGTACAAACATTACATGAAGAAGGTCCCTGCATACAAGATCATACTACTTAGGTTACCTTTTAATCACTGTTCTTTAGTCCCCAAAACATATATTTCTACAAATCAATAAGATCCTTGTGAGTATGAACTGTTTCAGCCTCAGGGAGATTTTCTTCAGAGAAACTAAATGAGGTTTACTCTAGTTAAAAATCTTTCCTGTTCTTCAAAAATAGTGTTCTATCATTTTTGACAAAATGGTCCAAGGAAGTGAATATATGTCATTCCTTTAACCTACTTTTTCTGGCTTAACAGTGAATCTGGTTAGTATTTATAAATCTCTTAGCAGAGAGTAAAGTCATGTCAAAATCTTGTTTATCACATCATTACATCTTTTTTGTAATCACTATCACATCATTACATCTTTCACTATGAGATTTGAATAAAAGAGCAAATTTGAGTCCATCTTAGATCTGGGGAAGCTGAGTTAATTCATAAAGATGACTCAATAGAGCCCCACAAATCTGCAGATATCTGCTTTATATCCGGGAGTGTCAGCATCTGCGGATGTTGATGCAAATAGACACAGCTAATTTGCAGATATAGAGTGGATGCAGACACAAATTTTGAATCTAGAACCTGGCAAATTTGTGGATATCTGCTTTATATATTCTGGTATCTGCATCTGCAGATGCGGATATTTGGGGCTCATTTTTGCAGGTATGGTTGCGGATACTGTTTTGTATCTGCACGGGGCTATATGAATCAACTCAAAAAGGTTTCAGTGGAAGCACTAGTTCATACCAGACCAGAAAACTACTGCTTAGTGTCAGTCAGTATGAAAGATGATTCATTTTCTGTCCCTCGGCCTGCCAGAAAATACCCTGACCTTCTCAAGAAGAGCTGAGAATTGTCAGGTCCTGAGAAAAGTACAAAATGCATTACCACAGTAGCAATATTAACCTTACATGGAAAGTGTTGGTCCATAATCTCTGCTCAGGTAACAGAGAAACTAAGGACGTCACTTAGGCTTGCTTTAAAAAAAAAATTCTATAAGTGAGAAGAAAAGGTCGTAAAGACTTAAGAAAGACTTTTTAGCGGAGAAAAGTGCGTTCAGTGATTTTTTTTTATGCAATGTGCTATTCTGTATAATTCCTTTCACAGCTTTTAAAAAAGTGCTCTCCTATCATATTTGGGAAAAGCTATAGTCCACTAAGGATCAAACTGAGCTCAAATATGCTACTTGAAAGCATGATGCAGGACTAGCATTTCCCCAAACAGACATGTGCAGAAGGAATTAGTTACTGTACCCTATTGCTATACATCACCTTCAGGGAAGAAAAGATTAGAGTTATAGTCTCTGGAGATAAATGACATATTCTAAACAGTTTGTTCAGATACTGGAATTATGAGCTTCATAGAAATGCCTACAAATAATAGCATGAGAGGCATGAAGTTTATGAAAATAAATAAACCATACAAAAATATGGCCTGACAAGATGCAGACTTCTTTCCAACTGTTCTTTCACTCTTTTTGTCACTTCTTTTGAGTACATATCATCTGTTTTAGGCTGGACCGTAGGTAGATCAGGGATCTTGACTTATGAATATATATATAGCATCTAGTATACCATAGCTACTGTACAAACAACTTTGAGTACTACTGAAGTGTCAAGAATGAAATAAAAGTATCTAAGTAAAATAAATAAATTGTATATCCTTTTAAAATATAGGGTACAAAATGAGTGAGAGAGCAAAAAAAAAAAAATCATCTGTACGGATTCAAACTTTGGCAAAGTTCATTTCTGGATTCAGAACCCTATGCAAGTTTCACAGTAGGCCACTACCTATATAATGGACCAAACAAAATGCTGGTCGTATGATCCCAGAGCTTTCAACTGAGGCCAAACCCTATATAAGTTATTGGGAGTTGAAGGGTTGCAATAATTTGTTTTTATCTGCAGCGCCTGGATCCAGAAATGCACCTGAACTTAAACTTCCTCAGTAGATTCAGAGTTTCAGTTCAGGCTCATCATCAAGATGGGTCCAGACATTGAAGTTCTGATTGAATACAATCTTTCTCGAAGTTTTGGACAGGGGTTAAGGGCCCTTCTCCATGTGGAATGATTGTAGAATGGCATAAGGATACATGAAGAGAACTTTAAGGTTTAGATATGGTAAGAAAGGAGAACCTACTGGAATGCTGATTCCTTTCTTTATCACTTGTATTTAACTTTATTAAAGCACTGAACTATTGAAGCATGTTTTTGTACTTTTGATGATGATCGATCGTGATATGTAATTTGCAGCTGCAACAGAGCTGTAGGCTAGCTGCTACCCTCCTCCAGTGCTGAATGGAGAGCACAGATGAAGTTCCTTCTTTCATTAGTGAATGTTCAAAAAATTCAAAAACTAAATAAAGAGGAAATTAGGATGTTAACTGGTTAACGGGCCCCTGGTAGTTAACTCTGCTGGCAGCCACCCATGCTGGGCTGGAGCAGTTTCTAAGCGAGACCCGGGTTAAAACAGTTAAGCGCTATACCCTATCGCTTAACTAGTTAGCTGTTTTAACAAGCCTAAAGAACATCCTCTCTCTAAGGGTATGTCTACACTACCCTCCTAGTTCGAACTAGGAGGGTAATATAGGCATACCGCACTTGCAAATGAAGCCCGGGATTTGAATTTCCCGGGCTTCATTTGCATAAGCGGGGAGCTGCCATTTTTAAAACCCCGCTGGTTTGAACCCCGTGCAGCAAGGCTACACGGGGCTCGAACTAGGTAGTTCGAACTAGGTTTCCTATTCCGAACTACGAGGTGTACCGGTAGTTCGGAATAGGAAGCCTAGTTCGAACTACCTAGTTCGAGCCCCATGTAGCCGCGCTGCACGGGGTTCGAACCAGCGGGGTTTTAAAAATGGCGGCTCCCCGCTTATGCAAATGAAGCCCGGGAAATTCAAATCCCAGGCTTCATTTGCAAGTGCGGTATGCCTACATTACCCTGCTAGTTCGAACTAGCGGGGTAGTGTAGACATACCCTAGGTCTTTTGGCCTGGATCATGGATTTCCCTGGTGTAAATCCCGAGTGACTATGTTGAACTCAGGTCAGATCATGATTGCACAAAACCACTAACTTCAGTAGTTGTACTGGCATGAAAATGGAACCAGGCTTGTTGTTGTCAGGAGAGTGTGAAATTCTTGGTCTCATTGTCAATATCCTATCATTGCAAAAACTTTGGGACTGCTTCTCCCTTCTTCCCCAAATACCATTAATGTGGATTAGTGAGATTCTTCTGCAACTGGCTTATAATATTTACATACATTTTTTTGCTTTCTGTAAATAATTGTCTGCATTTTCAATTCTACAGTTTTAAAATCTGCTTTGCTGTGTATATTACCTTTTCAGAAAGGATTTGCTTTGTTATTGATGAGTAGCCTTCTGAATGGCACTATCTATTGAACAGAGCTCATTGGCTATTGATTTACATTATTTAACAAAATGTAAAGACTTAGTGACCTCGTCACACTCTTCATAGCTTAAGACCCTAATTTTCAGTGCAGCGGACCTGAATGGTTGTGAATGTCTTATGCGGCAGATTAAGGTGTGTGTGTCTCTCTCCTCCCCTGCTCCTCCACCCAGAAAAAAATCACTATTGCATGATTGTGTGCATGCATATTACAAGTTCAATCATTTTATGAGATGTTGGCAAATATTTGGATCTGGATCAGAATTTGAATTTTGAAGACCTTAAAATTCAGGGTTGTCATCGTTTCGGGCCACTTCTAGTAAAAGATCTTGAGGCAATCCACTTTGTTTCTTTTGGTCTGCATGCATTAATTTGGAATACTGGAAAAGAGGAAGAAATGCATAATCTCTCTTCACTGTTAAATATTCTGTTCTCAAACTATGTTGTAAATAAGGGAGATTTTCAGAGCTATAATGAATTGATTTTTATTTAATTAATAATATGTATAAATGTCAAGCAATTTGATTAGCTGGTGGTGTGGTGTTTATTGTGACCGCATACTTTCTTGGAATGATTTGTAGTTTCGCAGAACAACAATATTATATTTAATGGATATTGTCAGTGCTTTTGCCTGCACACATAAGTAGTAGGAACTTCTCTCTGACAACAATGTAAATCTAGATGCAGCCTTGATGTCAATATAACATAATCTTCTTGCTTGTTCATCTGTTTGTTCTTGCTTTAGTCTCATCTGTATGGAATCAGTTTTTCAAGTCCTTCTTGATTCCAGTCTGTCTTGAAGCAGTTTCTTGAAAATGCCATAGCTGATTAAAGCCTTTAGTATGACATCTGTCTATCTTGTGTTGGATCTTTCAATCCTTCTCTTATCCTCCATTTGAAAGTTTAACCCCATGTTTTTTATATTTTATGATCTTTTTCACATGCCCAAATCATTTAAGACAGGATTCCGTCAAGTTTTGTATAACTGGTACTAAGTTTACACTTCCCATAATTTCTTAGTTGCAAACATGGTCCATCTTTGTAATTTCAAACATCCATCTTCACATGTTCATTTCAGTTGTATTCAAGATCTGCTCCCATCTCTTCTTCAGCATTCAGGTTCATATAAAAATTCAGGCCTAATTACTGTCTTGTAGACCTTACTTTTTTCAATTTGAAAGACATCTGCTCCATTCTCTGCATTTAGTTCATGCCCTTCTTGTTCTACTTATAAACTCATCCACTGAGTTCACCTCTGTCCTGTACCATTGAACCTAGATATTTCAACTTTTGTGCCTTGTGCACCATGGCCCAATGAAAATATGTTTCCTCAGTTGTATTAATTACTATTTGTTAATATTTCATAATGGTAAATGCTTTATTCCCAACTTGTATCTTCATTAGGCCAACCTTTTTAGAACTGCATATTTGTAATGTATCTAAAATCTAACTTGTGATACCATTTGCACCAAAGTATGTGTTCAGGTAGGTGTTCAAATGATTATTTTCATATGTAATTCCCACGTATGCACCCACAAATACCATATGCAGCGAGTACTACTGCTTGCACAACGAGGGACCTGCATACTTAAAGTGACTACTAATGCAACCCCACACTAGGAATTCAGTAAAAATAATTAGACCTCTTTTGTGTTATCATTTGTCATTCCCTACACATGTATATTATTTCTTCTTGATTTGTGCTATTGTGAGATAACTGCAGAATCAAGTTGGGGCAACTTAATAACAGAGAAAGAGACTAGACTTCTATTGTATTACTTACATTGTTAAGAAATGTTGACACTTGTAAGCTGAGGTCACGAGGAATTAGCCGTCAAATACTTGTACATACAGTTCTTATAATCCATATTTTGCTTTCATTTTGAAGTAATGAAGGTAAGAGTATTAGGCGTTATCCCCCTAGTGTGAGGATTTTCAAAGCATATAAGTAATGTATTTATTCATTTTATTAGAAAATAAAATAAATAAAAAGAAGTATTTTATTTATGTTATTTTCAGTGCACATAAATAATTTATTTTGTGTGTGTGTATGTGCGGGGGTGGGGGTGGGGGATAAACAGGGAGATGACAAAACTTTGATCTAACCTATTTTTCTACATGTGCCAGAATACTTGATAGATCCAATCCAGAATGGAGCAGTGGTGCTACACCAGTAGAAAGACAAAAAAGGTTAAAAGATTTTCGCAGGGTCTCTGCATATTGCACAGTCATCAGTTCCATTCCCCGAATGGCTGCTGAAATTTGTTTGAGAATGCCAGTGAGAATATGGTCTCTCCTCTAATTAAATTCTCATCTTTGCCCAAATGGTGGAAAGGGCAACTGTCTGAAACCTTTGAACTTTATTTGTAATACAAAGCTTCAATTAGATAAAAGACAATAATTAGCAAATCTTTTATCTTTGGGCATAATTAAATCTTTAGGAAGGACATCTTAATCAATGACTTGTAATGACAAGCTCATAAATTAATTAACCCTATCAATGAGCGTCTGGCAGGAATCGATGAGTGTTAAGAGAGATGCAGAATGAGGGGACACCACTACAGTAACACTGTCATTCAATTCAATTTGGGTTAAAGAGCCTCATCTATAAAATATGAGCTTGTTCAAAAGATGATATATTATTTAAGGGAGGATCACTAAAATATTAACCTTTAAGTGGGCAGAGACAATTGTTTTGTACCTTGCCGTCTTTCTAATGTTTCATCACACACCCCAATCAGTTTGTGTAAGTTCTAGGTCAAAGGGAATATTTACATTTTTATTAAACCATGTTACTTCTTTTGAATTCCTGATGAAACAGAAAAAATGGGCAAAACCAACTCAAACTATCTAGATCTTTTAAAGAAGTTGAGTTCAATCCTGTGAAACCTTACTCAGTCAACTTGTTCTGTCAAAATGAATGGGACTATATACATGAGCTACGCTGCTTATCTGAGTGAGGGGTTGCAGGATTAGGATAGGTGTAATTAAGTAGCTTTTTTTGTCCACATTTTTTTATGTTTTCTTTCTTTTTTTTATTTTGTTCCCTTCTCCATTTTCCTTCCCTTTCCTCTTCTCTGCTATCACAAACAAAACTCCAATTGGTTCCAGTGTACAATGACTGGAAGGTGAAAAAAGTGAGTGAGAACTTCAAGATTTGGTTCTTTGTGTTTTTGATGACCATGTTATCTATGATAATATGATCTCTGAAATATGACGTCACTTCTGTTACATATGCCACTATGATTGGGATTGGGATTGTAATTAGAAAATGACTTAGCCCCTCAATATGACAAGACTTTACAGATAAGAAACTCTAGATGCAGATATTTTCTTCTTCCTAAAATGATGTATGTCAAAGTATAGACCCATTCTTCACTGGGGATTCTCCTGTGCTGGGCATAACCCAGCATGTCTACATGTTGGTTATAGGATCTTCTGGTGCCTGTGTGGGATGCGTCACTGGAGAAGCCACGCATGGTTCAGGAACAGTCTCATGGTGGTCAAGGTCCTCTGACTGGCTATTTGGATGGGCAAAGCCTGCTTATAAATAGCTAGAGTTGAAAGCAACATCCCTAGCAACATCAATAAAACAGATCTTCCCATTGCTCTTTTTATTTTCACCTACTGCAAGGGTAGGCAAATAACTGCCCCCCGGGCCCAATCTGGTTCACCAGAGTTCGTTCTTAGTGGGTCGTCACTGCTGTATTTACTTGCAGCTTTGCAGGTATGTGAGCTGTGGGAAGCGGTGCTCTCATTGGCTGAGAAGAGCGAGCTGCAGCCAACAGGAGCTGCAACTACCTGTATCTTTGGAGGCACAGGTAAATGTAGTGGCAGCAGCCCCCCAGGGGCTAATCTTGGCCATTATTTTATTGCCCACCCCTCATCTATCGGCTTTGACTGGCTGAGGAGCTAGACTTTTTGTATTGTTTTTGTGGCTGGTACTGAGGGCTGTGCCTTGTTACTTCTAACAAGATTAACATAATACATATTTAAATCACATAAGTTGCATTGCCACTAATCTATAACCATTCAACACCCCCTCCCCCCAATATTACAGTTGATTAAAAAATAGGTGAAGGTGAATTCTCTTGCCATTCGAAGTCCTTGTTATGCACATTTTAAAAATGTGTTTGCCTTGCATTTTATCTGGCATTTCATGTTGGTTAGGTGAAAATTGATTTTACAGTACAAATCTGAGGCAATTTAAAAAATAATCCTGGGTGTGTTAAGGTTCAGACTCCCTCGTCTAGCCAGCACTGGAGCATCCATTCAGAAAAGGAAGACCAAAATTATCCTTTGGTAGTAAGAGTGCCAACTTTGGACAAACGAATCACAATTTGAAGGTCTAGCTGATTGGTGGCTATTGCTGTATTGTGGAATTAAAGTCCTCATTTATTTTACATGACTTGCAGTATTAACTAAATACGTAATGCCCCTTCCTTTATTGATACCCTGTACAGCACTATTGTTTAGCTTTTTTGAGTGGTGAAAATCTGCTAGGAAGATCAGCTGTTCATCGCACTGTGGGAAATCCAGTGTATCAGATGAGGCTTGAATGCAAATGTATTTAAAGTGAGTAAGTGAGAGGGTTTTGATTTGAAACTAGTTACAGAACTGAATGGAGGGTAACCGATGGAAACTACCTCTGAGATTAAGAACATAAGAATGGCCATACTGGGTCAGACTAAAGGTCCATCCAGCCCACTACCCTGTCTGTTGACAGTGGCCAATTCCAAGTGTCCCAGAGGGAGTGAATCAAACAGGTAATGATCAAGCGATCTCTCTCCTGCCATCCATCTCCACCCTCTGACAAACAGAGGCTAGGGATGCCATTCCTTACCCATGCTAGCTAACAGCTATTTATGGACTTAACCTCCATGAATTTATCTAGTTCTCTTTTAAACCCTGTTATAGTCCTAGCCTTCACAACCTCCTCAGGCAAGGAGCTCCACAGATTGACTACGCACTGTGTGAAGAAGAACTTCCTTTTATTTGTTTTAAACCTGCTGCCCATTAGTTTCATTTGGTGACCCCTAGTTATTATATTATGGGAACAAATAAATAACTTTTCATTATTCACTTTCTCCACACCACTCTTGATTTTATATACCACTATCATATACCCCCTTTGTCTCTTCTTTTCCAAGCTGAAAAGTCCCAGTCTCCTTAATCTCTCTTCATATGGGACCCATTTCAAACCCTTAATCATTTTAGTTGCCCTTCTCTGAATCTTTTCTAATGCCAATATATCTTTTTTGAGATGAGGAGACCACATCTGTACGCAGTATTCAAGATGTGGGCGTACCATGGATTTATATAAGGGCAATAAGATATTCTCTGTCTTATTCTCTATCCCTTTTTAAACATCCTGTTTGCTTTTTTGACTGCTGCTGCACACTGCATGGATGTCTTCAGAGAACTATCCACAATGACTCCAAGATTTCATTCTTGATTAGTTGTAGCTAAATTAACCCCCATCATATTATATGTATAGTTGGGGTTATTTTTTCCAATGTGCATTACTTTACATTTATCCACATTATATTTCATTTGCCATTTTGTTGCTCGGTCACTTAGTTTGGTGAGATCATTTGAAGTTCTTCAGTCTGCTTTGGTCTTAACTACCTTGAACAGTTTAGTATCATCTGCAAACTTTGCCACCTCACTGTTTACCCCTTTCTCCCGTACAATTATGAATAAGTTGAATGGGATTGATCCTAGGACTGACCCTTGGGGAACACCATTAGTTACTGCTCTCCATTCTGAAAATTTACCATTTATTCCTACCCTTTGTTTCCTGTCTTTTAACCAGTTCTCAGTCCATGAAAGGATCTTCCCTCTTATCCCATGACAACTTAATTTATGTAAGAGCCTTTGGTGAGGGACCTTGTCAAAGGCTTTCTGGAAATCTAAGTCTGGATCTCCCTTGTCCACAAGTTTGTTGACCCCTTCAAGGAAGGGTACAGAAGCTGATTTAAAGGATAGGATACAAACCATAGTTAATAGTTCTGCAATTTCACATTTGAGTTCTTTTAGAACTCTTGGGTGAATGCCATCTGGTCCTGGTGGCTTGTTACTGTTAAGTTTATCAATTAATTCCAAAACCTCCTCTAATGACATTTCAGTCCGTGACAAGTCCTCAGATTTGTCACCTACAAAGGACTGGTCAGGTTTGGGAATCTCCCTAATATCCTCAGCCGTGAAGACTGAAGCAAATACTTCATTTAGTTTCTCCGCAATGACTTTATTGTTTTTAAGTGGTCCTTTCGTATCACGATTGTCCAGGGGCCCCACTGGTTGTTTAGAAGGCTTCCAGCTTCTGATGTACTTAAAAACATTTTGTTATTACCCCTTTTGAGTGTTTGGCTACCTGTTCTTCACACTCCTTTTTGGCTTTTCTTATTACATTTTTACACTTAATTTGGCAGTGTTTATGCTCCTTTCCATTTACCTCACTAGGATTTCACTTCTACTTTTTAAAAGATGCCTTTTTATCTCTTTCTGCTTCTGTTACATGGTTGTTAAGCCCCGGTGGCTCTTTTTTAGTTCTTCTATTATGTTTTTTTAATTTGGGGTATACATTTAAGTTGGGCCTCTATTGTGGTGTCTTTGAAAAGTGTCCATGCAGCTTTCAGGGATTTTACTTTAGTCCAGGAGTCCCCAAAGTGGTGCCCGCGGGCGCCATGGTGCCCGCCGGGGTATTTATGTGCGTCTGCGCCAGTGTTTTAAAACAGTGGTCTCCAAAGTGGGGTGCGCAAGACTATCGGAGGGAGTGCATGCCGTTGCACAACAGCTGAGAGGGGAGACGCTGGTTTGCAAGACATCCGAGGGAGTGCATGCATGGCGAACACACTGCGCATGCGCTCCCTCAGATGTCTTGTGAACCGGTCATCTCTCCTCTCCGCTGTTGCATGGCAGCATGCACTCCTTCCAATTGTCTCGCACACACCCTCCGTGCTGAGAGGGGAGATGCCAGGTTTGCAAGACATCCAAGGGAGCACATGCACAGCGTGTTCAAATGCTCGCTCAACAGCTGAGAGGGGAGACGCCCGGTGCGCCGAGACGTCACAGCCCGGGACTTTAAATTTTACAACTGTGCAGCCCAGTTCCAGGCCCGGCACGTGGTCTGGGGCACGGAAGCAGCTGGGGCCGGGCCCCATCACAGACTCAAACTGGAAGGGAGAAGGTGAGGGGTGGGAAAAATAGGGGGAAGGAGTGGGAGAGGAAGGGGCTTGTGCTGAGGAGAGGGGGGCAGGTCAGGAGAAGAAAGGGGAAGGTACCAAGAGACAGCGTGGAGGAGAGACAAATGCCAGGGGGCCAAGTGGAGACAATGAGGAAAAGGGCAGGAGGGGAGGTGTCAGTGGGAGGGGGGACAGGGTGATGCTGGGAGAGGAAAGGGTGAGGGCATTGGGAGCTAGAGGGAAAAGGGGGAGGTGCTGGGAGAAGGCTTGAAAGAAGGGGTGGGCATAAGGAAGGTGGGAATGGAGCAAATCATATGTGAGGGCACAGGGGCATGAGGGGAACAGGGGCAGAGGGTGGTGAGGGGGTGGGCATCAGGGAAAAAGAGGGCAAAGGGGGCAGGAGCAATGAGGGAAGGGGGAGGCACCAGGAGGGTGCAGGGATAAGGGAAGGTGAAGGAGCTAGGGGATTCTGGGGGTGAAGCAAAAGGGCAGACACCTGCAGGGGAGGGATCAGCACCAGAGGAGAGAGGATGGGGAGCTGTGTGGAGGGAGGTGTTAGGAGAGGGTGTAGCTCACATGATCAGAGTGGGGCTACTGGAGGAGTGGGCACAGGGGAGAGAGAAGGGCTGGTGGAGGGGGGCAGGTCTCAGGTGGGCTGTGGGCAGTGAGAAGGGCAGGAGTCAGGACAGCAGAGGAGGATGAGAGGTTGGGGGGCAGCAGGCACCAGAGGAGCTCATGGAGCAAGGGGAGGAGACATGGCAGCAGATGGTGGGGATGGGGAGTGTAAGATTTAAAGGTGCCATGATTTTTTTGGGGAGGGAGGGTGCTTTTTTTGCTCAACATTTGGACACCCCCTTTTTATTAATGCAGAATTTTGTTTAAAAATGAATTACAATGTAATTAAAATAAAAATTATCCAACTAAATTAAGTTTCTATCAAATTTACCCAATTCACATTTAATATGAAAATAGCCTTCAATTTGCACATTTGATGCCTTTTTTCTATTTCTTCTCCAAAGGGGGGTCGAATAATTGCTGAATAATTTAATTAATACCTTGTACATGTAAAATACCTTTTTGATCTTATGGATTCATATATTATGTAATATTAAATATGATGTTTTTTGTATTATTTAATGTACAATACAAAATAAGCCTTGAAAAATTGTTGGTGCCCGCCACGCTCTTCTGAAAACATGAATGTGCTATTGGCCACAAAAAGGTTGGGGACCACTGCTAGTCATTATACCTTTGAATTTCTGTTTGTTTAACCTCCTCATTTTTGCGTTGTTCCCCTTTTTTAAATTAAATGCCACAGTGTTAGGTTGTTGAGGTGTTCTTCCCACCACAGGAATCTTAAATGTTATTATATTATGATCACTATTTCTAAGCGGTCCTGTTATAGTTACCTCTTGGACCAGATCCTGTGCGCCACTCAGGACTAAGTCGAGAATTGCCTCTCCCATTGTGGGTTCCTGTACCAGCTGCTCCAAGAAGCAGTCATTTAAGGTATCAAGAAATGTCTCTGCATCTTGTCCTGAGGTGACATGTACCCAGTCAATATGGGTATAGTTGAAATCCCCCACTATTATTGAGTTATTTATTTTGATAGCCTCTCTAATCTCCCTTAGCATTTCATAGTCACTATTACTGTCCTGGTCAGGTGGTCAATAATAGATCCCTACTGTTATATTCTTATGAGAGCAGGGAATGACAATCCATAGCCTTTCACTGAATAAACTGTAGTACTATGTATTAGTAGTTGGTCGTCCTACTTAAAAGAGAGGCTTATCAAGACAAATTCCCCATTCTGCCAAACCTGTGGTACTTCCTTTGACAGGGAGCATCTGCATCTCCTCTCACATTGTAAAGGTCAGTTCTGATCCATGTAAAACTACAGTATAGCTCTGAGCATCTTCAGACAGAATTGTTCACAGCCTGGATATTTCCTGTTCTTCAGGCTGCTGATAGGAATCTAAATCTCTTGCCTCTTCGGATATATTTTTCCATCAAAGCTGTCATCCACATTGTCAAAACTTATACTTCACAAGTTTCAACTCAAAAAGTCCTCTTATCAACACCACATCGCTTCTGTCTATCACATTAGAACTTCGGAATGATAGCCTTTCCCTGCTTAGTTTGAAGCAGCCTTTACTAGCTCTCCTTTAGTAAGCCTACCGGGTAATATGGTTATTAAAATTATTTGAATTTCTTTTAACATTTCACCAGCTGCTAGTTCAATGCATGATACATTTTAAATCTTTCTATAGTAATCTCCGCATTTGTTTGGGAGTTAAAGCTTTTCTTTTGCTCTCAGACAGGAGCTCCAACACCTGCTTAGTTGCGGGGGTGGGAGGTTGTTTTAAGGGAAAAAAACCCGTGTTTTCTCCCAAGGTTGTCACGTAGATGAGGAGTTTATTTTCTCTGTATTCTTTATGTGCAATCAGATTTCTCAGGAGTCAGTGCAATATTCGAACCTTTGCGTAGCTTGAAAATGCCTCTTTACTCAATGTATCATTTTAGAAATAATGAGAGCTCCTTGCCCTATCTGTGTCAGTTCTCAGAGAGGTAGCTGTGTTAAGCTGTATTTGCAAACACGAGGAGTCCTGTGGCACCTTAAAGGCTTAAGGTGTGTCTACACTGCATGCTTATTTTGAAATAAGCTGTTCTAGAATAGTTATTCCAAAATAGCTTATTTCAAAATAGCACATCTACACTGCAAGGAAACCTCAAAATTAGTGTGAAGCAGGTTTCCCTAATGTAGATGTGCTGACTCGATTTAGAGCCCCCGGAGGCACTGGGGAGGAATAACTTAGAATGGCCTTGGTGAGGGGCTATTTCGAAATAGCAGCAGTGGAGCGTTTACACAGGCCTTATTTCAAAATAGCTATTTTGGAAGAGGAGTTATTCCTCGTAGAATGAGGTTTACAGATTTCAAAATAAGCCGTCCGTTATTTCAACTCACATTGTTATTTTGACATAATGCTAGTTATCTCAAAATAATGGTGCGGTGTAGATGAATCCTAACAGATTTATTTGGGCATCAGCTTTCGTGGGTAAAAAGTGTGTACAGGCAGTCCCCGGGTTACATGGATCCGACTTACATCGGATCCCTACTTACAAATGGGGTGAGGCAACCCCGCACTAGCTGCTTCCCCCCAGCAGAGCAGGGAGACGCGGAGCGGCTTTTCTCAGCAGACACCTCAGCTTGAGAATAAAGGACTGAGGGAAGTGAGGTGTGGGAGAATAAAACTGAGCTCTGGAGAAATGTTTGGCTAGAGTTTCCCCTACAATATGTACCAGTTCCGACTTACATACAAATTCAACTTAAGAACAAACCTACAGTCCCTATCTTGTACGTAACCCGGGGACTGCCTGTATCTGACAAAGTGTTTTTTATCTACAAAAGCTTAAATTCAAATAAATCTGCTAGTCTTTAAGTTGCCACAACTCCTAATTGTTTGTGTGAATTCCGTGGCTCTGAGCTGTGCATTTATTACAAACATTACAAATTATTATGATGCTCCTTAATATGTCTTTATTTATATACGATCTCCATCCTTTTTCAGCAGGTTCATAATTTGTCTAGACTTCTAGGTCTGATTTTAACCATCTGACTCTCATGTCAGTATACATAGAAATGAAGAGACTGAGCAAAAAGAAAAGGGAAGGTACAAAGAAAAGTATAAATTCAGGAAACAAAGTTTTACTTATGTACAGAATGGAGACAAGTCATACTAGGACTGGATAGGTCACATTTAGTGGAAGATTAGGTTGTGTTTATAGTTGTATCTTTATTTAAAAAAAGAAGCAGCAAAGATTGGCACTCCTCTTCTTATTTCAAAATAAATCTGAAAATATTGCTAGAGTTTACAGTGAATGCCACTGTAAAAATTAAATGAATAGGTAAAGTTCTATAATATTTATTGTATTTCCTATATGAAGTGTTGGAAAATGCCTTGGTAAAGAAAAATACTTCCTGTCCACAGAACCTAATAATGTCAGTTTTTTTTTTCATTGCACAGATTGAGGTTTTGATTTAAAAAAATAAAAAGATTACCCAATAGAGATTTTTTTCTGACCATTTAGCCAAATATCACAACAAAATGCAGGATGTCAAACAGTATAACCAGTTTTAGCAGAGATTTAAGTTTACTTCTATACACAATCTGAAAAATTATTCTAAGTTTTGTGTGTGTGTAACTTACTGGTGTTTTATAAACTGTACCAACAGGGTGGCCATTATTAGGGGCTGTTGTCCTTCCTATAAACAATTATTACCCTCTGATCCCAATCCTAATTTTTCACACTTGCTATCTAGTCACCCTACCTACTACCAGTAGAAACAAGATCAGATTGAATCATTTAAAAAACCCACAAAATTCATCACATATATTTTATTCAAAGTGTTATTTAAACCACCTGTGGATGTAAAAGTACTTTACCAGAGACTGCAAGCAGTTAAGCAAAATATGGGCCTGTAAATCAACCACACAAAAAAGTCAGGGGCAGCAATATTTGTCTTCAATGTTCCTTGTTTATAACCAGGACATAAAAGAAGCGATGGTTGTCTGAAAGGAAAACTTCCCCGCTTGGGGTTCAGTCCAGTCCTGTGATTACTATTAATGTATCCCCATATTCTGGCCAGCTATTTGCCAACTCTCTCACTTCATATAATTGACGTGATGTGGCACCTTGTTCCCTGTGCACTATAGCATGTTACCTCTGTCAGCATCATGGCTTCTGTCATATTGTCGTCTTCCAACTCTGTCATTTCATTTGACTTTTCTGCTTCCAATTTGTCATGTACCACCTCCACACTGTCTTACCTCTCTCTTCTGTGCTGTAGCAGTATCACATCTTCATTCCTCCCTCTGTTCTGTACTCTCTGGAGGTATGTTATTCTGAAATAACATAGTCTGCATCTATACTACAAGCAGTTATTTCGACGTAATGTCAAAATAATGTCGAGCCGGATAATTTCTTATTCCAACTCCTGTAACCCTCATTTTACGAGGAGTAAGAGAAGTCAAAGGAAGAGTGCTCTTTCTCTGACTTCCTGCTGTGTAGACAGCGCCAAAAGCCGAAATAAGCTATTTTGACTTAAGCTATGCAATTGATGTAGCTCAAGTTGCATAACTTAGTTCGGGTTTAGCACTGCTGTATAGACGTGCCCTGGCTTGTGCTATCCCCCTATCTGCTCATGTTGTTGCCATCAGGTTCTTGCCCATGTGCTGGATTGTCCAAATTCTCTGTTCAAATAATCTTTGTACAGGCAGTCCCCGACTTACGCGGATCCGACTTATGTCGGATCCGCACTTACGAACGAGGCTTTTCTTGCCCCGGAGCTCACGGCGGCGGGTCGCCTCCCGTGTCCTCCAGGGCGAGAAAAGCTTCTCCCGGTCTCCCTGGTCTGCTGGGGGGGGGGGTCCAGCAAAGCCACTGGACCCCCCCAGCAGACCAGGGACACCCGAGCAAAGCCGCCTCCTGGGCGGCTTTGCTCGTTTGCCCGGGAGCAAAGCCGCCCAGGCAGCGGGACCCCCGCCGCCTCGGCGGCTTTGCTCCTGTCCCCCTGGTCTGCTGGGGGGGGTCCAGCGGCTTTGCTGGACCCCCCCCCCCCCAGCAGACCAGGGAGACAGGAGCAAAGCCACATGGGCGGCGGGGTCCCTCCGCCTGTGCGGCTTTGCTCGGGTCTCCCTGGTCTGCTGGGAGGGGAGGGGGCGCAGTTAGTGCGCCCCCCCCAGCAGACCAGGCTTTTGTTGCGGGACGCCTCGGGTAGAGCAGCTGGGGTGCTGCCTGGTTGGTCGTGTGGGAACCTACCGGGCAGTGCCCCAGCTGTTCTGTCCCAGGCTCCAGATTCAGCAGCTGTTGAAACTGATCAGGCTGATTCCAGGAAGCTGGGGGCAGTGCAACTCTGCCTCCGGCTTCCTGTAGTCAGCCCCTGGTCAGTTTCAGTGGCAGCAGCTGAATCTGGAGCCAGTTCCGACTTACATACAAATTCAACTTAAGAACAAACCTATAGTCCCTATCTTGTACGTAACCCGGGGACTGCCTGTATTCCAAAGGCCTCTATTCATCATGGTACTTATACATACACCTAACTTTACAGAAGTGGTTTTTCCTATTCACTTCAATGGGACTAGCTACGTCTACATTGCACAGTTATTTTGGAATAGAATGTCTACAGTGCGGGGAAACCTCAAAATTAGTCCGAGGCAGTCTTCCCTAATGTAGACATTCTATCTTGATTTAGAGTCCCAGGAGGAATAACTTCGACTGGCCCTGGTGAGGGCCTATTTCAAAATAGCAGAAGTGGAGAGTCTATACACACCTTATTTCAAATAGCTATTTCCGAATAGGTGTTGTTCTTCGTAGAATGAGGTTTACAGAAGTCAGAATAAGCCATCTGTTATTTTGAAATTATTTTGAAATACAGGCAGTCCCCAACTTACGCGGATCCGACTTATGTCGGATCCGCACTTACGAACGGGGCTTTCTCGCCCCGGAGGTCGAGGTAGCGGATTGCTACCTGCGAGCTCCGGGGCGAGAAAGCCCCGTTCGTAAGCTGCTCCGGTGCCCCTGGTCTGCTGGAGACCGTCTCCAGCAGACCAGGGGCACCAGGCGGGTTCCCGCGCTTCTGAGGCGTTGCCAGAGCAAAGCCTCAGAAGCGCGGGAACCGCTGCTGCTGCCGCTTGAGACCCGGTGCCTGTGGTCTGCTGGGGACGGTCCCCAGCAGACCACAGGCACCGGGACTGAAGCCGCAGCCGCGGGGGGGGGGGGGTCCCGCGCCTCTGAGACTTTGCCAGAGCAAAGCCTCAGAGGCGCGGCACCCCGTTGCCGCTGCTGCTCTGCTCCCCGTGTCCCTGGTCTGCTGGGGGGGGGGGCGCGGATAGTGTGCCCCCCCAGCAGACCAGGCTTTTGTTTTGGACCCTGGAGCAGAGCAGCTGGGGCGCTGCGGATTGGTCCTGCAGCACCCGCTCTGGGCACTACTGGACCAACCTGGCAGCACCCCAGCTGCTCTGCCCCAGGTCCCGATTCAGCCGCTGCTGGTCAGTTTCAGCAGTGGCTGAATCAGGACGCCTGGGGCAGAGCAGCTGGGGTGCTGCTGGGTTGGTCCAGTAGCGCCGAGGGGTGCTACTGGAGCCACCCAGCAGCACCCCAGCTGCTCTGCCCCAGGCGTCCACAAGTCAGCCGCTGCTGAAACTGACCAGCGCTGACTACAGGAAGCCCGAGGCAGAGTTGCTCTGCCCCAGGCTTCCTGGAATCAGCGCTCATCAGTTTCAGCAGCAGCTGACTTGGGGAAGCTTGGGGTTCTTAAGTTGAATCTGTATGTAAGTCAGAACTGGCGGTCAGTTTCAGCAGCGGCTGAATCTGGACGCCAGTTCCGACTTACATACAGATTCAACTTAAGAACAAACCTACAGTCCCTATCTTGTACGTAACCCGGGGACTGCCTGTAACGGAATGGCTGTGTAGATGCTCGCCGAGTTATTTCAGAGTAATGGCCATTATTCCGAAATAAGGGGTGTGTCTACACAGCAAAGCCATGTTCTGAGACATGCTGAAGGATCCACCTGAAGCAAGACCATCCATTGCCCAATAACGTATAACATTTTATTTTTTCCGCCCTGTATAACTACTACTGAGGTTTCTAAGAACAAAATCAGCATCAGATCCACATCTGAACTTTGCCAAACTTTATGAGAAGAACAGTTACTGTGTAATATCAGATCTCGTAATTAGAGAGGCAGAAATTTTCTGAACCGAGCTTTCGATTAATTTTTTTGGTGTAAAATATGGTTCTTTTTCAACAAAAAATTGAGTTGGAAACTTTCTGTCTTTTTGAGTAACTGTAGTGGTTAGTCATGTCTTTGAAGGTTTTTTTAAATACATAATATCTTTATACAAAGTCCTGTGAAACTCTTTTAGTTTACTGGCTCTACTAATATTTTACTGCTTTCCTATTTTCTGGTAATTGTATCAACATATGTCTACATGTCAGCACTCTTAGGTATAATCTACCATACTTAATTTTGAAACCTAATCTACATTTGTACACACTGATTTGTTCCACCTTTTTAACCCTTTCTATTGCATGCTATTTCATGCCCATCTTAAAATGTTTCTGTTTTCCTACAACTTTAAATTATGTTAACCTAACTGTTCAAGCTCTTCCCAGCTTCCCAACCCAACAGCTTCTGATGATGCACTCCTTGATAATGGTCCCTAAAGTTCTCAGTTGTGACTGGCAATGTGTGTTTGATTTATCCAGCTATGTACAGCCTGTCTCCGACTTACAAACCGGTTACAGATCAAGCAATTGGTCGTAACTAGGTTTGTTTGTAAGTCGGACCCCATTGAGTTACACGTGACCGCGCTGTTTGTAAGCGCGGATCGCGTTCGTAACTCGGGGTCCGCCATTTATGACACTTTTGGTCGTAACTGCGAACGGTCGTAAGTCGACCGTTCGCAACTCGGGGACTGGCTGTACTAACTGCATGTCTTTCTCTTTCAAATCCATAGGCTCAAAACAGCCAAATGACATTTGAAAGTTTGGGTAAGGAAGACTTTTGGAAAATAATGTAAAATACCAGGTACAGGAAGTATAAGTTGCCCTTGCCAAGGGCACTGGTTCCAAATAATTGATTCCCTTTTAAGATTCCTCAGTGGCTGAAGCCAATGGTTCTATTCCAATTTACACTAGCTCAGGATTTGTTCTCTGATGCTTTAGGGCCAAATCCTAATCTGTCTAAGAATCAGTTAATGTCAAGTTTTGACTCAAATAAGATTGTAGGATTTGACCTATGCTTCCCTTAAAAACACCAAAATATGAGGGATTTTTTTAAAAGAGTGCCTAAATTTTTTTTATTTTGAAAAGGACTTTAGGCACAAGTTCCAGTGCCTTTCAGTCACTCTAGCTGTCTTACAATATTTTAGCCCAGATGTAAAATTTCAGTGTTAAAAAAAAACCCAACCTTTTTTCAAAACTTGGTTCGTGTAACTTAAGCAACTCTTGAACATTGGTTGGACACCCACACTTTGTTTTGGCCTTAGTCAACATCTTCCACCTTCCAATTCTCCATAAATTAACTCCAAAGTAGTTTTTCTCTTACAAATTCCTTTAATCTGAAAAATTTTGTTTTGATTTCAAACTTTAAAAAGAGTATCTAAAATAAACAAAAGTAATTTTGAAATTTAAAAAAATGAAATCATTCATTCCAAATATGGCTAAATGACACACTGACTTTTTCAAAACAAAATTTCTTTGAAAATGATACATTTTTTGTGAAAACTTACTCAAAATGACATTTTTTGAAAGAAAACATTTGACAATTTTTCTGAACAGTTTTAGTATTTGGTACCTCCATAAGATTATGAAGCCCAGCCTTGCTTTGGGGTAGTGGGGTCTATATATACTCTTGCAAGAAAGTAGAATATTTTCTAACATCTATAGGACAAAATGGAAAATCTCAAGTTATTAAAATACACTAGCTTATGAAGGTCTCATCCATGTCCTCACTGATGTCAGTAACAGTTTTGCCATATCTTCAGTACGAGCAGGTTACAGCTTGAAACTCTATTAATAGATCCCCAAATTCAGCAGCGTACTTAAGCGTGTATCATTCCACTGACTTCAGTGGGGCTACATTCATATTTAAAGTTATCCACATGCAGCACTGTAAGCCCCAGAGCAAGGTTTGTGTGGGGGACCAGCTCTGAGCCCTCAAAAGGGGCCGGGCTTCAGGAAGAAGGGGAGGGGAGGGTGAGGGCACTCAGTCCTTAATGTCACTCAGGTTCTCCTCCCAGTCTTCAAAGCCATGTGGAGCAGCACTCCAGCGGCAATTTAAAGGGGCTGCCACAGTAATGGCAGCTGAGAGCTCTGGACCCCGTTGAATCTCTAGGCCCTGGGGCAATTGCCCTCTTTGCCTTCCCTCCCACTGTCAGCAAGCCTGTCCACATGCTTAAATATCTGGGGTGCTGTACCAATTTTTATATAGTGAGGGTGCCGAGAGCCACTGAACCACACTGTAAGCCCTGTTACAATGGAAGTCTCTTTAAGCCAAGGGGTGATGCAGCACCCCTATTCCCAATACCCCTAGATCTACCACCAATATAAAGACCTTTCTAAATCTAGGACAAAATCCTTAAAGAACTCCAGCATGAAGTATGTTTCAGCCACAGTAAGAGACATACAGATCAACTGAGCCCCCCGGCCTCCAGCCAGGCTGCTGGCCCCGGTGCTCCTCACCCCAGCTTGCTGCTGGACACTGGCCCTCCAGCCACTGCACTCCCAGGAATTCTCTGATCTATGAACATCCATTGTCCTGCTAGACTACGGATGCTGCTGGACCAGAGAGTGCCGATTTTGGGAGGTTCAACCTGTATTGTATTATTAATAGATTTCATAGGGAAACTCCAGTCAATCCACGTGGCTCTGACCTAGCAATTGATGAGATGAGAAACTTATGGCTCATTTCCCGAAGCGTTTACTTTCCATATGCTCATCCAATTCAGTTGTGGATACAAACCTGGGTGCTTGCACCTATGCTTGACATAGGCCCACAGTCCAGTAGGCAGAGATGCGAGTACTCAGATTTGTACCTGCAGTTCATGATATGGGCACAGATTGTATCGAGCATTAATGTAAAAGCAGATACTATTGGGAATGAGTAAAACTGAGTCTGGATTTCAAAATTTGGTCCAAATCTACTGGAGCCCGAAGAATAATGGCTCTGCTCTTTGGGTGGGAATTAGGGTGTGTCTAGACTACATCCCTCTTTTGACAGAGGGATGTAAATTAGACACTTCGAAACTGCAAATGAAGCTGGGATTTGAATTTCCCGCACTTCATCTTCATAATTGCATCATGGCACAAGGTTTACAGGATCTTCCGAAAAAGGCTTCTGTTTTTGAAAGAACCGCATCTAGACTGTGTTTTCACTTTTGAAATAGCGCTTTTTCGAAAGAGCATCATGACACGATTATGAAAATGAAGCACGGGAAATTCAAATCCCGGCTTCATTTGCAATTTCGAAGTGTCTAATTTACATCCCTCTGTCAAAAGAGGGATGTATTCTAGATGTACCCTCAGTGCTGAATTTTAGGATGAATCCTCAGAGACCTATTAAGGTCCAGGGAGTTTTTTCATTTCCCGACTTCAGTGAGGCCAGGATTTCACACTTGGAATATAGCTTTAACTGTGATATTTTGTATTTCAAATGATAAACTTTCTGTTCAGTGAAAGTCTTATCAGTCAAAACTGCAGTCGGCCGAACATGGTGTATTGGGATGTGTACATGGAGAAAACTAAATTTGTT
Source organism: Pelodiscus sinensis (assembly GCF_049634645.1). Classification (NCBI taxonomy): domain Eukaryota; kingdom Metazoa; phylum Chordata; order Testudines; family Trionychidae; genus Pelodiscus; species Pelodiscus sinensis. The sequence continues at coordinate 12,172,906 of NC_134722.1, forward strand.
TACAATACTTCACTTCTTTAAGCATCTGATACTGTGTCAAGACCTAAGTATGTGTCTGTAAATCAAGGTCATATCTTGGCCTTACAACGAGGACTTGAAATATAAGCCGCATGTGGGTGAGTAGAGGTCATGTCCCTAACTGGGCATCTGAGTTCCTTTTCTATGTGAAACTCCACTAACCATGTTTTATATTGCCTCCTTATATTTCTTCATCAGAATAAAGTCATTTTGCAGTTTGTGACCTTTTTCATAGTGTATCCAGAGCTTTATATTTTCACACATGGGCTTAATTAGGTACACTAGAGGTTATCTATCATCTTTATTCTACATTTGTTCATCTGTCTTTGTTTGCTTCTTAAAACAAGTCTAAATTATATCCATCTTGTGTTTTTAGGATGTTTTAAGTTGTATCTTGGTTATTCAGGCAGCACTACTCATGTTATTTAATGTTTCATATCCTGTCTCGATTTGGAGCATGGTTTTAACTAGTGTATGAGTCAGTGGACTCCAATGGAGCTATGCTGATTTACACCACGTGAGAATCTGTCCCTTAGTGGTTTCCTTTCTTTGTGCCTTAATACAGCAATCAATACTGTTCCATCTGCAAACATATTAAGAATTTCAACTTGTGCTAAATTTGAATGAATGAAAGTGACACCTATGAAAATACTGATTTGATTAGGGATTTATTAAGTCATTATATTCAGTATAAATTACTACGAATGGATGCATCCTGCCATGAGTCATAGAAGCAGACGTGTGTCTGTACATTCTTTTTCAAGAACACTGGGTAGTCCCACATTAGTACAAAGTATTGTGCAACTATCCAAAAGAATTTAAGAGGCTCAAATAATCACTGGACACGCACCAAAACCTGTTAGCTTGGAATTCTAATGGATAAAATATAGTTTTTGGAGCGGGTTCAGATATGTTTCATATCTGAAAGAAAGGAATCGTTTTCCTTTGTTCACTTAGTCCATACATCTCATATTTGTGTAATCCAATCCACTGTTGGCATATTCTGAAATGCTCTTTATGCAAGATTGAAATGTTGCATATTGTAAGTTAAAACTGTGCCAAGTAACCTGAAGGAATAATGAAGGAATCAAGAGAGAACCCATGGAGCTCAGGTATATTTCAGCGAGCACATGCTTCAGTTCTTGAGAACCTACCATCCATACTTCCATAAAAGGAAAACAAAAGTTAAACTAAATTACATCTAAAAACATATCTTAGAAGATCTGAACTTTTAAATGATCAAAATGCATTTTCCTCCTTTTTGCTAGTCCAGTAAAGAGCCTGAATAGTACTTGCTATAAATCCTTAAAACAAATTGTTCTGCAATTGTAGTGACTCAGGGAGAGTACAGCTGCTTTAACTCAGTTGTTGAGATATGATGAGCATGGCAGATGATTGATAATTACTTCCCAAAGGTTAGAATGTCACACTGAAATGGAAAACTAGACTATCTACCGGGAATACAAGATTCTCATTTAACTTTCACTAACTTGCTACAGTACCCGACAAATAAGTGAACTGCTGCAGTTGCTGTTCAAGTTTTTAGGCAACATGATTCATAGGGCTAGACTCACAAATGCACATAGATGCTTGATTGCCATTCTTGGTGCCCAACTCCCAGAATTCAGCCCCACTGGGATTCACAAAACCTCTTTTCAGCTGCCTCTGAATCCTGGAGTCACCTCAACTCTTTTGTCATCTAATTATTTTTTTTTGCAGTAAAAGTTGCCTAGGTCCATGTCTCTGCCTCTGAGCATGCAAGTAGCAGTTCCTCATCAGGTGCCTGGACACCTAAGCGACAGGGGGATTTATGAGAGGCATTTGTCTACCTAACTTGGCAGAGTACCGATAAACTGCTAACATGCCAATTGTAGGATACATTACAAATTCTGGGTGAGATTCTCCACTGACCTGCCCTTTGTGTACTCTATTTAGACCTATGCAAAGTGGCTTGTAAAGCACAACTCAGCAGATTTAGCCAATGGAGGATCAGGCCAAACATGATGCAAAGAAAGTTCTGAGAAAAAGCACCAGATGATCTAGTTATTTCCATTTTCCATTTACTTATCCATTAAAATAAATGAGATTCTCTTTATGTCTGGGAGATATAGTTCCCAACTGATGGAAAGGGTCTGAAAGTCGTTAATGGCTTAAAGAAAAATAATAATATGGTTTTACTATAGGGCTGCGCTCCGGGCTCACTATAGTTGCCAACCTCCCTCTTTCTGGTTGCTTTTGTGGCCAGAGAACCTAATAATGTCATTCCGTCACGTGGCAGAAAAATCTTTTTTATATGTAGAGAGAGAGATTGTCTTGGAAGTATCTCTAAATCCATTCTCTTGGCATAGATAGGTGTTGAATTTTGGAGTCCTTTCATATTTGAAATAGTAAGATTTTAGTGTAATCAAATGAAAACACGGTGCTTACTTTTTAAAAGGCAAAAGTCATGTAGTCAAATCTTTCTCTTTGCAACATGTGGAAGGTCTGGAATGGAATCTGGCATTGTAGCATCCCTAATTGCAGTAGGACCACGGATGTTCCTGAATCAGAAAGCCCTGGGCCAGGAGCCTAGTCTCAGGAGGGCTCGTGGCAGCAGAGCCAGACCAGCATCCGGCAGCCCGGCCAGGACCGGAGCTGTCTGGTAGCAGGGCTGGGACTGGAGCCAGCAGCCTAGCTAGTGGTCATGGAGTCAGGACTGGAAGCTCAGCCAGTAGCAGCAGGGCTGGGGCCAGCAGCCTGAGTGGTGGCAGCAGGGCAGGGCCAGCAGACCAGCTGCTGCATTGGGGCTGGGGCCAAAGCAGATAGCCTAGCGGGGCTGACAGTAGGGGGCCCAGCTGTAGCCAAAGCATAACCGTCAGTGGGTTGGGGCAGAATACTCAGGCACAGTGGCAGGAAACTTTCCCTGGTCTGGCAATACCCTTGTTTGGGACCAGTCAAGTCTCGAGGGCGCTAGACCAGCGAAGTCCAGCCTATAGTTAGAACTGTGAGCTGGTCCATTTTCTCTGTCCCCAATCCACTCTAGGCAGTTGCAGGAGTATGGGACAGGAAGGACTATATAGAGAGGGACCTAAATCACAAAATCCACGGCTAAATTCCCCCACAGTCAGAATGTTTACTTTTTATTTAGGGTGTCACTTTTGACCTGTACTTCTCAACATTTCTCTGTAATAGAAACCTTCTGCCCTTTGGGATCAACTCTTTTTTTTCCTTTTTAAGTAGTTAGGAGAGGAAAAGAGAGCTTACATCCTGGAGTCTGCTTCTTCACAACCTTGCACCTTGTGTAGCTGTTTACACCATGCGCAGACTAAAGACAGTGGGTATGTAAAAGTGGCACCAGGTGTAAATGCTATGGAGAATCTGACCTAATATTTTATGGCAGGATTTAATCAAATCTTACATACCCTAGAAAGGACAATGCTTAGGGACATTGAGTAAAATAACTTCGTTATTCTGAGAGAGCTCTGTTTATGTCCCGTCTGGTTGAAATATTTCATGTTTCTTTCAGCAATAGGGAAAAATAGTATTTTTATGGTGTTGGAACAAGTGAGAATAGTCTATTGACTTTTTGCTAAAATGTGTGAAGTATCTTCATACTGGCCACCAGATGGTGGTGTTTCCTTTGTAATTAGTGCTGTAAATTCGCAGAATCAGCTGCTCTTATTTGACTTAGGTCACTCAAGGACTGCTCAATAAATAGCATATTTAAAAATTTGAATGTGAGGACTAATATTTGGTAACTAAGCAAAAAGGAATAAGGAAAAGCCCATGCATAATCTCAGGGGAAGTGAGACAATAGAGGACCAGGTAAGGCACATGCTCATGTCCTTTATGTAATATCTATCCTGCTTGCATCAAGTCTCAGAAATATTACAGGTGATAAAAGCCCTGGTTACTACTCACCCAGGGCTACTCAATTTTGGAAGCCCAAGAGGCCACAATGATACTCACAGCACATGCTGAGGGCCGCAACTTAAGTGTGGTTGCGTATACATGCAAATATATGTAAAAAGCTCCTTTCACACTGATGGGCATTAATACAAAGATTAAGCCTTAAACTGCAGCGCCGGACCCAAACGTGGCCAGTGTGAGCCAGTCAGCACCTCTCAGACTCTGCCTACAAGGCTAAGCAGCCAGCACTTCCCACAACGACCAGTGCTCCCGGCACCTCCTCCCTGGCGGCTAGAAATGCCAACACCCTGTACCCGTGTGTTCCCGCCAGCTCGTCCGCTTGGGTCTTTCAGGGCTCACCCCACCTGGGAGACGCCTCACCATCATGGAGCATGTTCCCAGTGGAGGCCATGTTCAAAGGATCCCACCTGTGGGCCATGTGTTAAAACCCTCATAAAGCCAAACTGTACCATGGGCCGCCTGTTGAGTAGCCCTGCTCTAAAGCATGGGGTAAATTAAGAATATTGCTCCTTTGGTTAAGCCAGAAGTGGGCAAATAGTGGCCTTTGGGCCAGATCCAGTTCACCCGGGTTGGCAGGCTGCCACCACTTACCCGCACCTCTGCAGGTACAGGTAATTGCAGTTCTCCTTGGTCACAGATTGCTGTTTCCAGCTAATGGGAACAGTGGGAAATAGTGTCCTGGTCCACACTGCTTCCTGCAGCTCCATTGGCTGGGAACAGTGATCACTGGCCAACGTATTGGCAGAGGTGCAGGTAAATATAGTAGCGGCAGCCCACCAGGGCAAACCCTGGTGAACACCTCCATTTTATGGCCCACCCCCCCTGCATTAAGGAGTATCTTTCATTCTCACAATACTGTATTTTGGAAATGAAAATGTATGGCCTTTTTGTTGTTCCTGTTTTCAGGGAGTGCCTAGAGCCTGTTTCCTAGTGGATTGTGCACTGAACTGAGACTTGGAGGGAGCAGGAGTCTATTCTTGGCTCTGCCACTGCACTGCTGGTTGGCCTTGGCCAAATCACTTTGCTTCTCTGTGCCTCAGTTTCCCTATTTATAAAATGGGAACAATGATACTGACCTCCTTTTGTGAGCACTTGCTGTATGGTTACCCTGCACACGTGAGCTATGAGGCCTGGGGGTAGGTGGTGTTCTGGGGCTCCAGTGGTGATTTAAAGGGCCCAGGATTCTGGTTGCTGTCATGCCCACTGTAGTGGCCATGGCAGCTGGGAGCCCTGGGCCTTGGTATAATGTCCTTGATATAATAGCTATCCTTGTTTGCATCAAATCTGAGAAATATCACTGCCCTGGCAGCCCTGCCCAAGTTTTACCCTGCTAGGGGGAGGGTCATGTTGTGAGAATCACAGGTCCGATGATGCATACCCAAGGGGGGAAGGACAGAACCAGGTGGACAGTTTTATCAAATAAAAAATATTTATTTATGACAGTGATGAATTTATAGTATTTATTCTAAGATTTTTAATAGACCGTGTTAATAATGAATTTACAGTATTTATTATATTTATTCTATGATTTCTAGTTAAACATGTCAGAGATATAAGGATGGGAACGGCAAGGCGAACAGTCTATAATCTTAAAATATCCAGCTACACTAATTAAATAACAGTGATAACTACAAACTCTATGTACTACCCAAAAACAACAACAACAGTAAGCTTATACAACAAGAAAAAATCAAATCATACATACCAACTTACACAACACATGGAACATTTCACAGATATCGGTTCGGAGATATTGCGAAGGCCTTGGTTACGCCCGAGAGTCGGGGGCGGGGGCTGGTCGGTTGATCAGGCCGGCAGTGCTTTGAAGTATACGAGAAGGCACACGCATGGTGGTACGTGTGTTGCGAAGACCTCCTAGAGCGAACTGTACGATGGGTATTTATCCCCAAATCTGCACATCGCTTTCCCGCGCTTGCATATTACCATATATGGCCCAATGGTCACCAAGTGGGGGGGGGGGGTCTGTGTCCCAGGAGTTGGGCCAAAACTGTGCAGGTTTCATGTGACCAGGTAAGCCCCGCAGTTCTCACGCCAAGGTGATGGGTGGGAGAGTCTGAAGCTATTTTCCCCATTTCACACCTTCCCTTTTTCTAAAGGCAATGGTATGCAGGAAGGGTGCAGCTGGTTTCTCCCAAGGAGTACTGCAGCCCACTATAGCAAGAGCGGCCTGGCTAAACTTTTTTACTGGGGGAGCAGTTTCTTTTCTCTAACAGGTCAGAGCCCAAGTCCTGCAGTGACTTGGGCCCAAACCCTGATGTTTTGCAGCCTGGCTGCAGATGAAGCCGCAGAGCTGAGTCAAGTGTGTGTGGTGCGAATATGGACATGTTAGAACTATTAAGACCCAGGGCCAACAATTGTAAACCCAGGTTCACAGACCTATGTGGAGGCTCAAGCAAGAACTTGGAAATATTGAGCCCACAGCCTGGTTCTGTAGGACCCATGGTTAGTGTACATTTTAGACTTGCTTTTAGATATCTAATAGACAGTATTTCAACTGTAAAGATATTATTTTTCAGTAAATAACTCTGTCTTGAATCCTTGTGCTGTTTCGATTAGCCACTCTAGAATTTTGATGGTTCTGGATCATGAATGTCATACCAGGGATTCTGTTCTGTTTTTAGAGACTAATCGGAACAGGTCAAAGAGTCAGAAAGTTTCCATGAACATTTGTCTGTCTTTAAAAATGATTAGCTTTGATTTATATGGATACCCCCTTTCTGTTTTGTTTGGTGTGAATATTCTTGCAAAGAAGTGCCATCACCAAGAAAGTTCATGAAAGCAAAGTAGCATGTATTAAGAGGAGATCGGACACACTTGGAACATGAAATTTCAATTCATTTTGCTGTGAACAGTTACGTGCAAGACAGCTGATATCAGGAGATATGATTATACAATTGAAAAACAGGAAAATATCATGTGATTTAGCTCACCAATAAATGCTTGAAAATTAACTGCTTGCTTCAAAATTTACTGTTTGCAAATGAGCTTCAGATCAAGAACTATTTACAGAAATAAATGTATAGGGTGAATAATTTGGAAAATGGATATATTAAGAATATCACAATCTGCTTTCAAATAGCATGTGCGAACCAAAAGATGAAATTCCTTGAATTCATTCATGACTTGCTCACCTCTGATATTAACCAATAGATTGGAGTCCACTTTTGTTTTCTGAAATCCATTGTTTTCATAAGAAGAGGCTCTTGATAAATAAAGAGATGTGTGGGAGAGACATGAACTCAAAATAAGCAGAGGAAGTAATGTATCATAGAATCTTATGGCTGGAAGAGACCTCAGGAGGTTATCAAGTCCAGCCCCCTGCCCAAAGCAGGACCAATCCCAACTAAACCATCCCATCCAGGACTTTGTCAAGCTGAGATTTAAAAACCTCTAGAGATGGAGATTCCACCGCCTCCCTAGGTAACCCATTCCAGGGCTTTATCACCCTTCTAGTGAAATAGTTTTTCTTAATATCCATCCTAGACCTCCCCCACTGCAACTTGAAACCATTGCTCCTTGTTCTGCCATCTGTCACCACTGAGAACAGCCTCTCTCCAGCCTCTTTGGAACCTCCCTTCAAGAAGTTGAAGGCTGCTATCAAATCCCCCCTCACTCTTCTCTTCTGCAGACTAAATAAGTCCAAATCCCTCAGCCTCTCATTGTAGGTCATGTGCTCCAGCCCCCTAATCATTTTGGTTGCCCTCTGCTGGACCTTCTCCAATGCATCCACATCCTTTCTATAGTGTGGAGCCCAGAACTGGATACAATACTCCAGATGTGGCCTCACCAGTGTCGAATGAAGGGGAATACTAACTTCTGTTGATCTGCTGTAGATCTTCTGGCAATGCTCCTCCTAATGCACCCCAATATGTCATTAGCCTTCTTGGCTACTAGGACACACTGTTGACTCATATCCAGCTTCTCATCCACTGTAATCCCCAGGTCCTTTTCTGCAGAACTGCTATTTAGTCAATCAGTCCCCAGCCTGTAACAGTGCTTGGGATTCTTCAGATTATGTAGCTGGTTCATAATTTCAATAAGAGTGAACACTGAAGAATTACTTTTGAAACTAGATGGACAGATATACAGAGTGGCTACGTCTACACTGGCATGATTTTCCAGAAATGCTTTTAACGGTAAAGTTTTCCATTAAAAGTATTTTCGGAAAAGAGCGTCTAGATTGGCAGGACGCTTTTCCGCAAAAGCACTTTTTGCGGAAAAGCGTCCATGGCCAATCTAGACGTGCTTTTCTGCAAAAAAGCCCAGATCGCCATTTTCATGATCGGAGCTTTTTTGTGGAAAACAAATCTCTGCTGTCTACACTGGCCCTTTTGTGCAAAAGTTTTTCGGAAAAAGACTTTTGCCTGAATGGGAGCAGCATAGTATTTCCGCAAAAGAACTGACAATCTTACATGAGATCGTCAGTGCTTTTGCAAAAATTCAAGCGGCCAGTGTAGACAGCTGGCAAGTTTTTCCGGAAAAGCGGCTGCTTTTCTGGAAAAAGTGGCCAGTCTAGACACAGCCTCTGTGCTTGCTACAAGTCACCTCAGTATATGTTGGTTCCGCACTAACATAGTTGATGAATTTAGGAACTGTTTTGTTATAAGTCCTTCCATTGCCTGATCTTACATCATTCAAGAAAAAAATCACTCAAGTGAAAGTCATCCGCTTGAGCGCAAATCAAAGAAAACAGGCAGCTCATGTGCTGTGCAGATGCAGCAGACATGGAGGAATAGTTGTGCCAAACATTGACGCTTTCTGTCTTCATTGTGTGAAGTCATGTTATGCAGACATAGCACGAGTCTGCCATGTCATCCTTTACAGTACATTTCATTTCTGATTGATACTGTACAGTATTGTGTTACTGTAAGTTGTATAATCCTTCCACATGCCTAAGGGAAGTGCAAATGTAAAAAACAAAATTGGTGAGTGTAATAGGCATCAGAGTACTTTTAGTCAGGATGTGAAGTTGGGTGTATAATAATAAGTCCATAATAAGAAAGGTGAACATTCTGTCAATATTGCTTGCCATCTTGGACTATCTCTGACGACTGTATGCACGATTATTAAGAATCGTGAGAAAATTTTGGAGAGAGCAAAATTTGTGCCACAGCATGCTTCTATGAAGCTTACATGGCAAAGAAGTAGCAGAATAGAGAAAATTGAACACTTGTTGTCTATATGGCTACATGATCTGTATAAGCAGAATCCTCCCGTCAGCCTAGATTTCATTCAAGAAAAGGCCATGAGCTTGTATACAGACATTGAAATAAAAGAAGACTGGTGAACCTGGACCTTTTAATGCCAGCCATGGATGGTTTCACAGGTTCCAGAAAAGATATGGCTTCAAGAATACAGACAAGGATGCAGCTGAAGCATTTCCTGAAATGCTGAACACCATCATAGAAGAAGGCGGCTATGACCCATGGAAAGTTGTCAATGCTGACGAAATGGGCTTGTATTTGAAATGCATGCCATCTAGGACCTATATTTCTGTGAATGAGAAGTCTGCTCCTGGATTTAAGGCCTCGAAGGATCACTTAAGTCTGTTAGGGGGCAATGCCAGTGGAGACATGAAGCTGAAGCTCTTGCTAGCGTATCATAGTGAAAATCCATGTGCTACGGAAAACTATGTGAAATCTTGGCTTCCTGTCAGTTGGAAACCCCTCAGAAAGGCCTGGATGATCAGGAAGCTTTTCCGTGAATGGTTTGTGGATTATTTTGTTCCAGAAATGAAAAAGTATTGTGAGGAGACTAATCTTACATTCAAGGTTCTCCTCATTCTGAACAATGCTGGTGCCCACGACCTGGATTTCGAATCCCTCTGTCCTAACATCAAGGTTATTTTTATGCCAGCAAGAATAACCTCACTCATGCAACAACTGGACCAGGGGATTATCGCAAACTTCAGAGCTTATTATTTGCAGAAAAGATTCTGCAGACTCATTCAGGAAACTGATGGAGGAGGAAAACCCACAGTCCAGGAATTTTGGAAAAAATTCAACATCATGGATGCTGTTATGATAATTGGTGCTGCCTGGCAAGAAGTCTCTAATAAGTTAATGAACAGTGTCTGGAAGAACCCGCATCCTGGTGCTGTGCTTGACTTCTTAGGTTTTCCAGAAGCCTTCATAGATAAGGGAATTGTCCAACTAGCAAAGGAGGCTGGCTTTCAGGAAGTTGAAGAGGACAATGTGAAAGAGTTGTTGGAATCTCATTCTTTGCCTCTCAGTAACAAGCACATAGCAGAATTGGATAAACAGCGCCACAAAAAAGATGGTGTCGATGAAGTTGAGGATTAAGATAAAGATGCAGATGCCAGCCTTGCAATCTGTATCCGCCAATGTGTCTTCAACCTTTCTGAGAAGATGATGGATATTCTTAAGGAACATGACCATCTCATTGATCAATCTTCAAGAGCAGCAGCAATCATGAATCATGGCAGATGGCTTGTCACGGTGCAGACAGATTTTAGATGCCAAACTTACGTGCACCAAGCAAATAACACTGGACACTTTCTTTACTAAAAAAGTAAAAACAGATCCCAAATCATTCACAGATGAGCCTCAACCAGGACCATCTGGCATTAAGAAGCATAAAAAACCCCATGCAGCAGCCATTGAAGAGCCTCCAGAAGTTGTGGCATTGTTTGTTATTGACACCAATACCTCGTGTTGGTGAATCACCAGTTGTTGAAGTGGTGGATGTTTGTGATGTTGAAATGGCTGTTGATGATCCTCCACCAGCTTCCCCATCATCCTCATCCTCCAACTAATTCTCCATCAATACCAACAATCAAAAATGTCCCTATTCTTAAGGTCAGATTACTGTACTGATTTAATATTAAAAAGTGCATTAAGATGTAATAATATCATGTTTTGTGTTGTTAAAATCAGAAGTGTGGCATTTCCTAAGTTCTGGAACCTAACTTCCTCTTATTCCATTGATTCTTATACAGCAAAATTCCCTGCCTTGCGTCTTTAAGGTGACATAAAGACTGTTCCGGAACACATTCCCCCCTGATTTCTATTAATTGTTATGGGGGAAAATTCTCCACTTTAAGTTGTTTCACGTTAAATCCACATTTTTGGACTGTATTTTAGACTTATAGTTAGGCTGGCCTTAGTGATGCTGGAACATTTTAAATAGTAGGGGTGCTGAAAGCCAGCCACCTTAGCTCTGTCCACTCTTCCATTTGCCTTCAGATCTGGAGCTGGGAGGAGGGTTATGTCTCTGGTAGTAGAGACCTGGACAAGAGGTAATGAGGCCAAGGCTGGGACCAAAGCTGGGCTGGGTTCAGAGCCATCAGCCAGGGCCCCACAGAAAACATGGGGATGCAACAGCACCCTCCACACCTCTAGGCAAATAATATTGAAAACGCAGAGTTTTAGGTGTTGGGGTTCCAAAATATGGGGAAATTGAGAATGCAATTGGTGATAGGATAACAATGCCTGGATCAAATGGAGAGGGATAAGACATGCAGTAGGTGACAGGAAGATACCAGTGACATTAAAAGGGACAGTCTATAAAATGGTGGTTCAGTCCGTTTTGAGGTCTGGTGCTGAATATTGGGACACTCAGAAGAAACCTGAGCACAGATTTGCCCCACACAGAGATTGATAAGTGGTATAAGCAAGAAAGATTAGATGAGGAGTGTGATTATCAGTCATGTTTGAGTGTTTCTTTGAGTAAAAAGAATGAAGGAATGCAGACTCAGACGGATTAATGTAAAATGCAGTCTTGACAAGCATGTGGGTGAGAATCCAACAGAGCAGGACTGAAGGAAGAAGACAGAGGGCTGACCCAAGGAGGAGTGGTGGATTTCATAAAGTTAGACATGTTAGCATGTGGTGTGATGGAGGACACAAAAAGATCCCATCTGGTGAGAGAAATGCAAGGAAGAAGATTGTTTTCACAAACACATTAACACAGATAATCTCTGCTCTGATGTTCCACACAAAAAGTGGTATTTCTCTGCTTTGTCTACCTATCAATTTGTAGGTTCACCCATCACCATGATGTCTGAGTATCTTCCTTGCTCTTCCAGTCTTTTCCTGGTTTCCTCCCAACCCCTTCTTGCAAGCTGGTGTGTGGGAAGCTAAACTCTGTATGTTTCTTCCATGACTCTCCCAGATTGTCACCTTCCTCCATCCGTACTCAGTAGAATTATTTGACTTCTGCGGCTGGGATTAAAAAAAAAGATTGCAAAGTATATCATAGGTAGATTATCTTTGTGCAGCATGTGCATGCGAATGAAGAATAACGGCAGTACTACAGCCTCAGAATATTTTGCTTCGACAATGATGTAAATTTTGTGCAAAGGAGAGCCCCACAGCTTATGAAGTATGTCAGTAATTACAGAATACAAAACTCACAGCTGAGTTCACTTCAGGGTTTGAAGTAAGCAAGTGGTTCTCAGCACAGATGCCGATAAACTACAATGAAAGCCTGAGGACAGTATTTAAAATGTTTACTTGTAACCAGCGGTTCTCTTGGTAGTAACAGAGATCTCCATAAGCATAAGAACACATAACACGTTCTGATATTTTCGAAGACAAAGAGGGAACTGAATGCCCATCGTGTAGCAGTCTGAGGTGTATACGTGTTGGAAAAGCAAAGCTCTGGGATTTTATTTAAAGATTTACAATATCCATTAAGCAGATTCAAAAGAAAAAAACAACAGCAGTTGTCCAGCAAAGAGAGAGTAAGAGGAAAGCTGGTATCCTGTATGTTTCCAGTATGACTTTATCTTCAGTTCATGGCACACACTATTGCTCCTGAATCAGGTTACAAGACATAATGGGCCTGCTTCTCCACCCTATTCCACTGTTTTGATTCCTATGAAAAGTCAGTTATTTGACTTATAATGGCAATACTGGATGATTGGCCAAAACAAAATGGCAGATGAAATTGTTAATAAATGCAAAGTTATGCACATTAGATAATACAATCCCAACTATATGTAAAAAATGATGGATCTGAATTACCTTTTTTTTTAAAGAGTACTGTCCATTCTGACTCCAAGATCTTTCTTGAGTGGTAACAGCTAACAGAATGTTGGAAATCATTAAGAAAGTGATAGATAATTAAACAGAAAATATTTCATTGCCTCTATAAAAATCTGTGGTACACCCACAACTATATGCAGATGTGGTTACCCATCTTAAAAAAGATATATTGGAATTGGAAAAGGTACAGAAAAGGGCAACAAAAATAATTAGGAATATGGAACAGCTTCTATGTATGGAGAAATTAATAAGACTGGGACTTTTCAGTTTGGAAAAGAAATGACTCAGGGGGAATATGATAGAGATCTATAAAATCATGAATGATGTGGAGAAAGTAAATTAGAAGTAGTATTTATTCCTTAGAACCCGAGGGTTACCAAATGAAATTAATAGGTAGCAGGTTTGAAGCAAACAAAAGGAAGTGTTTTTTCATGCAACTCTCAGTCAACCTGTTTGGAACTTTTTGCCAGAGGATGTTGTGAAGGCAAATACTATAAAAGGGGTAAAAAAGACCTAGATACATTCATAGAGGATAGGTCCATCAATGGCTATTAGCCAGATGGACAGGGATGGTGTGTTTGCTAGAAGTTGTGAGTGAATGAAAGGGAATGAATCACTTGATAATTACCTGTTCATTCCCTCTGAAACATCTGGCATTGGCTACTGTCAGAAGATGGATACTGTGCTATATTGATCTTTGGTCTGACCCAGTATGACCATTCTTATGTTCTTATGGCATAAAACTGGTATAACAGAATGGATATTTGAGCTCAGTATAGACATTAATGAAAGCAGCTTTGACAAAGTTACTTGGAAGAATATTTGATTAGAAATAGTTAATAGACATACCTAATAAACTTAGCTGTATTAAGAAGGTTCATTGCAATGTGAAAAATTACTTCTATAGAACATTTCCTAGAGAAGTAGGTATCCTTTTATGGAAAAATGCCCTTTTTTCAACTAATCACTTTGATTTTGTCATATTGTGTATATATATTGCTTTCCTCATAATTTCAAGACATTATCAGGATCTATCTTATAGTTTTTAATAAATCACTTGTAGTCTGCATGTAATACAGGGTCTTTCAATTGAGTATTAGAATATTGCAGTGTTGCTACATTACTTTTTTGACATTTCTGTTTTTGCTTATATGCTATAATTCAAATTTCATGAGCGTGGCTAGAAAAATAGGAGGTGGCATATAATCTTCAAACATTTCTTTTGATAGACATAGAAATTTCATCTAATCTGATTAATCATTTCTTCTGTTTGTGACTCAATAGTGCAAAATGTATATGTCAAAATTTGGAAATATATACCAACAATATAAACAGAAGACTACGGAAGTTATAATAGGTAACACATGGATTCTCTTTAGATGTCTATACACACACTATAATTTTTGAGTATAACGCACTCCAATTTCCCCATTAAAATGTTTTTAATGCACCTGATTTGATGCTATGTTGCCAGAGAGAGGTTCCCAATTGTGTTCGCGCTGAGCGTACTAGTTTGTTTTAAAGCACAACACATGCATCTTTCATACGACACAAGGAGATGACGTCTAAGAATAGCTTCATCAAAAGGATGTAGTAAGCAATAAGGAAATGCTGACAATCTACATTTTCAGAGCAATATGAAAGGTTGGTAAAAAGCACTTGTCTTCAGATTCATGCTTACTGATGAAATAGAGCTAGAACTTTTTGGGCGGTAAATTTTGAATATCTGAAATTTTTTCTTTCTTTGCTCAGAACTTCAAGGCAATGTTGTTTTCATTCCTTCCTCACTTTGAAAAAATGTGCACACAGAAAACAAAGCAAAACAGGTCTACTGCCTCCACTGATCTGAATAGGTTTTTTTGGTTTTGGGTGTTTGGAGCAGTAGGGATGTATGAAGAATGCTCCCTGTGTACCAAACTGAGCTGCTCCTTGCTGCTGACACTGGTGATCTGGGTCAGAAACTGAGTTGAGAAGCCATTGTAGTGTTTTTAAAGAAATCTGGTTTTTCACATCTTCTTGAAAGAATTCATGCATGGCAGTGGTTTCCTCTTACCATCTCATCATCTTGCTTGTATCCATCATGAAATCAGAAGATACATAATTTGATTGAAAACATTCCACATCCACCTACCCAACTCAAGGAGCTGAGGTTGAAAATCCAGCCCTAAGTTAAATTCTGATCTCCTCTTTCATATATGGCAAAAGGTAATTAAGCGGGTCACAAGTTTCATTGCAGATTGCTTTGGGCTCCCTATAGCTCACAGAAAGCCAAAGTCCAAGGATTTCCGTAGCATACAGATGTGGTTGCCTCATCTAAAAAATGATACCTTGGCGGTGGAAAAGATTCAGAAAAGGGAAGCAAAAATGATTAGGGATTTGGAGCAGGTGCTAAATGAAAACAGATTTAAAATACTGGGACTTTTCATCTTAGAAAAGAGGAGACTAAGGGGGAATATGATAGAGGTCTATAAAATCATGGCAGGCATGGAGAAAGTGAATAAGGAAAAGTTATTTACTTGTTCCCATAAGAACTAGGGGTCACCAAACGAAATTAATAGATAGAAGAGTTAAAACAAACAAAAGGAAATATTTCTTCATGCAATGCACAGTCAACCTGTGAAACTCTTTGCTAGAGGATGTTGTGAAGACAAGGATTTTAACAGGGTTCAAAGAAGAACTAGATCAATTCATGGAGGATAAGGCCATCAATGACGGTTAGCCATGATGGATAGGGATGGTGTCCCTAGCCTCTGTTTGTCAGAGGCTGGAAATGGATGACAGGAGAAGATCACTTAATGAACGTGTTCTGTTCACTCTCTCTGGAGCATCTGGCATTGGCCACTGTCAGAAGACAGAATACTGGGCTAGATGGACCATTGGTCTGACCCGGTATGGCCGTTCTTATGTTCTTTACAGAATGGAATGTAAGGTCCTCAGCATGGGCTTTGTGTCTTAGGGTATGTCTACACTAGCCCCCTAGTTTGAACTAGGGAGGCTACTGAGGGTGACTGAAATTGCAAATGAAGCACGGGATTTAAATATCCTGCGCTTCATTAGCTGTTAAACCTCATTCCATGACGAGTAACAGCTAATTTGAGTTAGGGATTTACTTCAAACTCCTATTTCACTGCCGCGTGTAGACGCGGGCAGTTATTCCAGGCTAGTCAGTTTCCAAAATGGCGACCGCCCAGGAACATGCTAATGAAGCGCAGGATATTTACATCCCACGCCTCATTTGCAATTTGGGTTGCCCTCATTAGACTCCCTAGTTCGAACTAGGGAGCTAGTGTAGACATACCGTTAGTGTATTTGTTCTCGGACCTCTCAGTTTTCCTCAGATTATTCCCCCTTCCCTGCCACAGAAACTAAGCTGTGTGAGAGGATTCTGGGAGGAGTTGGGGCTGAGTCAGAATGTGGTATTAACTTGTGTCCATCTCTGTCACAAAAGCAGCAAAGGGTACTTGAATTTAGTCCTAAAGGTAACCTCTGGTGATTGATAAGCCAGAATTAAAGCAAGGTGGGAGTTGTTTTGCAGTCTCTCATGCTGCCGTCTATCTTGCTGCTGTCACAGTGATGTTCCTTTTTTCACTAAGATGTCCATCACCACCCTGTAGCTCAAAAATGCCAATTTTAATCAACTATAACCCCCTTATTTTCATATACTTTCCAAGGGTTCTGTATGGTGAGTGGTGCTTCTCGCTGGCAACATAGTACTTATCAGGCGCACAAACCATTAATAAAAGATTAGTGGAAAAACAAAACACAGATTTAAAATTCCAAACATATCTCAGTAGACTGTCTCTATAAAAGGCAGTTTCTGAGGCAGGTGTTCAAATGCAATTCTTTCCTACACATTAAATAATATCAGACATGCAAACTTTCAGAATGCTGCGCTGAGCAAAACGACTGCATTTTTTCTTTTTAAGTCCATAAAAGTAAGGATATTTTGAAGTTTAAGAACCTGGATCACAAAGGGGCACAGCTGGAAGACTACAACATGTTACGAAAACCTCATTTCAAATGTCAAAGACTTTCTTATGTATTTCCTTTCCCAGGATTGCAGATTGCCAAGACATTTGTGTGTAAATAGAAGATTTTCTAACTGGACTACTCCTACTCTCCTGCCACAGTCCTGAATTTGACAACAGAACAGTTTCCATGGGGATGGTGACTTGTGAGGTCACAAATGGAGAAAATAAAGCAGGGGAAGGCTATGGGTGCATACAATGTCTATGTAGGGCAGCAACAATGAATGGGAAAAAAGAGGCAGAAAAATACATAACTTTTCATAAGGTTTGGGTAAAATAGCAGTGTGGCTTTTTCAGGGTTCACCAGGGTGTGCTGATAGTTTAATGATAAGGCTCTCTTTTCCATCTTTTGGATAATCAAAAATAGACTAAGTGCTTTCCAAGATTATAAGCAGCAGTGTGTTATTCTTTAGGACTCTGCCACAAAATTTGTCTGGGCAGCCTTGTGCAGAAATATATAGATAGCCAATACATTTCTCCCCCTCCTAATCCCAGATAGTGAGCTAAAAAAAGATCTCATCCTGAGATCCTGTATCCTCTGACACTTGCCAGCTTTCCCCTGATACTTTTCTGTCCTTTAACTGTTCTTGGAAGATGGGTTGATTGGTCTCGTTAGCCATGGTGCACCCATCTGCTAATTGAATCTACCCTCTGTAGAGGAATAACTAGTAACATGGGGTATGTCTACACTACCACCCTAGTTCGAACTAGGGTGGTTAATGTAGTCATACGGAGTTGCAAATGAAGCCCGGAATTTGTATTTCCCGGGCTGCATTTGCATAAAGCCGGGCGGCGCCATTTTTAAATGTCCTCTAGTGCGGACTCCGTGCTGCATGTAGCCACGCAGCACGGAGTCCGCACTAGAGGACATTTAAAAATGGCGCCGCCCGGCTTTATGCAAATGCAGCCCGGGAAATTCAAATCCCGGGCTTCATTTGCAACTCCGTATGACTACATTAACCACCCTAGTTCGAACTAGTGTGGTAGTCTAGACATACCCTTAGGGATCAGAGTGTTTGGTCAGGTCTAGGCTCCTAGCTCTGTCACAGGCTTTGTAAAGCTTCTCCTTCTTGACTCTAAAGTGAGTGGGTCTTGATTTTACAACATATACTGAATAACATGTAATTAAGGACAGACCTGTCTAGTAACCAAGGCAAAGCAATACGAGGTAAGCCTAGAATGAAAAGCATAACTATTGAGAAAAGAATGCTAAACCAGACACCACAGCTACTTTAAGACTTCTATGATGCTATACATGAATCCTCACAACGCCCCAGAGAGTTACATAAGCAAGTACTATTGTCCTCATTTAAAAATGAGAGAAAGCAAGATACCTAAGGGGCTCAGCACATCATTGACAGCAGAGGAACAAGAATCCAAGAATTGCGGTCTTGTTAGATCCGTGGTGTTCAGCATGCTGGCCACTAGCCACATGCAGCTATTTGGCCAGTTGGGTGCGGCTAGTTGGCTATTTAGCTTCAGAACTGTTTGGACACCACGGAGTTAGGTGTCGTTCATTGAATAAGCAGTTTCCAGAAGTGGCTTCTAAAATTAAATGGTATATTGTTGCCCTCACAATTTTTTCAATACAGTTAAGCCTATAGCTAACAAGAACCACAACAGGATTTGCATGTGCTCATCAGTGACTCATAACAATTATTTGCACAGATAGCTGCTGTAACCATGTAACCATGTAAGGGCTTTGAGCGTTTTAGGGGCTGAAGTGTGCACACACTTGTGTTTGTAGAGGTCTGTTACTCTAACTTTCTGAGCAGCACAAATGTTTTCAGAGCCTTTGGGTAGGTTTCTCTTTGCACTACGCATGTTTTACATTAGCATAACTTCTGTTTTAAACCAGTGTGTAATGAGCAGTGGATTGAACCCTCCGACTTCTGAGTCTTTGCCCAAAGCAGATTGTTATGGGCAGGGTTTATAATGTAAATGCTTACGGATTCAGACACTTAACTCTATTGGCAGGAAGTACAGTGCTATAAGAAAGATACGCTTTATTGCTAAGGTGTGACACCTTTTAACTTCCTGCCTGTAAACATGTATATTTTGGCAATGGGAAAGTATTTGCCATATTATTATCATTACATAGGAAAAGAATGAAACAATGTAAACAGCACAGAATCCAAGATCTCTTAATGATCTCATCATCTGAATTGGATTGAGGTTTTCTTATTCTCATGTACTAACCATAAATACTGCATCTCCTTTATTTTGCCAGTACCACCTTCCATTTAATGTTGACAACTGCCTATCTCCACTAAAATTGTTAGAGATACCTGTCAATGGACTGCAGAACTAGAAGTAAAAAGTACTTGCAAATAGAAGCTTGCAAAATGTATGAATGCAGAGTAGCCATGTTGGTCCCAGGATATTAGAGAGACATGGTGGGGGAGGTAATAGCTTTTACTGGCCCAGTGTCTGAGAGTGACAAGCCTTTGAGCCATACAAAGCTCTACTTTCCAACAGAAGTTGGACCAATAATAGATATTACCTTACCCATCTTGTCTCTCTAGAATGTATGAAGCATATTCTAGCACAGTCTACAGGTGGAACTTGGGTAAAATGATCTTTTAGCATGCAAAGAGCATGTCTCTATCTCCAGTATAGTTAACAGTCAGTGAAAAACGCCACATTTATTTTGACAGGCTTTGGGTCAGGCACTTGATGGTTTTGCAGAGTGAGTGCTATTAATCAATTTTTGGATTTTAATCATCTGCATTTTGTTTTTTTTCCAAGGAAAATTTTTGTGTTCTTATCAAATGCATTTTTATGTGCAGAAAATTACGGAAATATTCATGTTGTCAAAAACCCAAAATGTGAATTTTCATTTTTTATTAAAATTCTGGGGTTGTTGTTTTTTTTGCAGAACACTTTTAATGAATACACACAAGGTCTGTTATGTGCTAAGGCAGAGTGCCTGTTGTCTATGGAGATGTAGTCTTGTTCTGTTCTACTCATACTAATATTTGTCTAATGGAAAATAAATGCATCTGTTCTTAAACCCAGTGTCTAGCATATCCCTTTTTTTAAGCATTTTGTGATCCCGTCTTCACAGATTTGTTGTACTCAGCTAATGAAGTAGTTTTTTGGCCCGGGAGGAGTAAAATATTCATGCCATTCTGTATTGTTACTGAAACTGATCTGTCAGCGCTGTTTCTTTTGTCAGCTCTGTTTGAATGTCACCTATGTTTCCAGTAAACTTCTGAGCTCAAAATGTTTTGAAATAAGGAAGAAGAAAAAAAGAGATGTCCATCACAATATGCAGACTAAGATTTTTAAAAATAGGACCTCCCTAACTCATATTTAGGCTCCTAAGGAAGCAGCCTGATTTTTCCAAAAAGGCTGGGCATTTATCCGCTAGAAGTCAATAGTTATTCATTCTTAGGTCCCATTAAATGCAAAATGTACCATGACACCTTGCTGGTCCCTCTTGTAAACTCTATTACAGAGATTACCTGGTAGCAAAAGTTAGAATGAATACACAATTTTCACATACTCGTAACTTTATGGAAAAACAAATCAATTTTTGGGTGATAATATTCTGTAATTGGTTTCTTTTTCAAAGAGAATGTGTACATGTCAGATTTTGAGCAAAACTCTTTGAAGGTGGAAACAAAACAGTTTTCTCATTTATAAACTAAATAATTGGGACAAATTTTGTTCACTTCCCTCTTGCCCCACCTGAATAATATGAGAAAGGCTTAGCTTTGAGACACAGCCTAGCAATAGGAGAACGTGTATTGCGGAGAACGTCTGCTTCTAAGACTGAACATTCAGGCTGGTGCCGAACCCTTTAAAGGGTCCACAAATCTCAAAGAAGAATTGGGCTGGGCCCAGGCATTTCCATCTCACAACTGCCATGTGGATTTTTTCTTTCCCTCCCCCCCCCACAGGACCTATTCCAATAGCCCCTGAGCCAATAGTTATTCATTCTTATGGCCCATTAGAATGCCTCCTCCCATAGGCGCTGAGACTTGAGGTTCCAGCAACCCCTTGTACTTGGTAGTATCTTCTGAGGACGGGTGGTTTGGGAGTGGGGAATAGCATGCAATACTCTTCCTCTCTTCTCAGTATAATTGGGAGCAACTGACTGACTGATTTGCCATATCCTTAATTGGCTTTCATGGTCAAACATGTATACAAATCAAAGCCCTCTTTTGAAACATATTCAGGGAAAGTCCTGCCATTTGGCAGCAGCACGATTTTAAATAAACATTAAGACCTGCTACCATTTTACTGCCCTTTGCCTCTGTCTGGGAATGAGAGATGCACCCAACTGCACTGTGTTATTAAGGAATCCGCAGAAGATTCCATGTTGTGTCAGTGGTCTCTTAAAATGAATTAGGTGGCAGCATAATTACTGATTCCTAGACAGTCCCTACTTCCTCGTCTTTCTGCTACTTTCCCTGTCAAGCTTCAGTCTGTTTTCTTGGCATGGGAAGGTGAAGTCTCAGAAACAAAAGTGTCCTTCAGTACCCATTAGCCATCATTCATGGTTCAACTTACCAATGGGTAAACTGAGTTCTGTGGAGGTTAAGTGATTTGTCTATGCTCACACTACATGCCAGTAGCTGAGTAGGGCCTAGCCCTTTGAAGTCCTGACTCCTCCTATCTCTCCTGCCATAACCAGTAGACTACACTACTCCCCTGTTTGCAAATTAGAAGGAAGGAGTTTCAGAAACACTCTGCAAGTGTCATTGTCGTTCCAAGTTTTCCCTTCCAAATATAATTTTCTGTCTCTTTATTTTTAAGCTACAGCACATATATCCACCATCTTGAGTATTAATCTTGAGGTCAGAATATGCCTTTTGGGGATTTTTCTCTTAATGAAGTAACTTATGCGGCAGAAATGCCACAATATCCTTGCAATCTATGTGCTTTCTGAACATAGCACTTGAAGTTTTAGCTCCTTCTCAAACACGTTGGTTGGAAAGATGCCGGTTTTAGAAGCTAGATATTTTTTATTGGATTTGATGGGAAGTATAAATTGGGTTTGGAAAAGGGCTAACCCTTCAAGCCCTCAATTCTCCCTATTAAGATTTTCCTTGCAACTTGCCCTCTTTTAAACTCCCATCTCGTGCATACTCTCTTCTAATCTGATACCTCAGCGTACATATCTAAACATGATCAGTGACAGTTTTAGCTGCGGGGTGAGACTTTCTGTGACAAGGGCAGTGAGCTCTGATTTGAGACCATTCATTGCAAGTGACTTCAGCTGTCTCTTCAAGTGACATCCAGCTACTTGAGGACCGAGGGATGACGAAAGTTCTTTGGACAGAAAACTTTCACTGACAAGAAGGTGACAGGTCCTTGCACAGCTGGTCTCTGATATGCCTTGGAAGGGGCCCACATAGTTACTAATTTAAGTTTAGCGCTGGCTGGAAGCATGGAGCAAACAAGTTCTTGTAGATTTGTAACTCATCTGCAGGAGTGACAGGAGATGGAGCTACACTTAGGGTGATGGCATTGTTGTATAACATTTCCACCAGCCCATGTTTATTTAAAGAGAGAGCGAAGTCAAACTGCAAGCAATTCCAGGGTCTCATTAATGCTTCTCATCATGTAGCTGAACATGGTGTATTCTGTTAATTTGTTCATTTATTTAAAGTGGGAATGACCATTTTTTAATGGCCTGACAAGTTACGGTAATGCTATCCTCCGCCCAAGGGGACTGTCTGTGCTGTGCTTTTTTGCCCTCTATTTTCCTGTGGCTTCCAACCATTCATTTCCATCAGGGGCAGCAAAAATGGGAACTCTCATGTAGGGAGGGCTCCAAGGGGGTTGCTGGTGTTTTAAACACTGTCATCTAACTCTGTTCCAACATAGTGCTTAAAATGCTGGCAGACACCAGGGCTCTGTGTATATTAGTGTTTTCAACACTGCTATCCCTGGTAAAAGCACAGTGGAAAATGTTGGACGAAAGAACCCATATATGATAGAGTGGATGTTGTACAATAGATGCATTTTTTCAGGGGTCTGGGTATAAGTATCTCCCGGTTAATGCACACAAAGCTGTGAGTTCAGTGTATTTTCGTATGGGACTGGGAGCTAGGACTTACTGAGTTCTAATTCCACCTTCGCCACAGACTGCTGTGTGGCCATTTACAAATCAAGTAATCTTTCACACAGTGTGGTTTTGCCATTTGCAAAATGGGAATAATTACTGATCTGTATCTTGTAGGGGGCATAGAGAGATTAATCAGCTACATATAAAAACTGGGATATTTTTAGAAAAAGTTTTTAAAAAGTATTTGAAGATTTCCACTGTGAAGTACCCACGTAGAAGGAAATAATTTATTTCTCCAAATAGCAGATGAATACTGGAGTGAACAATAATGACAGCTCAAAAATGTTAAGGATCCCATGAAAAGGGCACTTCTGGCCAAGCACAAACAATGAGTAATAGAGTGACTTATTGCTGGTGTCAGAGGAATAACTGAACTGTTGGAGGAGAGATAGTCGAAGTGAGATGCTTCAATCAAAATGAAAATAATTGATATCACTTTAACAAAAAATAATGGGACAGATTCTCAGCTGATCTTCAATGGAGCTGTGACCATGAGGATCTGGATCAGTATATGCATTGATGTATACATAATCTAATCAATGCAGCCTCATCTCTGTTGTAGTCCCTTATCCTTTGTATCTGCTACTCTCTGATTTGATACTTCAGAAAAGAATTTGTTCTGTGAACAGATGATAGCATCAGGGCCTAATCCTTAGCTTCTCTGAATTGGCCAGGCACCATTGAGTTCAGTGGAGTTACACCAGTTTGCACCACTTGATGATCTGGTCCTTGGTAAATGCATACATTATTATTATTATTATTATTATTATTATTATTATTATTATTATTATTATTATTATTATTATTATTATAATACAGAGTCAATGTAGTTTAATATCTTCTTGGCACTACATTGAAGAAAGCATGGGTGGAACAGAGGAAGATGGAGAAGGGATAGTTAAATGTTTAATAAGGATAACAGTGTGTGAGTAAGACTCTTTCCATGATTCAATGTATGCATCTCTATTTTGTAATCATTTCCAGTCTAGTTGGATAGTTTTACCTACATGTAATGCCAAATAAAAGGTTTGCTATAGATATTTAAAGCACCAAGTACACCACTTACAGATATGTTGTTGACAGTTTAAAAAATGACATATCTATTATTTATGCTGAGCAGTCTGACAGGAGAAATGTTGCTCTCACTCTTGCATGGCAAATGAGAAAAGTGGAACATGGTGTAGCTTGTAGAAGCAAACCTATTTGTTTAAATGAACAACATGTCTTTTCTGTAGCCTAATTCAGCAACACTACAGTATGGGCTAAAATGCTCTAGCCAAGGCCAGAGTCAGTGGCAATACCCACTGGCCTTCTCTACACTACGTGGAAGATTGACCCTGTGGCAGTCGATCTTCCAGGGCTCGATTTAGCAGGTCTAGTGAAGACCTGCTAATTTGAACTGAGAGGGTGCCCCAGTTGGCACTGGTACTCCTGATTCTCGTGAGGAGTAAGGGAAACCGATGGGAGCATTTGCTCTCGTTGACTTCCCACTGTGTGAACGATGATTTAAAATATGTCAACTCCAGCTACGTAATTAATGTAGAATTACGTTAATTCTGGAATTTTGTATCTTAAGTCGACATTCCCCTTTAGTGTAGATGTGCCTACCATGGACACTTTATTGGGATCAAGATTTGACCCTCTGTGTATATTTATGTCTGAGGCTGATTTTCAAACGTACCTACAAAAGTTTTCATTGTGTCAGGGTAATCAGCATTCTGAAACTCCTAAATTTTCTATGGTTGATGTGCATGTGTTGATAAACCATTTTAAAATGCTGTCTGTCTCTTTCTTCTGAGATTTATTTTAGCATAATGTCCCATAAGAGCCTCATAATTGCAAGAGAAGTTTAGTTTAAGTGTTTTGTCTAAGTTCTTTTTTGAATACATTTGGTAAACTGGATTTTTAATGACATCAGAGTTATGGAGAGGAGATGAAATAAAGAATCCTTGCCTCTGAATGCAGAGAGAACATGTCTTGCGCTGTTCTAAACCTTCCTATCCCTGGAGGGAGCTATGGACTATACGTCTCACATAGGGCTACTAGCAGGACTGGTCTAGCTTGGGTGGAAATACAAGATGCATCCACTATCAGGCCATGCTTATTAAACGGAAGACTTGCAAAACTGAACTCTGAGAGTGCCCCTGCTGGTACTTCTGCATCTGTGAGGAGTAAGGGAAGCTGATGGGAGCGTTTGCTCCCATTGGTGTCCTACTGCGGGGTTGGTGGGGAGACACGAAACAAGAAACATAGATGCCAGCTATATAATTAACATAGCTGGAGTTACATATCTTGCGTCAATGTTGCCTATAAATCTAGACCTGACCTAAGAATAGGACAGTGGAATTACTGGTAATGTCCCTAAAGATGTTGAGCCTACTTGGTGTACAACGACTTCAACAGCTCTTGTAGAAATGTAATGTCACCACCCTGGCAACTATCATAATCTTTAACGGTCCCCTGTAACGGCTTTGGGTCATACCATAAAGTTGCAGCTGACATCAGCACAGGCTCTCAAGGGCTGCTGGAAGGGCTGTCTCTGTGCGGAGTCCACAACTTAGGAATTCATCCCCCACCATTGGTCTGAAATAGCCTGACCATGTTGATCTGTAGGGCACTTTCCAAAACTCATCTTGTTTTCCCCAGGCAGTTAAAAATGAGGGGAAGTGATAAGGGTCAGGAACTGCTGGCAGGGGAGGCACACTGGGATATTTAAATTGCTGGCCTCATTGGATGGTCGGTTGTGCTGAATTCTACTGCTACACACAAGATACTTCAGTGATGCCTTTGTAAGTTATAAGTACACCTACAGCATAAGGGTAGATGCTCTTTTTAGTATTGGCATAAATCTGAATAAAAGGAAAACTGAGCCTAAAATAGCTTAACTGGAGTATTAAAACAAGCTAGCTTCTGAGAGCAGTTTTTCAGTAAATATTCTTCATTTTATTTTTTTCTGTCTTCATGGGTATTCCCCCTGTTACTTTTCACCTCTATTTTTCCTCTTCCTCTTTCTCAGTCAGGAGTAAGATCTTCTCTTCCGCTTGCAGAGGTCTCCAGTCTCTATCATCATCCTTGAAATCAACCTTCATGCTCCTCGGTGATGCTTGTGTACAGTGTGGCCTATCTTGGACATTCAGTTGCACAAGCATAATTGGGAAATGCACTCCGGCCAGCTACGTGAAGGGAAATGGGTATGTCCACAAGAAGAGTGAAAGCTGTGATTTGAGGCACTGAGTGAAACTGTTTTTCTGAAATGTGTGCAGTCTACACCATACTGTATTGGAAGGAGGAATCCTTAGGAGGAGGTTAGAAACTTCTGAATTTTTTTATGCACCTGTCTAAATACTGCACACCTGGTTGTCATAGTCTTCTAAGTAGGTTTGCAGGCATGAGAATGCAAAGTGAATGACATACCTTCACCCTGGCCTAGGTCGATCAAGGATTGGTCACAGTTGTAATATCTGTGCTTGTAGGAGCTTGGGGATTGCAGCATAGACAACTTGGGGAGCAGTAGGGCCATCATCCCACCCAGCTCCACACCAGCCTACAGAGAAGACTGACTGTATCAGAGAAGACTGCACTGAAACAAAGGAATAGTGTCGCTTACGTAGACTGTGACCATGCCCGTGTGGGTGAACCCGATGTTGCGAGTCCAGCACCATCCTCTTAAGTCCGGCCGACCAGCTCCTCCTCAGCTGGTGGCATAACTCGCTCGTCAGGAGTCTTGCTGCGGTTTGCCTCCACAGGAGACGGAGGAGAGAGGGGGGCTTGAACCTGCCCTCACTCGCAGGCCCCAGCCCAGGGCCCTAAGGACTTGGACAATGATGCGGTCTCAGTCTGGCTAACGGGGTTGTAACCCTAAACGCGTCAGCCTATGGGCTAAATTCACCGCTCTGCCCTGGGCTACTTCCTCTCCCCCGCTCTGGTGCCGATCGCTGTCCCGTCGAGGTGAGCCCTTCTGGCTCCCCTGTTACTTCCTGCAGGGTTTCACCTGGCGCCCTCCCCCCTTACCCTCACCTGGGTCGGCGTCTTTCGCTGTCCCTGCCTGCCTTGGCGCCCCTTACCCACCCCTCCTTACCCTGTATCCGGGCGGCTTTTAAATCTCCCGCCGCCTGGGACGATGTAACCCTGACATCACCGGCATAGCCCTGACCCCATGCCGACGTGACGCGGGGTCAACTCCTCCCCCTCTCCATCACCGGGCCCGCGCTCCTCAGTTGCGCCACGGCACTGGTACATCTGGCGCACGTCCGGTAAGGACTCCCCGGCTGCGCCAACAGGGCATTTACACCCGGGGATCCAGTGCGGGGTCTTGGGGCCCCGTCACACCCACCCCTCCTTAAGTCACCTCCTATCCCTGGGTTCTCGCCATCATCGCTGTTGTATTGCCTTGAAAAAAAGTCCGCATTCAGGTGTTGTGTCCCCGCTCTGTGAGTCGCTTCGAATGAATAGGGTTGCAATGTCAAGTACCACCTCATTAGGCGTGCGTTGGAATCCTTCATGGTCTGTAGCCAGCGTAACGGTGCGTGGTCCGTCACCACTCGGAATCCGTTTCCTAAAAGATAATAAAGTAGCATTCAATGGCCCATTTCATTGCTAGGGCCTCTTTTTCTATAGTGGAATATTTACATTCTCGGGAGAATAATTTACGGCTAATGTATATAACTGGATGTTCCTCCTGTTCCTTTTCCTGTGATACCGCCTCTATTCCCCTCTCCGATGCATCCGTTTGTACTATAAAAGGACGGTTGAAGTCTGGTTAGGCCAGGATGGGAGCATGGGTCAACCGGTGCTTTAGTGTCTGGAACGCCTCTTCACATTCGGGGGTCCATTGCACTCTTTGTGGCATGGTGCCCTACGTCAAATCCGTCAAGGGGGCAGCTAGTGTTGCGAAATTAGGTATGAATTGGCGGTAATACCCAGCCAACCCCAGGAACTGCCGAACCTGCTTCTTGGTTTTCGGAGCTAGGTGGTCCCGTAGTGCCCTGGTCTTGTCCACTAAGGGACGGAGTTGCCCTCGACCTACGATATAATCTAGGTAGGTTACTTCCCGCGTGCCGAACCGGCACTTACTGGGGTTGGCTGTAAGGCCCGCTTCTTGAAGGGCCTTGAGCACCGCTTTCACCCTCTGCAAGTGTTCCAGCCACGACATACTATGGATGATAATGTCATCTATATAGGCGGCATATCGTGCGTGGTCTCTTAAGACTTTGTCCATTAGGCACTGGAAGGTCGCCGCTGCGCCTTGTAGGCTGAAGGGAATCTGTACAAAGTGATACAATCCAAAGGGCATTGAAAATGCCGTCTTTTCCTGCGAGGCTGGCGTTAGTGGAATCTGCCAGTATCCCCGAGTCAAGTCGATGGTGGAGAGATACTGTGAGTTCCTAACCAATCGAGCAGCTCATCTACTCGGGGCATTGGGTACGTGTCGAATTGAGATATGCTGTTTACTTTCCTGAAGTCGATACAAAACCGCCAAGACCCATCAGGCTTCAGCACGAGGACTATCGGACTCCTCCATTGGCTGGGGGATTCTTCCACCACGCCCCACCGGATCATTCGCTGTAACTCCTCTCTTACCGGCTCCCACATCTTCCTGGGAATTGGACGCATCGGCTCCCGCACTTTCTTCCCGGCTTCCGTTGCTATATGGTGGTAGGTCTCTGTGGTTCGCCTGGGTTGGTCGGTCAACACCCTCGGAAATCTTCGCAGAAGGTCTTCCATCTCCGTCTTTTGGGTCTCAGACAGGCTTGACTCTACCTGGAATGATACGGGGGGGAGGGGGTCGCCCCCTCCCTTGGGCCCCAATTCGGAGCTAGCGGGTATGGGGTTCACCAGTAACCCTTCTCGTTCTCTCCATGTCTTGAGGAGATTGACATGGTAGATTTTGGTACCTCCCCTGCCCCCGTCTACCTTACTTCGTAATCCATCTCGCCCACTCTCCTTGTTACCTCGAAAGGCCCTTGCCATTTGGCTAGCAATTTTGAGTACTGGGTTGGGAGTAACAGCAAGACTCTATCGCCGGTCTCGAAAGTTTGTAAGTGGGCACCCCGGTTATAATATTTGGTCTGTTTTGCCAGGGCTAGTTCCAGGTTAGCCCGGGCGAATTCTCCCAGTTTGTGTAGTTTCTGCCGTAGCTCAAGGATGTACTGCACTGACCCCTGTACCCTACTGTCCTGCTCTTCCCAGTTTTCTCTTATCACGTCCAATATCCCCCCTAGGGCAACATCCGTATAACAGTTTGAAGGGCGAGAAGCCGGTTGATGCCTGCGGGACTTCTTGGACCGCGAACAATAGCTCCGGCAACAGCCGGTTCCAGTCCCCGGGGTCTTAATCCACAAACTTGCATAGCATCCCTTTAAACGTTTTATTAAAACTTTCAACTAGTCTGTCCGTTTGGGGATGATATACTGACGTTTTCACGGTCTTTATTTGTAATAATCGGCACAACTCTCCCATAACCCGGGATGTGACATTCGTGCCTTGATCCAAAAAAATCTTTACCAGCTCAGTTGCTAGGTTTGGGGCAGTGGTATTCTTTAAGGGTCCTGCCTCTGGATATCTTGTGGCATAATCGATCACGACTAATATATATTTATGCCCGGCTTTTGTTCTCTCTAGTGGTCTGACTAAATCCAAAGCAATCCTCTCAAACGGGACCTCTATTATTGGAAGGGGGACAAGTGGGGCATTCGGTACTCCCCGAGGGCCGGACTTTTGACATGCAGGGCACCAGCCACAGAAGTCCTTTACCTCCCGGTACACCCCGGGCCAATAGAACCACTGTAAAATTCGTTGTAGCGTTTTCTCGTAACCCAGGTGGCCTGCTCAAGGGTTGGCGTGAGCCACCTCCAGGAGGCGATGGCGGTACCTCCTGAGAACTAGCAGCTGCCACGACCCTGATCCTCCACTCACTCCACAATGCGATATAAACGGTCCCGGCATACCTCGAAGTGGGGGTTCGTGTCTCGTCTGTCTCCATCAGCGGCGTGCTCGCTTGCTTCTCTTGCCTCGGTCCAAGTTTGCTGCAATGTGGGGTCCTCTCGCTGCTCCCGGAGGAAGTCCCCTTCCCCCAACCCAAGGGCTGGGTGGGAGGCCGACTCACCATCTCAGGGTCGTGAGGTGCCTTCCCCAAGGTCGTCATCCTGGTCTCCTTCGGGGTTACCGGGTCAGCCGCTGTAGTCCCCAGACCGCCCCACCATCCCTTCTTGGGTCGGGTGTGGGCCTTGCTGCTTCCACTCGCTTACAGCCTCCCCAAATCCATTCCAGTCTCTGCCAAACAGGATGGTATACACCAGCTTCGGGGCGACCACCACATAACACCAGCTATTTTGATTCCCATCGGTTATTTGGACCTAAGCAGTTGGGTACTGGTACACATCACCATGTACGCACTGGACGTGTACAGGTGGGCCCCTAGACCCTCCTTCTTCCACCAAGTCGGCCCGTACTATAGTCTGGCTACTGCCCGAATCCACCAAGGCTATCACCGGATAATCATTAACATGGACATGCTGCAGGATTTTTTCCTTTCCTTCCCCAGCGTGGTCTAGTTCCCCCATTAGGGCCTGGGCGCATGTGTAATCCATATAGGGACATTCCTTTTGAAAGTGTCCCTCTTGCCCGCACCGGTAGCAGGCACCTCCAGGGGGGTCCCTGCCGTCCCGCAGGATGTCCCCCTTCGCCTGATGGACGGGGTTTTTCCCTGGGTATGCTGGCTAGGGGTGTGCTCCATGCCGGGGCCAGCTTCCTTCCCTTCCCGCGGGCCACGCCCCTTCCAGGAATCGCCTCCGGGCTACCCCTGGGGTGCCATGGTCGCGGGGGCTCAGCCCTCGGTGGAGGGGTGGCCTTGGGTGCCTTATGTGGTCCCTCGGCTGCTTCTTCCGCCTCATAATTATTCATCAAATCGATGGCTTCACTTAATGTGGAAGGGTGATGTTGTCTTACCCACCATTGCCCCCCAGCCAGCAAGATGTTTAAAAATTGTTCAGGCACCACCATCTCCTCTACCTGCTCCCCAGTCCGCTGTTCCGGCTCGGGCCACTTCCATCCTGCTTCTCTCAGCCTTTGGGCCACCACCCAGGGCCTCGACCCCATGGCGTAACGCTCTTGCCGGAACTTCTGGCGATATGACTCTGGTGTTATGCCCATCTGTAGTAATGGAGGGCATCTCGGACACTTAGGCTCCGATAGGCCAATTGCGCTTGCCCTGTTAGGTAAGGGGCAAGGATTGTGGCCCAGTGGTCCTCAGGCCAGCGGGCCGCCGTGGCCACCCTCTCAAATGTAGTCAGGTATGCTTCCGGGTCGTCCGCCAGCCCCATCTTAGTCAGGCGGATGGTCAACTGCGGGGCACCATTCCCTTTACCCCCATCACTCACCATTCTGCCGGGTCCTCGGATGAGGGCCCCATACTGCTGAGCCCATTGCTCTTGCTGGCTTTGGTTCTGTTCAGCCAACTTTCTCACTAGTTGCCTCTGTTGCTCCTGATGTTGCGTCGAGAGTTGCTGTATTAAAAGCATTTCCTGTTGTTGGTTCTGTCTCTGGTTTTCGGTAAGCCACGCGAGGATCTTGTTGGGCTCCATCCTCGTGCCCTAAGTCACCGTCCGGGGGGGTAAGGTCTGACCCTCTTGGTTGAAACTTCTTGCCAGTCCCTTTGGCGAATCACCACAGCACGGTCTCCCTGTCTTGTAGGTCCACTAAAAAAAACCCGAAAAAATCTTCCTGGGGAATTCGCTCAGTCTCTACCCCAGGGAGCGTTTCCGCCCCCCCCATCCTAGAGTCGCGGGGTAGTTATACCGGTGTTCTCCACCATGTTGTGACCATCCCCGTGTGGGTGAACCCAATGTCCCGAGTCCGGCACCGTACTCTTAAGTCCGGCCAACCAGCTCCTCCTCAGCTGGCGGTGTAACTCTCTTGTCAGGCATTTCGCTGTGGTTTGCCTCCGCACGAGACGCAGGAGAGAGGGGGGCCCAGGCACGCCTTCACTCGTGGGCCCCAGCCCAGGGTCCTAAGGACTTGGACCATGCTGCGGTCCCAGTCCAGCTAACGGGGTTGTAACCCTAAACGTGTCAGCCTATGGGCTAAATTCACCGCCCTACCCTGGGCTACTTTCTCTCTCCTCCTCCGGTGCCGATCACTTCCGGCTCCCTCGTTACTCCCTCCAGGGTTTCACCTGGCACCCTCCCCCCTTACCCTCACCTGGGTCAGCATCTTTTGCTGTCCCTGCCTGCCTTGGCGCCCCTCGCCCCCCCACCTTACCCTGTACCCGGGCGGCTTTTAAATCTCCCACCGCCTGGGATGTCAGGCCAGACGTCACCCTGACGTCACCGGCGTAGCTCTGACCCCACGCCAACGTGATGCGGGGTCGACTCCTCCCCCTCTCTGTCACCGGGCCTGCGCTCCTCAGTCATGCCGCAGCACTGGTGCATCTGACGCACGTCCGGTAAGGACTCCCCGGCCGCGCCAAGAGGGCATTTACTCTCTGGGCTCCAGTGCGGGGTCTCGGGGCCCCGTCACATAGCCCCTCAACACAGTGGGATGGCTGAGGAAAAACTGTGCCTTGCCGAGGGTTGGCCACTTCATATAAAGTCCCAAAATCATAATTTGGCCCACTGTTAGTTTTGTTCCTTGCTACGCTTTTTTTTGCTTTTGGAGCAGAAGTGACTGAGGGCTCTCGTTCACACTTTTCTCATAGACCTCTTCAGCAGACTGGCCTTTCCTACCTTCCAAATAATTCTCTAGAAACACAAACTCTTCCCTTGCTGAATGGATCAAGAAGCTCCAAGATATTTTGGATCAATAGTTCTGGGACTTTTAAAGAGACCCAAAAGATCCATATTGGTATCGTTTTCAGATGAAACTGGAATCGACTGTCTTGCAATTCTGTAGTCCACAGCAAATTCAGGACCAGATTCTCAGCTAGTGTAAATTGGAATAACTGCTCCATGGGTTTTATCGGACCTGTGCTATTTTACACTATCTGAGCATCTGGCCTAAGGTTTTATTAAACTTCAGCGTAAGTAAACGGATTGAGCCATGTAGCCAAATCTATTTTATGAATTGCTCTTTAGAATGCTCATTTTTCCATACTTACAAATTGATGGGATGTTTTAAGTGCTCTGTCCAGTCTGAGTGCTCTGTGTTAAGTCATTAACCTCCAGACCCACAAATGTCATGTTTTCAGCTCCTTTGGGGCTAGGCATTACCTGGCCAGGTAGCCATAACCCAATTTGTGTTTTTTCCCATTGAGCCCTCCTGGCTGCATATGAGCAGGGCACATGCAGATCCTGAGGTGTAAATAAATCCACAAAGATAAATATCAAACGTTGAGATGCTATTCCATTTTACTGAATGTTTATTTGAACTTCACACACAGCATCCAGTTAGATAATTTGCCCACAAGGCAATTTTGACTTCATTTTTCACCACGTTCTGCTACTTGGGATTATTTATTCACTGCAAGAGAGCCACAGACTAGCTTGATTTGTTATGAGTGCACTGTAAGGATGGAAATGGCAGTATTATATTTAATGAAAAACTTTTGGCGTGAGAAGCAATGAATTATCACACAGTTCATCATGTTATAGTATGGGGCAGACGGTCTGATAGGAGAGCAGATTGTGGAGGTAAGAGACTTTTCCCTGTAGAAATGCCTTTATCTTCTGGTCACTTTTGTTTGCACAAGAATAACCTGTCACCCCTATTCCAAAAATTATAATATACTCCTAAAAATGTGAGGGATCTATAGTGAATTTTGTGTCCTGGATATACATATAGTAGTTAACAAATTAGAACAGTGAGTAATTTCTTCCACCGACCACATGCTTACTTTTAAATGAACTTCTTAATTCTAACTTGACTGCTATTGATACAATAGAGATATCTTATACTTAAGAATTCATTTTGCATGGATGTGCTTGAGATAAGAAGAGAACAAACTAGGTGCATTAATTTACTTGTAATATATCTTGAAGGGAACTGTCATAGAGATTCTGTTCCCTTACAGCTTAATATATTTTAAAGTAAACTGCCTGGTAAAAATTCAGCAAAGTTTACTGCAGCCAAAGAAAACATCTGCTTTGGACCTGACTGACTTTATTTTCTAGCAAGAGGACTCCATATATCATGCCCTGCCTTGTCTAATTTCATTAATATGATCTTGTGTCCATCCTGTCGCAGTTTAATAGCCATTATTTGTGGCCTCAATCAAATAAAGCATTGACCATAAATCCAGCTTCATGTAAATGAACATATAAACGTCAATCTGCATTACTGTATAATATTTATTATTTTAATTAAATGGAATTGATTGTGACATTTGTTAGATCACAAGTTGCTTGTTAATGGGAATGAATGGCAAACATGTTCATTTTGTGCAAATAATTATTAGATTTTTAAAAATATTATTGTGTCATGTTAAAAGAATTAGGTACCTCAGTGGCAGACACAATGTTATGTGTTCTTTTATGGAACTCAGACTCTAATGGAACTCAGACTCAGTAAGTAATGGCAACAGTGACATGCATTACAAAAACAGCAAAGAACAAATGTGGAAGGTGAATGCACTGTTATTGCATATGGGGTTTATTTCTTCACTTCTTCTTAGTACAGTATTTGTTATTAGAGCCTAAAAAGCTGCTTCTATTTGTGCTGGATAACTCCAAGAATTTAAATAGAGTGATTCTGGATTTACACAAATAGAATTCAGACTTTTTGTTGTTGCCATTAAGGTATCAGAATTTGAAGTTTCATGATACATTTTCTAAAAATCAATACATTTTAAAGTATTGAAGTGTAAACATATCGAAAAGATAGAAATCCATTATGTATTGGCAAGTATTTTTATTTGCTGTATATTATCATTGTATTCATTATATTTTTAAATATACATTATGCAATATGCATTTTATTTGCTTCTTGTAGATGAGAAAATATCGGACAACTACCAAGTTCTTCATGGTTTTAATTCTGGCAAAGTTCCTTATTCTGGCAGAACTCCCATGGAAGAAAGGAGTGCAGGAATTGGTATGTAGTTTTTCCTGCCTCCCTTCGGTATCTGAGACATTTCTTGGTTGCAAAGTGTAGATTTTATCAAAACTGAATTTATAACAGACTTTCTGGGGTGAGAACAGCCCCCGTATGTCAAAGAAAAGTCATCACCCTTCCTCACAGTGAGGATATACTGTATTTAGAGCAGAAATTTGGGATGCAGACCTTTACTTTTGTTTAGGAACCAGAATCGCTATGGTATTGCTATTTTTAATAACAGAAAAGACAAACCCTTGCTCTTACTGCTAATGAAGTCAGTGGAAAAACTTCTATTAATATCAGTTAGAGGAAGTCTGGGTCCTAACTTCTATTAATGTCAGAGGATTAAAAAAAAAGGCAAATCAAGATAAAATGAGTTGTCTTTCTATGGAAAGACTTCATTTGTATCTGTACTCTTGCAGTGACAGTTTGATCAGTTCCCTTTTAAAATTAACAGAAAGTTCAGCATTGACTTCAGTGGGCGTTTGATCAGCCATTTAAAACATGTTATGAGATGCTGTTTTCAGAGTAGTTTTGAAATCTGTTTACTACATATCTGTTCTTTGCTTTCTATACTTCTCATAAGACATTATTTATTTTTATCGAGAAAATCCGCTAAATATTTTTACTTTGGGCTTTAAAGATCTTTTGGACATAAAACTTTGATTCATCTAAAAATTGTGGTTTAATTTTGAATTGGAAGTGTAAATCTAGAAATGTTTACAAAGTTAGGAGCAGCAAAGCGAGACAGAGTTCATTCTTACAATGAATCTTATTGCTCATCTTTAGCTAGTTCCTCCAGAGAGAAGAAGATATATGGTCTTGCATTTTATCCTTTTGATCAGCACTGACCATGCATATTCATTACAACTTCTAAGCATTCACTAGATATTATCTAATAAATATAAATGACCAGTCTTAGATAACAGAGGTAAAATTTATAGAATAGAAGGAAACAAAGGCAGGCCACTATTACTGTGTATTTATTTATGTTTTCAATCCTCCCCCAAAAAATAAAATTGCCAGGTAGGTGCTTCCCCACCACCATCAAAATTTACAAGCTAAATATTGATAGTATTGGAATAAGCTGAGCACCTTTTGAAATCTGTCCCCACATTTGAATTAGCAGTTTTATTCCAAGGCATTTTTTCTCCAAATGCTTGCATTCTAAAAATAATGTCTTCTAGTTTTTTTTATGTACCTATGTAACTGGACAGCTGTGACAGTG
Organism: Pelodiscus sinensis; assembly: GCF_049634645.1. Classification (NCBI taxonomy): domain Eukaryota; kingdom Metazoa; phylum Chordata; order Testudines; family Trionychidae; genus Pelodiscus; species Pelodiscus sinensis. The sequence goes on from NC_134722.1 coordinate 12,209,224, forward strand.
TAGCTTCTAGTCTATATATTTATTGAAATTACTGTAATGTATTTCAATGAGACACTCTCTTAATTGCCTCTTTATTTAATAAAGCAAGCAACCTATATTTGTGTAGATTGATAGTATTTTTTTTCAATCTTTTCAGCTGATAAGATCCAATAGTTTTTGGATTCCCCTCCTCAATATGCATCATGTTAATCTGTTATCTTTGTCATAATGAGCATGATAATTAATTAACATATATCCTTACATTGGTTCCCTTAGCGTTCTTACTTTGTTCCCTTAGTTCCCTTAGGTTACTTACTTCAGAAGTGACCCTCCATTCCCCTATACCCCTAGAAGTCAGTGGGGATCTGGGTGTGTAAAGAATGCAGGGGAGGAATATTCATCTCAAATTGCTACCCATCACGTTTGTCTTCGGTAGCTGTCAGGGATCTATACCCACATAAGTGCCTTCATCTGGGTACCATATCATCTTGCAGTCCTTCACTCAGAACTCTTGCTGACTCACTCTCTCTTTTGTAGCCTGGCACTTTTGTGTGGTTCTAAATATATTACAAATTGTAAATGTAAATCTGATTCCGGCACTGAACTTTTTCTGTTTTTGACCATATTTCCTGGGTGTGGTCATTTTTTTGACATTGTGTCAACTGTTGGCAATTTAATAAACTAAATTAAGTATTCTCCCAATCTGTCTTTGATTACTGTACCAGTGTTTTCTGTTACAGTATTTCAAGTTTGCATGTCTGTCACTTCCTGAAATGGCTGTAGATGTTTTGAGTTTCAAATGTATTGTAGGTGTTGCATTAGTTTTTCTCTAGCCCACTATCACATTACCTTTAAATGCCTTTCAAATACAACTTGTAAAGCATTTTTTAAATGATTTCTTCCAGAAATTCTTGAGTGGAATCTGCTTGGTCCTGAAATTTTATCAGTTTTCAGACATTCCAGTTTCTTGATCCCTTGTTCTAGCATGATCCTCTGTCTTTCAGTATTTCTTTTGCTTCCCCAGGGAAATTTAATATGAATTCTGACATGTGTTCCCTATCCTATTTAGTGAAGAGCGAGGCGAAGAATTCATTTTGTTTTGTAGTGGTCTATCAATAAATTACCTTCGCTGACTCTTTAAGGTATTACTTTTCCTCTGCTGTTGGCATCTTGTTTATGTGTCTACAATAAAAATATATTTATCCTCCCCATCTGCTCATAAAATCTTTGGATATTCCTCTTTTCTGCACCAGTGGCTTGGGGATTGATCCTGTCAGCAGCAGAGTATCTCCGATGAAAAGCTGAATATCTGCAGATTCCATTACTACCTTGCAAGCTCACACATGATAGCCAGAGTGGCTGGGATTCAGGCCTCCTAGATTGCCAATGGTTTGCTGAGTGACAATGGGCAGATCACTTAAGCTCAAAGTTTATCAGCTGTACGATAATGATCACTGCTTGATGGGAGCTAAACTCTGCCTCAAGAATTTCTGGATGCTGCACTTAATCTTAGAAAATATTATTTCCTTAAATTAAACATCCTTATTCTTTCCTACACAGTCTCATTCAATACACCCCATTACAAATGTAATTACTGTGTGTCGGGAGATGCCGCCTCGAACTCTCCAGGCATATCTTTTATTTAACTGAATGCTGAATGGGGGAAAAAGTTTCCACTCACTTTTCTCATTTACATATTGGTAGCCCTATGTTAATTGTACATTTTAATTGATTTCATCCTCTGTTTTTAGAGTCTAGGCCAAAGAGATAAGCCTGGTAGAAACACCATAGATCAGTGGTTCTCAAAGTGGGTCTCAGCACCATTTTAATGGGATTGACAGGGCTGTCTTAGAGTTGCTGGGGACTGGGTCAAAAGCCAAAAGCCTGGCGTCAGCCCTGGGCAGTGGAACTGTTACAGGCTCTCCTGCTTCGGCCTACTCACCTTGGGCGTTGGGGCTTAGGCTTTGCTTCAGGCTTCAGTCTTCCTTTCTGGGGTCATGTAGTTATTATTGTCAGAAGGGAGCTGTGGCTAATTCACCCTGACTGAATTAGCTCGTTAACACTGGTCCTACACTTGATAAATAATTCCCTCCTTTTGAAATGCTAGTACATCTATGTCCCTGCCTCTCTGATTTCCATGCCACTCATCTGATGAAGTGGCTTTTGCCCATGAAAGCTTATGTCCAAATCAGTCTGTCAGCCTTTAAGGTGCCACAGAACTCCTCATTGTATCAGCAGTGTTATTCTGGAGTTGACTAACAAATCCGCATTAAAAAAAGAATGTTGATAACACATTTTTAAGCCTTACAATGAAACCCAAACTAAAAGAGGAGTCTTTTAATAAGGGTACGTCTAGACTACATGCCCTAAGTGTCTTGCACAAATGGGAATTTGGGTAAAGATCAAACTGCCTTTGTTTTCAGTCTAGAATTTACTAGCTCAGAAGGCATATCAACCATACCAAGCCACTGGGTTATATTAAGACCAAACTCAAAAGATTATGCTTCACTAACCCCTGTGGACATTGTGTTGGCTACAGTGGATTTGTACTGGCCTAAATGAAATGCAGTGTCAGTATAGGTGGCCTACTGTCCTGAAGCCAGACTGTGATCCCTTACTTGCATTTAGTAGCATCAGTTGGTGTTTAGACCCATTGAGTTTAGAGGGACTCCTTGTGGAGTAAGGAACTACTCTAGGGCCTGGTCAACACTACAGTGGAAGGCCAAGTTAAGATATGCAACTCCAGATGAGTTAATTACATAGCCGGAGTCAACGTATCTTAAATTGCTGTTCCGCACCGTCCACATAGTGGTAGGCCGATGGGAGCAAATGCTTCCTTTGGCTTCCCTTACTCCTCACAAAAGGAGGAGTACTGGATGCCAGCCAGAGCTTCCCTCAGTGTTGGATTTATGGGTCTATACAAGACCTGCTAAATCAAGCGCCAGAGCATCGATCTTCTGTGTAGTGTAGACATGGCCTATAGGAATAATGTTAATGTAGTCTGTCACTTAATCAGTTTGTAAGTAGCTAATGGAAAGAACATTTTAATCTATCTGAAGATTCAGATGTACTTGATGGAGTAAAATAAGAGATTTCAAAGAGGGGGAGAGGTCTGACCATAGTCTGTTTGCCTCCGTTCATTGCAGGGAACCTTTTCCTATATCTCCTCTGTGCAGTGCACACAAATACATTTGGATGGAAGCCAGGCTGCATGCATTGCTTTAGGCTCTTATTGGCCAGTTGTGCCTCTGACCATAGTAATATTAGACTAATTAAAGGGTAGTTGTAACTATAGAGCCATATTTTCAAGTAACTTGATTGCTTAGAATGGCTATTATTGACCATTAAAGGCAAAATCAATTTTATACAGATAAATAGAGCCGCACGGTAATGTGACGATGACCTTTGAAGTGACAATCTGACATTAAATTTTAAAGATCATATATTCACATATGCTGTCATTGTAGGGCAAACAACTTGACTGGAAGTAAGTCTATGCATTTTGAGAATGCATTTACAGTTTAACATGCTGTTACAAATGTAAGAAGGCTCCCTCTCGCTCCTAATTTTTTTTCCCCACCAGCTTGACAGTTTTTCAAACATATTCACTGTCAGCCCTAACAACCTGTCAACAACTGCCATTATGTGAAAATCGCAAAGTCTTGCTGGAGCCCTGTGAAAAGTGACAGGCATGCCACAAGGATAAGTTCCTCAGAAACAGAGGGCTAAAACTTTTGAAAGGTGCTCTGGCCCTTCCAAGTCAAAATGAACAGTCAGATATCTGAAAAAACCATACACTTGTCACATCTCATATATCTTTCTTTTCATCGCAAATAGAGGTGTATGTGAAAGAATAAAACATAGATTAGGATAAAACCCATGCAACTTACAAGAATACATGTGGCATGGACCAAATTTATCGCTGGTGCAATGTTTTGTGTGGCCAGCACAAGTCCAGGGAAACCATAGGAGTAGATGCAAGAATGGAATCTTCAGAGTAGTTTTCCTAGTGTACAGCTTAATGCAGTGGTTTTCAAACTTTTTTTCTCATGACCCAGTTGAAGAAAATTATTGATGCCCACAGCTTAACATCATTTGACTGAAACATGTATTCTGAGGTGGGGCTGAGGATGAGAGATTTGGGGTGTAGGAGAGGGCTCTGGCTTTGGGTGGGGAATCACGGTTGTGGAAGGAGGGACTTATCATGAGCGGCTTCCAGTCAGCAGTGCAGTGGGGGTCCTGGCACCGCAGACCATGCTGCACCCCAGAGCAGCCAGCTGGAGGTTCCCAGTCAATGGGAGTATGGGGCTAATGCTTGGGGCAGGGGCAGTGCACGGAGCCTTGTGCACTCTCTCCCCTCCCCACCTAGGAGCTGGGCCTGCTGTTGGCCACTTCTGGGGCGCAGCACAGTCTATGGTGCCAAGACAGGTAGGTAGCTGTCCTGGGTCATGACCCCTAGTTTGAAAACCACTGGCTCAATGTGTTTCAAATTACTTTGTCCATGTGTCTATTACTTTCCACTGAGGTTCCTGTCATAGTGACTGATCCTGCAAAAATCCGAGTACCTTCTGGGAGAGAGTCTCTCCTGGCATATGCTGGGCAATGCAGGAGCCTTTTCACTGAAGTCAGGAGATTTACACTGCTTTAAAGCAGAATGCTGTGGGGCTGAGCTCTTATTGAATTCAAATTGAACGATCAAGTTGATGGGTAGGATACATTAAGACTTGTGACTAGACACATATATAATATTAGAACCTGCTCATTAATTGTCCATTCTGTGCCAATTGTCTGCCAGAAGACATATCAGGTGAAAACTTGTCCCCACTGTGCTCAAAGGAGTGTTGATATTAACTTCATTGTGGCCAGGATTTCACACACCCTTTCTGATAAGGGGAATGATTGTGCAGGTTACGAAAAGGATTGTGTCCAAATCTTTTTAGTCATGTTTATTAAGAACACTGGCAACTGCTAATGGTTGCTAAGCTGACTGCTCGGACAATTGATATGTTACCCATTTCTTTAAACAGTTTGTTCTGATGTTTGAACATCATTGCCAGTGACTGGTGTAAGTCATGGATTCCCAAACACAATTCACTTTACAGCTCCTCCTTGTTTATAATCTCTTAATCTCCAGGCTTGTTGAGTGGATTTAATTGGAAAATTAATGTACAGTAGGCGCAGAAATGTGCCCTGTGGTCCTTAAGTGAAGAAGCAAATTTAAATTCTAAAACTTCTCCATTTTTGTCATTTACCCTCAAACCCTTGGGAAAGTTGACTCACTTGGATTTATGCATTGTCTCTAACAGTAGTTCTTCATGTAAACTCTGGTACACAGAGGTGTGTTGTTTAATGTTGTTCTAATGTAGTTTTGGGTATATGTGGTAACACATAAGCTCTTTGCTGTGTTATTTACAGGGTGCAAAGTGGATTGAAAAGAGGACATACGTGCCTATAAAGGAAGTCATTGCCATGGGCTAGCAGTACTGTATGTGAAATTACAGCTCAGTAATTATAATCTAGTGGAGAAGGAAAGGGGTAATTTCTGCGTGTCTTTACTACATAAACAAATATCTTTAACTAATAAATGAAATAGATATTTTACTTAATGCAAGCTAGGAATGTGTATGAGCTCCAGGCACTTATGGTCAAATTTGGCAATGTATTTAGCAGCCTCAGTTCTCACTGGCTCTTAGGCAATGCTCACTACCTTTCCAGGTTGGACCATTAGCACCAATGAGTAATAAAGGAGAGATGGTCTTTCGGTTCAGACACTTGTTTGAGAATCAGGTTGTGACAGACCCCCCCACCCCATGCTTTATGAAATGGACTCATGTACATGAATATACTTAACTCAAAGATGTTTGGGACAAATCGCCCATGTAATTTATCATTCTTAATTTCTTAATCTGCTGGGTCTGTATGTCTTATTTTGATGTATGTATCATTCTCGTGTGTAATGTTAGAGATATGGAGCATGGAATGTTTTATAGTTTTTAAATGTGCAAATGAAAGCCATCAAGGGTGTTTCCAAGGCTGGGATGCCTCAGTGTCTGGGCAAGCATATGTAAACAGCCCCTCTTGTCCTTTAAGCAGTGGTTGGTCCTAGGAAGTCATGTTGCTTCCCTAATTGGTAGGGACTGCCCATGTAACTTCCCATGGAAAAGTGGCATCTGTAGAACAACAGGGAGCTGAGGAGTGTCTGGCATGACACATCCCAGGGAAGGAACCAAAGTCCCCAATGAGAGGGAACTTCCCTGGTTTTGAAGATTTAGCTGGAGCAAGAACAGTGTTAGGGTGAGTTTATAGTAAGTTTGTACTGAGGTTGTTGTTTTAGAATTAGCTAAGCATTTTCTGTTATTTTAAATTGATCCACTTTGCTCTGCCTGTTTTCACTTATAACCACTTAAATCCTACTGCTTGTACTTAATAAAATAACTTTTATTTACTATTAAACCCAGTGTAAATGATTGTTATCTAGGGGAGCAATCGGTGTATATATTCCCCCTTTCATTGTTAAAGGGGGGCTTGCTTTAAATGATTCATTTGGGTTTCTGATCCCATTTGGGGAGTGGAATCCCAGGAAGCTGAGTCCAAAATGGCATTTTCCTTGGACCTGAAGAGTTGCAGTTTCTGTACTGCTCTTCGGGGGGTGGGGGAGACCAGAGAGCTGGCCCAGCAGGACAGGCTAGTGAGAAGTTCCAGAGAGCAGGAAGGTGAGTGGCAGTAGCTTTGTCAGCACCCCGGGAAGCACCCCCAAGGGGTCTTCTGTGACCTCATCCCAACACACTGGTGCTCTGAGTACTGTTCCTGCCTCTGCCACATGCTTCCCGTGTAAGCTTTCTATGCCGCATTTCTCCAGCTGCAAAACAGGGATAATAAAGTTTCCCTACTTCACAGTGGAATTATGAGGATGAATACTTAGGACAGTGTGAGATAATACAATGATGTGACCGTGTACATGCCTAGTCAGTTAGATGGATGCTCATGCCCAGGGCTCTACCAACATTTCTATCCGACAATCTTGGGCCATGGAAGCCTCCAGCCGACAAACAGATGCACATTCTAAAATAGTAAAAGATAATGATTTATTTTAACCACCTCCCACTAACGGGCATTTAGCTCTCTATGACATTACGTTCCTGGTTATTTCAAATGCTCTTCAGTTGTTTCTATAATGCTAATTGAGTCCTGTGGAAGACAGCACCTGTTCCTCAGATTTGCTCAGAATAACTCAACTGTGCTTTTATTTTAATGTCTCTTATCTTTCAATTTCTTCTTATTTGTTTTCGTTCCCAGTTACAAAAAATGAAAGGTAATATTCATAGGACACATTTTTCATGCTAATTTTCCTTGCAATGAAAAAGCAGAGGTCTCCACTGATGTTATTTCCATTATTTAATCACCTTTTGAACAAATGACGTTGATTTCCTTGCTTTCATTCATGTAATACCTTACGTTCCATCTGTACACACACTCCTATTATTTATCCACTAGATGCTTCAGGTCAGTGAGTTCCAAGTGAAATGGCATCAGTTTCAAGTCCCCCAGTTACTAGATGGTTAATCTCTGACACAGTTGATTTTTAATCCAATCCTGATTGGTGTTTTTTTAAAAAAAAGACTTTAGAGGGTGGCTGCCTGTTGCAAAATCCCACAAATGCTCAAACACAGGCTAGCTGGACATCTTATCATGTTGTTGCGAGAGGTTTATCTTTTGTAATTTCAGACAGCCGTGCCTTTGTTGTTGTTGTGGGATTGTTCAGGTAATACAGTCAGCTAAGATAGTGTCTACATTTTATTAAACCGAGGACTGCCCATGCACTTGGGGAATGTCTTTCATTACATGTGGGAGTATGTGAGGTTATAAATCATAGGAGGGAAACACTGTAACACTTCAATAAAGCATCCTGCTCTGGAGTGTCTGGGACAGAGAACATGAGCTTTCCACTATTTCCAGGGAGCATAAGATGTCATCAAGAAGACAAACTGCTTGTATAACGTCTTGCTTTTATATCTATCAGTCTAGGGCAGGATCCCCATCCAATGCTGCTTCCTGAGGGCAAGGCCTCATCAAGTCAAGATAGAATCCCTGTTCATGAAAGCACTTAAGTTAAGCACATGCTTAAGTGTTTTCCTGAGTCATAGCCCCAATCCTGAGACACACGGGGGAAGGAGAGGGGCGTAAGAGTCATATTTGGGTGCTGAGAAGGTTGGCTTACAATACCTGAGCTCCCATAGTTCACTTTGCCACATCTTTAGAGCCAGTTTCTACCACCCTTCCCTCACTTTGAATAGTAGCTTACTCCACAAGAAATCAACTGGAATAATTGTAGAGTAAAACATCTCTGAATGTGATGAAAATGGTGGCAGAATTATTAACCACGGGCAGCAAGCACAGGGGGGCTGACACACATACCAGGCCCCGGTCAAGGTGGGGAGGCTCTGTGATCCTGGAAGGGGCGGGGCCTCAAGCAGAAGGGGCGGAGCTGGGGCAGCCAGATCTCAGCACTGTGTACTGTGCCACAGCTCCCTCCCCCACCCGGCAGCCCTCAGAGCTGTACGGAGCATGCCCTGTGGCATTCCAGGAGCAATTTAAAGGGCCCAGGGCTCTAGCCACTTCTGCTGCTGCGGCCCTGGGGCAGTTGCCTCTTTTGCCCCCCCTTTCCAGTCAGTAGTCCTGAGCATCCCCTTGCTAGCACCTATGTTAGTCAAAGATAGTTTCTGGGTAGAACTACTCTATTTTTTGAAGGTATTTTCCTTGTGCCCATGCCATCAACATCTTTGATAGCAGAACAGTATCTCCTTCCTCCAGCCTTATGCCCCTTCATTGCAATTTGTCTTTTGTAAACCTCTCTGTGAGTCTGGAGTTCAAGTGACAAGCCCTGCCTGTCTGTCTCAGCCAGTCATCTACTGACATCAAGGGTATGTGGTCTGGGGCTTGTAGTTTGCTTCAAACATTGTTCACGTGAATGGGTCTGGCAGTGGGGAAACTGAAGAAAAAAGTGCATGAACAGGGATTCTTGTTTTCTGTCTTCAAATCTGATCTATTGTTACATTCCTGCTGGCTGTTTTGAAGAGTCTTGACACTGAGACCAGAGAGAAATCATTATCCAAGTTGCATTCACTGAAAGCTGAGGCTAGTGGTCTCATAAGTGATCAGTCAGATTAGTTTAGATGAAGCTTCCACATATAGATGCTTGTGTTTTCATGTATAACATGCAAAGCTTCTTTTCCAAATTTTAAACAGACAATTCAATGCATTGGTAAATACATGCAGAGTAGTGTACATGATTTATGTATTAACACTTAGCACCAAATTATGAATCACAGCTATTTCTTTTTGCTTTTGACATCATTTAGTTTGTGACATGCCTCCCTGTCATTCTCTTACTCTTATTTTCTATACTTTGTTACCATTGTCATTTTCTCATTGACATTATCATGCACAGGAATTCAGCAAGCTTTTATCCTAAGTCCCGGAGTTTAAACATGGAAATTGAACTGTGTTGACTTTCTTGATAAGAATGACACTTCATGAGTGTTTCGTTTTTTTAAAATCTATGTGGTTGATTTTAAATAATACTCAGTCTCCATGTAATGCTTGTCTTCCATAGATAGCAAAACACTTTACAAAGGAAGGAAAGTAAGTATCCCTGTTTTATATGGGGGAAACTGAAGCACAGGGAGCTGGAGTGTCTTCCCCAAAGTCACATGGCAGGTCACCGATTGAGCTGACCTCGAAACTATAAAGGACAGGTGATGCACCATGTGCAGGGACCTCACAGGAGAAGGCTGTGCATGCCCAAAGCACAATCTCTCCGGTGGTTTTCCTGGGAAAGTGAGTTCTGTGCCATTTGTACTCAGGAATTAGCTTGTGGCTAAAGCAGCATCCCCATGGAAAGGAATTTGTGCTCCATGCTATCAAGATTGCTCAGTATTTACAGCATCCTGGGTCATGTGACCTCATTTAGTATTAATTGTAATTCACTGGAATAGCTGTTTCGGTTTCACACCATCCATAGTGGGTCCCCAACTGGCTAATCTTCACTTTGTGCTCTCAACTGTTATGTATGCAGCAAAATGGCTGACTGCAGAAGTAGCTATATGTCAGAAGTGGGTCCAAGTTGTATATCACCTTGTTAAATTTAGATGGTGCTAGGTACCCCTCTAGGTGACCCTATCATAATGATAATTGATGAAGATCATGCTTAATACTTTCAGAGCCATTCTGAGAGATAAGTAATCCTTGGAGTGCCTTGTGATGCAGTTGCGATACGTATTTTGCAAGGAGGGAAACTGAATCACAAAGCTGTTAAGTGGCTGGTTTAGCGCGCCAATGTCAGAGACAAGGATTAGAGTTCCTGACTACCAATACTATCCTCTTGATCCACTGGAAACTTGTAAGTGTAAACAGATCATTAAGATGAGCTATACATTGCTCCCGGAGTTTAAATGGCAAGGTGTAGAGGTTAAAGCAATGCACAATTTGAATGGACAGTCAGAGCAGAGGATAAAACTAGTGTGGTTGTGGTAATGTCACTTCTGCACAGCGTGACACCAGCGACACAGAGATTTACGGAGCCTATATGAAAGGGAGAAGTGGGTCTGATGGATAGCGTAAGTTAGTAACAATTAGTGAAATTGCACCTTTCTGTCATCGTCTATCACTAACTTCCTCTCCCTGCAGTTGAAGTGTTTCCCAGTTGCAGTTAGAAGGAGTGACGATTGGTCACCTCCCCTCCTTCCTCAGCCATTGGATCATGTAAGCAGCTGAAGAATTCATCCCTGTTGTCTGAATCATCCCAGGAAAAGGGTAGAACTCAAGTCCCAGGCTATTTTAAGCAGTATCATTAAGAGCCACTATAAAAGTCTGGAGATTCTTGGAAACAATGAGCTAATTATTTACTTAGTTTATGAGATGAAACTGTGGAAACCACAATACACCAGAAGAGACAACAGAGAAAATACAAAGCAGGAACCAGATACCTTATGGGATTGGTAGCAGGATGACAGAAGTTAGTAGAGACTCTGAGGGCACATCTACATAGCTGGGCTAAAGCCGAAATAAGCTACCGTATTTTCCGGCGTATAGGGCGACTGGGCGTATAAGACGACCCCCTATCTTTTTAATTAAAAGATAGGGTTTCATCTTATACCCCAGCGCCCCCTGCCTCCTTTGCTCCCGGTGTCCCTGGTCTGCTGGAGATGGTCCCCAGCAGACCAGAGGCACCGGGAGCAAAGCCGCCAGGAGCGCCTGGGCTGCCCCCCCCCCCCCCCGCCGGAGCCCCTCCGCGGCTTTGAAAGCCTCGGGGGAAGCCGGCGGCGGGGCATCCCAGGCGCGCATGGGCTGCCCCCCCGCCGGAGCCCCTCCGCGGCTTTGAAAGCCTCGGGGGAAGCCGGCGGCGGGGCATCCCAGGCGCGCATGGGCTGCCCCCCCGCCGGAGCCCCTCCGCGCCGCCGCGGAGGGGCTCCGGAGGGGGGGCAGCCCATGCGCGCCTGGGATGCCCCGCCACCGGCTTCCCCCGAGGCTTTCAAAGCCGCGGAGGGGCTCCGGCGGGGGGGCAGCCCATGCGCGCCTGGGATGCCCCCCCGCCGGCTTCCCCCGAGGCTTTCAAAGCCGCGGAGGGGCTCCGGCGGGGGGGCAGCCCATGCGCGCCTGGGATGCCCCCCCGCCGGCTTCCCCCAAGGCTTTCAAAGCCGCGGAGGGGCTCCGGCGGGGGGGCAGCCCATGCGCGCCTGGGATGCCCCCCCGCCAGCTTCCCCCGAGGCTTTCAAAGCCGCGGAGGGGCTCCGGCGGGGGGGCAGCCCATGCGCGCCTGGGATGCCCCCCCGCCAGCTTCCCCCGAGGCTTTCAAAGCCGCGGAGGGGCTCCGGCGGCGGGGCATCCGGCGTACAAGACGACCCCCGATTTTTGGGGGATGTTTTTTAACTTCAGAGGTCGTCTTGTACGCCGGACTATACGGTATGCAACTTGAGCTACATCAATTGCATAGCTTAAATTGAAATACCCTTTTTTGGCTTTTGGCTCTGCCTACACAGAAGGTAATCTGAGGAAGAGCACTCTTCCTTCAACTTCCCTTAATCCTCATAACATGAAGGTTACAGGAGTCGGAGTGAGAAGTCCTCCAGCTTGCTATTATTTTGACATTATGTCAAAATAATTGCTTGATGTATAGATGTGGACTATATTATTTTGGAATAACATAAGTTATTCTGAAATAATACTGCTGTGTAGACATAGCCTGAATGAGCTGGGACACTTTGCTGCTTGGTGCTGTATAAACATCTACCACGAAATGGGGTTTGCTACAAAGCACTTACTATCAAAATAGACACACAGATGTAGGGTTGGAGAAGAAACAGAGGCAGAGTAACTTTTCTAAGACCATACTGCTGCTGAGACAGGAATAGAACCCATGCCCTAACCATTAGACCTTGCTGCTATCCCAAAGAGAGATATACACATGCACAATTCCGCAATACGACATGTGCTTGCAGGTAAAGACAATTTGAGATGGCAGAGCATGAAGCTTCTACACCAGTGGGGGGGGGGGGGGGACTTGCAGCCTGATGGCCACATGCAGCCCACCAGAGTTCTATGTGTGGCCCACGAGACGTTTACTGTGGCCCACACTTTGGGTTGCCTGATTCCACTGGACTGGTTTCCTTCCACGTAACTTTTTCCTACCAGTATGACTGAGGTGACATGCATATAAAGCAAGGGTGCGTGAAGTGAGGTGTACGCTGATAGCATGCAACATTGACTATGAGAGCCATATGCTCTCTCTGCATTACATCCAAGCGCTGTTCAATCAGCACACACTGCAAATTCAAGATACACAAGCGCAGGTAGTAAAACTACCCTCTTCTGGGAGATCACCGTATATACTCGAGTATAAGCCGACCCGAATATAAGCCGAGGCACCTAATTTTACCACAAAGAACTGGGAAAAAATATTGACTCGAGTATAAGCCTAGGGTAGGAAATGAGGCAGCTACTGGTAAATGTAAAAAATGAAGATAGATACCAATAAAATTACATGAATATTTATTTCAAAGAAAAACAATAACCTAGCTCTGTAAGTGGAAAAGGGGGTCAACAAAAACAATATGGTATCAAAAATACCGTAACTCCCGCTCAAAGTCCTCCCGCCAATCCAATGAGCCCCTGAAGGGCCGCCTGCAAGAAAGCGCCCAGCGCCAGCACCAGTCACACACGGGAACAGACGCTCGGACACTCGGCCCAACCAGCTCAGCCCCCGCCACCCCCGCCCGGACCTTTCCCAGGCCAGAGCCCCTCTCGGCTGCTCCCCGAGCCTCCCTGCCGGCGGCCCCGGGGCGAGGCCGCTGGCTCCGAGCAGCACCTGCGGGCGCACCCGCAACCCAAGCGGCCGGCAGAGGCTCCAAGCGCCCCGCGCAGCGACGGCCCCCGACACACGGAGCCCAGCCTGCTCCTGGCAGCGCCCCCCGCCCCGAGCGCCTCGGTTACCGGGGCCAGAGCTCCGGGCTCACGCGGCTAGACCCGGCCGGCGGCAGAGTCCGCCCGCGAGCAGGAGGCTGACTCGAGTATAAGCCGAGGGGGGCATTTTTCAGCACAAAAAATGTGCTGAAAAACTCGGCTTATACTCGAGTATATACGGTATCTTAATTATGTCCACCTTGTAGCCCACTGAGATGAAGGAGGATGACTCATGCATCCTACTCGCTAGCCTAGGTTGCTCATTACTGCCCTAGATCCATCCCTTTGCCCCAAAGTTTGCATTGGCTCGGATTCAGATTTGAATGTTATAATTCAGTCCCTGCTAAGATCATAATTATGTACAGCGTGGTGTATTATACTTGTGTCTTAGGGTGTTAACTTAGTACGTCTAAACTACATTTTTTTTCAAACGAGGATATCTTCTTCCATCTTCTTGCATATCTTCTTCCGATCACTTTTTCGAAAGTGGGTCTTTTGGAAAAAAAACCCTTTTTTGAAAAAAACACTCTTTCTAAAAAAAAAAAAAGGAGGTTTACACGGTTTTCCCGTGGAATTTGCATATCCTCTTTCGAAACCCCCCCCGTAGTTTAGACGTACCCTTAGTGTTTTATACTGCTCCCCATCATCGTAGTATCTGAGTACCTTCCGTAGGAAATCAGCAGTGATAGAAAAGTCCTTGGTGGTTTTCATGGAGTCTCCAGCACTTCTCCCTTTATGACATAAAAACTCAGATTGGTGAAATTTTTTTTGTTTTTTTCCCCCCAGATTTTTTAGAATGCATGTGATTCTCGGTTAAAATAAAAAGCATGTAGGAAGCCAGAGGCCAGGCCCTTGCAGTCTAACTCTGCCAAATCCTGTAAACTGGCGAACAGGTCAGAGTGCAGTGGAGCTGGCTGGGGAGTGAAGGCTTTTGTGAAGAAAAGGAAGGGAGAATTTGATCAAGGAAAGAGAAGGTCGCTTGGTTCACAGGACTTGGGAGTCCTTTGCAAACACTGGGGCAGAGCCGCAAAGGAGGTTGTGCAAAGGCTGCGTGCATTCCATTCTAATCTTTGCTGCTGCATGTGAAGATGATTAATAATTCTACAGAATGATTGCCTTGGTTTTTAATATCCCCTAGTGATGAGTCTCCAAAGAAATAGTCTGTTGTTTTTTTATGTTGTTATAATAACAGTTTTTGACTCACTATATGAAGTCTGTTAAATTATGCATGAGATGTGCGTTTTGCCCAGTTTGAACTGTCCACACTAATGGAAACACTAATGCTAGATGAACAGTATCTTGTAACTAATGCAGTTCTTGCAGTGGCAAGCAATATCCTCTCAGTATCAAAACACAATAAACCTTTAATAGAACACACCGAGAGTAATGTTAAAAAAATAACTACAAACCCCTCCTGGACAACTGAACAATTTATATGAACAGCCAAGTTCTAATTTGTTTGATTAATGGCTGCATAACTACCAGAAGGTAATGCAGACAGAGGTGATACATATCTGGCCTGAACTATGGTACAATGCCAAGAAATGAAACCTCAAAATCTTCTGCTCTAAGATCAAGCAGTAGAAGAGATCTGACTGATCCCTGGAGACCTCCAGTACTCAAAGACTTTTATTTCTATACCATACAAAACACTTTTTTTTTCAATCTTCTTGGGATTTTTCTGGCTCAGCCCATATGGTGAACAGCCTTTTATTTGTGAACAACAACAAAAATTGTATTCCAGTGATCAGACTGCACAATGAACGGCGAGGGTACTGTAGAGAGCCCAATATGGTGTTAAACAGCTGTGTAGATCCCTGGTTTATAACAGTATGATGGGACCAAGAACAGTTTTCCATTTTTCTATCATCTTGTTCTACGTATGCACACAGCTTGAAATCTGCAGTATTTTTTGACAGCCAATGCCCATTATTTTACTCTGTTGTGTGCTTGGGTACATTTTGGGACCATGTGTTTGTCTTGGCTTCTTTAGCTGTGCACTTGACATTTGGCATCTCTGCTTGAGGCCAGTTGTAATGCCTTTGCAGCATTACTCAGTGTGCTGAATGTCCTGTGTGTGCTGGCAAAGCAGGTCGGAGAACTCTTTCAACTTTCCATGTGGTCACCTAACTGATCAGAAAGAAGAAATTGGACTGCCTTGAGTTTCATGCTGTGAGAGAAAGAAATTCCACAAGGACAACTTTCAAGCATTAAGGCTGAGACTTCTGAAAATGGAGAGCTGTTGAGCACAATAAGACAAGAATGGATCACATGGTAGTTAAAGCTAAAAAAAGAGAATTTTAAGTGGTGTTTTAGAATAGGGATAATAAGACTCAACCCCCAAAATATCCTATTAACTCTCTAAATTTTCCTTTCTTCCTTTTCTTAATTGGCAATTAATTTAAGTACTGTGAAATTAAAAGAATGCTTAATATGGTACCTCGAGATAATTATCCATGCCTAACCTTGACCCCAGGATATGGTATTTAGATTTTATAACCTTTTTAGAACTTCTCATGAATTTCAGTCAACCAACTTAAAAACTACATGAGCAAGGAAACATATGTTTTTCTTCTGTAAATGAAAACATTTAATTCATAGAAGAAAATCATATTTTGGTGGTAGTAGTTTCCTGATTTGATGGCAAGGAAAGACATTTTAAAAGTTAATCCATTTATTGATTTTTTTCTGCTCAGTGCAGGAATAATTTTGGGTATGTCAAGGGAAAGTTGAAGTTTTGAGATAATAATAATAATAATTAATTATTATTTGTGCATCAAATAACTGTAAAATAATTTTTCCTATACATTGATTATATTAAACAGTATTGTCATTCCTAAGGATTCAAAAACATGAGTCAGGCTTCAGAAAATCATGAAAGTCTATGCTTAACCTGGCACAAACTTTCAGTTTAAAGAATGAGATTCTGGGTGTGTGCATGTCAATACAGTTCACTCAGTTTGCTTAGGCCTGCTAGATATTCAACTGTTACAATGGTGTTTTGCCTATTTTAACCAGTGTGGCTTATGGGGTCACAAATTGTGTTAACACTAAATGCAGAAATTTTGAAATATGATCATCAATGCTTGCAGTTATTGTGGGAATGCAAAAAAGACAGACTGTGTTTACCTCAGTTAAAAAATAGAGACCCTGTTAATGTAAATACACTTGGATGGACAGGGGCTTCACTTCCAGAGCCCTATGGGTATGTCTACACTACCCCCCTACTTCGAACTAGGAGGGTAATGTAGGCATACCGCACTTGCAAATGAAGCCCGGGATTTGAATTTCCCGGGCTTCATTTGCATAAGCGGGGAGCCGCCATTTTTAAAACCCCGCTGGTTCGAACCCCGTGCAGCGCGTCTACACGGGGCTCAAACTAGGTAGTTCGAACTAGGATTCCTATTCCGAACTACCAGTACACCTCGTGGAATCCTAGTTCGAACTACCTTGTTCGAGCCCCGTGTAGCCGCGCTGCACGGGGTTCGAACCAGCGGGGTTTTAAAAATGGCGGCTCCCCGCTTATGCAAATGAAGCCCGGGAAATTCAAATCCTGGGCTTCATTTGCAAGTGCGGTATGCCTACATTACCCCGCTAGTTCGAACTAGTGGGGTAGTGTAGACATACCCTATGAGATTAAACTGAGGAGGGAGAATTCTGAGTCAGCAGGCTGCATGCCCTCCAGCTGTGAGCTGTAAGACTGGTTCAACCTGTTTCTCCCTACTGTTTCAATGACAGAGCTAAAGAAAGGCTCCATAAGGATTCTCTATTAGTATTTAGATTTACTCCAGTGGATGCTGGTATCTCTTGTGATTGGATTGTGCTGTAGGCTAAGAGCTGAAATCACTAAGAGCTGAAATCACTAGGTTTGGCCCTGAGCCAAATCCACTACGAGGCAGTGGGAGATGCAACAAGCAGCATAAGCAGCCAACAGCATGGCAATGGAGAGGCGTAAGGAGAGACCAGCAGAGCAGCATCAATGAGGGGTGATGAATGACCAGCGGAACAGCACCAGTGAGCAGGTGGATGGCAAGTGACCAGCGGAGTGAGTAAGAGTCCGCCTACCTCCCCCACACTCAGAATGAGGAACTTTGCAGGTGCACCTCTGAACTCTGGGTCTCCCCTGACCAAGGGCAGTGACTCTGAATGGGGTGGAGAGAAGGGTTGGGAATGTGAAGGAGGAATTTACGTTACTCGACTTAAGAACACGAGAGGAAAAGGACATTGCCCAGCCTACTTGAGCTGGGACATTTACTCGTGGTTTGGGTTATACACTCTGTGGTGTTTTCCCAAATTAATGCCATGTAACTTCCTGCCCCTTTTATTAAAGGTGTCTTTTCTACACTCAGACTCTGTGCTTGTGAGTGGGAAAGCATAGCTTCTCAGAGGCGCCCAGGTCTGTGGTATGAATTTTCCAGGTTACTGAGTGGGGGCTTGAGCCAGTTCTGAGTTGAATGGAAGGAGACAAACTCTTAGATATTGAACCTGGTCCTGTCTGCTGTTGGTGCTACCTTGCAGAAGGGTTACACTTGTATGTTTTACCCACTAATGAGGGTGGATTTCAGATACGCAGCAGTGCTTATGGTGGCATAAATTCAAACCTGGACCCATATTCCAATTGTTCCATTGTCCCTTTTGTCTATAATGAGCCCAAGTGAGTGGGGGAGAGAGTTTCTCCTGTGCCATGACTTTGCTTGGGGCTTTGGAAGATGATTATGACCAGGGCTCGCCGAACTGCGGCAAGCCCTGTTCGCCAGCCGCGCTGTCCGGCGACCTGCACATGCGCAGATCGTTCTGCACATGCACAGATCGCCTGAACCTGGCTCTTCCAGGTTACAATCTACTCGCCTGTGACGAGTAGATTGTATAATTTGTTGAGCCCTGATTATGACCATCCGGTTCTCAGGGCTGTACCAATCCAAAGGTGCTGCCAGTGGGGGATTGCCATAGTATAATGGGCCTCTGCCTCCTAAGCCAAGACAGGGGAGGAGCAAAGGCATAAAATGCAGAATTTTCAAAGGTGCTTAAGTGATTTAGGAGCCTCATTCCCATTAGTTTTCAATTAAATTTTATTTCCAAATTGCCTGTGTCACTACTGAAAATGGAGCATAGGACCCTATGCCACCAAGTCACTTCTGAAAATATTGCTTGTGATCTTAATTAATTATTTAGTAGTTTGATACTCATATGCTGAAAGTTAAGCCCATGATTAGAAGCTTTGCTGTACTGGCACATAATTTTAAATATGTTGGTCAACCTGCTATTTTACCAGCATACTATAGTCAATAAACCACCTCATTTAAAAGATCAATGCATAAAACCTCTGTCCCTATTTTAGAGGAGATTAACCATAGAACAAAACAAAGATCTTTTCTGCACAGCATCATCTTGTTTGAAATGTTGAAAGTAAAACTGCAAAGGAAGATTGCAAAAGGCACAGAGATAAGCTAACATTTAGAAAAAGGGTGATGCTCTCTTGATTCTGCTTTTTGTAACCTTCAGAGTGCAATTGTTTGTTCAGCTGCATCTTTATACAATTCCGGAAGTAAATAATAAAAGAGATAGTAATAACCCATACAATGAATATAACTGCAACAAATAAATTATGTGAATCAATTTCTATCTGAGCAGGTGTTGTGAGTACACAGACCAGAGAACTGTAGGTTTATGGAAGTCAGGTTTCCATGATGTTTGTGTTCATTTACACACGTGTGTCATGTTTCTTATGAATCATCACATTTATATATTGTTCAAAATTACTTAGGATTCCACCTGAGGGCTAAATACTCAGGCTCAGATACTGGGATGTGCAAATGGTTGCAAGCTCAGTAGTGGTGATTTAAGAACGCTAAGACGAGAATCAACCTGAACGGCTGCATTAAAAAACAAGACTTGCCTTTTCTCCCTCTTCTGTACCTCGGCAAATAAAATCCAGAAAGCAAGGGCAAAGTGCTTTTGAAGAGGAGCAGCTGAATAAGTCAAATAGTATTTTAAATACCTGAATGATACATTTTTCAGAGACAGATGACAGAAGTCAGTGTGAGAGGTTGCAGTGGGGTTTCCATAAAACATCAGTGGACACTGGTTTTGAATATATATTTTTGAACTACTCATTTTATTGACAGGCTGTCATAACTGTGAAAGGGGGAAACACATGGCAATAAATAATAGCAAACCTAAATAAATTGCTGCCAGGCAGTAGGTCAATACCAACCATTTGATGTTTACATTAGAGCTTAGTAAGGATGGAGAAGGACAATGAAATTCAGAATGACTTGGTGAGTCTAGGAGAATGGGCAGATAAAGTGCCTTATATAATTCATTGCAGAGTAATATAAATGGTATTTATTATGTTACAACACCCAGCAGTGTATAATGTACCACATGATATAACCTGCCTCACAGAGGTTACAATCTTGGTGCAGGCATGAGGCAATGAAGGAGATGGGCAGAGACAACAAAGCATTAGTGGATGGAGGGGCAGGGTTATGGTGCAATAGAATTATGGGATCAATAAGGATGAGGCAGGAGGACAGTAAGACTGTAGTCTTTGCATATGCAAAGGCATATGGTTGTCATGATAGAGCATGTTCAAATGTATTTTTGCTGACCCACTTCTTGTAGACGTCCCAGTGGCGGTAGGTCCTTGGAGGGGGGATTTAAAATTTAAATAAGCAGAGTAGCATTCCACAACATATGGAAGGGCCTGGACAGTAAGGAAATATCCCTGTAATCTTGCGGCAGTGATGTAACAGAGAATATGACAAATCAGAAACCAAAATGTGAAAGGTTGACTAGTTCGTTCCTTTGACAGTCCAGGATTGTTCTTGAGGGTATGTTTGATCGCAGGTGAGTTGCTTACAAAAGAAGGTCTTATGGAAAAAGAGGATAGGCTCAGAATAATGGTTGTGAGAAGCTCTGAGACTGTGGGGGGAAAAAAGGGGTTGAGAGCAATAGCAATATTTAGTACTTTCCATCTCCAAAGTGCAGCATAAATATTGACCAGTTAATTTTCACTACTGAGCCAGAGAAATGTGCAGGGAATTGCCCAAGTCCAACCAGCAATTCGCAGCAAAACCAAGATTCAAATTTAGGAATTCCTGGCTCCCAGTCTGATAGTCTAACCACCACCCAAACGGCCTCAAAACGAGAGAAAGAGAGAGGTTTTAGGATCCTGAGTGTCTAGATGAGAAACACCAATTACAGTGCTAAGGGGTCCATTGCTGAGAGACCCTTTCTTCTATTTAAAGGCAGAAGGAACAATTATGGTCCTCTATTTTGATATCCTGCACAAAACTGGCCATAGAATTTTACCTCATGATTTTTCAATCAAGACCAGTAACTTGTGTTTGAACTAGAGGGCATTGTTAGAGAGACCCAGCCTTAATTTTAAAATCCCAAGTGATGGAGAATTTGCCATATAATATTTTTGAACTTATGGATGACAAGAGAGGTCCCAGAAGATGGGAAGGGCTATTAAAGTGCCCATCTTTAAAAGGGATGGGGGAAAGGTGCTGGGGAACTGGAGACAAGTCAGCTTGACTTTGATACCTATGAAACTATTAGAGCAATGTATAAAACATTCAGTCTGTGAACACCAATAGCATGAAGAGGTAATAATTAGCAACCAACATGGATTTATTAAGAACAGATCACGCCAAACCAGTTTGACTTCCTTCTTTGACAGGGTTTGGTGGTGAGGAGAAATGAAGTGGACATTATATATCTGGATTTCAGAGAGACTTTTTGACATAGTCCTACATGACATTCTGATAAGTAAGCTGGAGCACCGCAGGCTCAGTGGAACTAGCATTATGGGCCTACATAGGTGATTAAACGATCGACAGAGAGTAACTAGAATGGAATGATGTCAGGTTGTAGAGAAGTCTCAAGGGGGGTACAACAGGAAACCGTTTTAGGCCTGGTGTTAACATCTTTGATTGTGCAGGCATAGATAGCATTCTGGTCAAATTTGCAGATGGCTTGGCAGAAGCACTGCTGAGAAAGATCTGGGAGTTGTGTTGGATCACACCCTCAGCATGAGTCAGCAGTGTAATGCTGTTGCCAAAAAAACAACAACACGAAAACCCCAAACCTACTGTACTTTTTGGTTGCATTGACAGAGGCACAGGCCTGATGACACGGAGAGGGGGACAAAAGGGGCATTTATCCAGGGCCAGGATATTCAAAGGGGCCTAGAGTTCCTGGACACCGCAGTTGCTGCCAGAGTGCTACTGGGGAACAGGGTGCATCATGGTCTGTGTGGCATTCAGGGCTGACTGCCCAATGTCCCAGCCATTTTGCTCGAACCCAATCTCTTCCGGGAGTGCAGAGCAGCCCCCCCCCCCCACACCTTGCCCCAGGGCCCACAGTGGCTGTCAGCCCCGCAGCAGACACATAGAATACACGCCACAAGAGGTGATGATAGGACTCTACTCAGGAGTGGTTATGCCTTTGCTGGAGCACTGTGTCCAGTTTTGGTCACCAATATATAGAAAGGATGTGGAGAAACTGGAAAGGATCCAGAGACGAGCAACAAAGACATGGAATGCAAAGGCTGAAGGAACTGGATGTGTTTAGTTTGGGAAAGCAGGTGGGATGTGATAGCAGTCTTCAAATACTTGAAAGGATGCCATAAAAAAAGATGGAAAAAGTTGGTCTCTCTTGCCACAAGAGGCAATGGGTTCAAACTACAAGCATAGCAGATTAGATTAAATCTCAGGAAAAACTTCCTAACTGTAGGAACAGTAGGACAATGGACCAGATGCCCAGGAAGGTTGTGAAAGCTCCTACGCTGGAGGTTTTCGAAAGGAGGCTGAATAGCCATCTGTCTTGGATGGTTTAGACACAGCAAATCCTGCAACTTGGCAGGGGTTTAGACTATATGATCCTTGTGGTCCCTTCTAACCTTATCCCTCTAACCTTCTATCCCTTTATAATCAGTTTCAGTGGCTAATTAAACTCCCCTGGCAAGCCCTCTCCTTTTAAGCAAAGATTAATTGTAAATAAGAGATTTCTAAATTCTGAAATGTCTGGCATACTAACATTCTTAGTTATACATATGAGTTTTTTTGCATGTCTGATGATTGCCCTCTTAGAAAAATGTTCTAAAAATGACATACTATTTTGTCAAATGTAAAAATTCTGCATCTGGAACTCTTTCAAAAGGTCTTTTGCCAAATCCAGAATGATTTTGGTTTCTTCCAGACCTTCTGGAATTACTGTTCGTTATGCTGTGTCATCTGCAGTAAATAACTAGTTTTGTTTTATTTTTTTGTTTGCTAAAAATGATTTTCTTTTTGGAGAAAAATAATTGACACTGGCATGAGTGTGATTGCATCAATTCACAGGAAGAATCACTCAAATCATAAATCCATTGTGGGAGAACTGCCCATATGTTACAGATTGGCTTAACATGGATGTAGCATTAAATAAACTAAGTCTGAAAAACACAGACCTTATCAGCTTTATTAGCATTGAACTCTGTGGCTTCCACTGGGGCTGACACACTTAATTAAAGATGCTCTGGTCTAATTAGGTTGCACATCAAATATACAATTACTAGTGTTTAAGAAATCTAGCTGAGCTGCAGTTTTGAGTGATATGAATATTTATTTTCTTCAGGTAGGCTCCGTCAAGAGAAAAGCTTTGTTTGGTTAGATAATACAAAAAATAAAAGGATGGTAGAAACTAGAATACTCCTGGTGATGAATGACTCCCAGATCTTCAATCTGGATTTGGCTAAAGGAGAGAACTATGGGCTAAGAGGAGACATGGCTTTTGTTTGTATTTTTCAAATCATTATCTGACTGGATAGTTTAATTTTATTGGTGACTAGCTCATGGAGAAATCCATTGTATTCAGTTGACTTACTACCTAAATGATTCTGCAGCCTAAAAGATTCTGCTGAAGTCAGCTACTCCTGGGTCTGACCAGAGCAGAGTGGATACACAGCTAGATAGTCCTTGAGTGGAGACCATACCTTCTTTGTTTGAAGGCTGGGCTATTACTTTCCTTTCCACAATGCATTGTGTTCAGTGTCATGCACTGATAGTCTATAACATAGTGTCTTACTTTTCTCAGCAGTGTACTATTTGGTCAGCTACCTGCAGGAGCAAAAGTTTGCATGCATAAATGGTGGCAGACAATGTGCGCTTATATATTCATCTATAAGTATCGGCGAGTTCAGAATAGAGTGTCAGCTTTATCAGTGAATATCCTGGCTTTTTTTTTATGAAGATACACATTTAGGAGTAGATGCAACCTCTTTCCCTTTTCCGAACATTGATTTTGTTATGAGACCTTACAGAGGCTGCTCATTTTAAACTCTGCTTCAGGGCAAAAATATTTATGGCATACTTTAAATAAAACATAGCATGTGTTTTGTACTAACATATGTATCATTGTCCCGCTAGCTGGAGCTGATATAATTTCTGACACGGTGTGCTATGCTCATGCAAAATTGATGATATAGTGTTGCATAAGAATGAATGTGTCCCTTTAAAATACAGTTCTTTCACTGTGATAACCCCACTCAGTTTCTGGTTTCAGGAACCAAAATTCTTCCTCACTGTGACTGTCTACTAAATCACTGCATAGGTAATGAGCAGCTTAAACAATAGGTACTAGATGTTGATCTTGTTTTCTTTATGTAGCTGATACTCCCATCAAACTCAGTGTGATTTTTGAGTGCATACCCAACACGTGTCTTCAATTAGGCTGTGGGGGATATTTGTCGGGTTCGTGGGTAGATGAGCAATTCTGTGCTTCTATGCTTTCTCTATTAATGCCAAAAAATTCCTTTTCTAAACTTTGTAGGAAAAAAGTTCACTCCATCAGTACCTTCTTCGAGGAAAAAAAATTAAAAAATAACAATGGTCCTGTTGTACCTTAGGGTACATCTACACAACAACTTTATTTTGAAATAACTACTGTTATTTTGAAATAACTTAGTCCACGTCTACGCAGCAGGCAGTTATTTTGAAATAATGTCAAAGTACTGTCAAACTAGAGCACTTCTTACCCTGACTTCTGTAACCCTCATTATATGAAGAGTAAGAGAATTCGAAGGAAGAGTGCTCTCTTTTGAAATAAATGCTGTGTAGATGCTCCCAATTTCAAAGTAAGCTATTTTGAAATAAGCTATGCAATTGACGTACCTCAATTTCTGTAGCTTATTTCAAGTTAAGCCCTGATGTGTAGAAACGCTCTTAGAGACTAACCAAAAATATATAGAGATAGTATTATGAGCTCTCATGGGCACAACCCACTTCTTCAGATGACAAATATGTATCAAGAGGCATAGAGGTTGAATTGTAAAGCAGAAAAAGAAGGGAGACGGGAAGGAAAAAAAATCTGTGAAAGTGTCCATGCTAAATGAGGTTAATAGAGTAGGCTTTAAGTGCCCAATACTTGGCTTAATTTGAAAGCCATCGCAAATGCTCAGGTGGTCAAGAAGAAGTGGGAACCTTGAATATAACCAGGAAGCTCCCATTGTGCCCATGGATGAATTAAATTAATGGAATTGACGAACCCTAGAGACAAGCAGGCAACCCCCCAAGAGTGAGACATAAACAAGAGACAAAGATGGGAAGCCTGACAATCGCCATCAAAGGATAACTGTGGAAAAGCCTGAGATTAACACCTTTTAAGGATGAATGATTGCAGCAAAACCCATAGACTCAAATGGGAACCTACATGTAGGTTCGGTCCTGCAAGCCAAGCCTCAGAGGAGCCTCGAATCACAATTGAAAGACCCCGACTCCTCACTCAGTCAGTCTCACCTGGCCAGTAAAATTGACTTGAGCCATGACAGACTGGTAACTATACACCATCTGCAGGACCTGTGTGTGTGTGAGAATACATGTGCTGCTTTTCATTGTGTATTTTCAATAAACACGGTATATTGCCTTTCCCCCTGAAAAAGATCCTATGTGCTTCTTAATAAGCATAACACTGGTCCATGACTAGGGCTCTGACGCCTGTCCTCAAACAAATAATAATAAACATTAATAACAACATAGAAGAGCAGCAGCTGATGTCATGCAACTATTTCCATTGGACATGTCTGTTTTCAGAGATTTCTAATAAGGAGTTAACATTTACTATTGGATAAGACTTGACAGACAAGCATCCACTGAACGCTTGTTTACATATTCATCCATTGTCTCATCCACTCCAGAAAATGTATTTGTAGTTTCCAATCTTCTGTATTTGCAATCTAGACCAGCCAACTAAGGGCAGAGTCTTCTTCAGGTTTGCTCTTACCTATTCTACTGAAGGATTTGGCTACTGTGTAACTGGTGAAAGTGAAAACTTGTCTTTCTCGACATTAGTTATGCCATTACCAAATCTGGCCTGTGTCACCTCACAAGAGACATACTGAAGAAAACAAAGGCTTCTGTAGAACTTTCAGTGCAAGTGTCTGAGGCAAATGCTCGACGCACCATAATGGAACAGACTGATATCCTAGATCCTAAATTTATCTCTTCTGAAGGCCGGCACCTCTAACAGCCCATTGCTGGGCTGTTGGCTCAGCCCGGGGGTACCCTCCTGAATCACCTTAGCTTGAAGAGTTGAACAATGTTGGATTTCATTTTAGAGGTAAAATAATCTTGCTATACAGCATGTCACAACTCTTCAACTGACGTGCCTTGCTCAGTATCCCTAATTTTTGAGACATTACTACACTGAAGAGTATTTTACAATAAATATGTCTCTTTTATTAGTGTTAGTGGTCTGTTGATTTGTTCCCTATTTTACGATGTTTAGATGGACAGATCTGGACCGTTAAAATTCCACTCAAGCTTGATTCATTGGGGCTGCTCGACACACAATAACACTGATATATAAGTCCAGATGAATCTCTAATTAGATTTTTGTCAGGACTGTCACAGTCTGGGAAACTTTCCCCTAAGTGCTCCATTGAAATGATACATTCTGCTGCCTCATGTAATGAAGGCCATCTTTTAATTAAGCAGGTCCCCTCAAAAGGACATCAAACTTAATGCCCTGTTTCCACTGGCCTTTGTCCTTGCAGGGTCAGCCTTCTCAAACATGCTGCTTCCTGGCATGATTTAGGCAGTATATTAAAAAGTACATAAACCATAAAAGTAAGTAAAAAGTGATTACGGAAGCTTACCATGAATGCTACAATGTTTATAGGATTAAAGTTATAAACCTAATTGCAACAGTTAGTTTGGGAAATTATTATTTATGTAGCCCTGGAAAAG
The DNA here is from genome assembly GCF_049634645.1 of Pelodiscus sinensis. Classification (NCBI taxonomy): domain Eukaryota; kingdom Metazoa; phylum Chordata; order Testudines; family Trionychidae; genus Pelodiscus; species Pelodiscus sinensis. The sequence continues at coordinate 12,235,893 of NC_134722.1, forward strand.
TACAGTGTAGGACTATACGATTGCACAATATTGCCTGTGTTGTGTAAATCTCAACGACTTTGACTCTATTGATTTCATTGTGGGGATCCAAGGTAGCAGATCTGATTGCAGTTCCTGTATCTTAACCAATAAAGCAGCTAAAATGGCCACCTCTGCAGGCCCAAAATACCTATTTTGTCAGGCATGGATGGCAGCAACTTGTGGGGAAGGAAAAGTAAAACCAATTGTTTATAATCTAAATCCTACAGATCTTCATTTCACTGATAATGGTCTGTTTATTCTCTCATGGATTTAAGAACTTTCTGATGTGAATGGAAGTTACATGTGTTAAGTGATGTAAGTCGAGAAAATAAAAGAATACAGAAGCCCAGAAGCAAGGCACTGGAAGGAGCAGCCAGAACACGCACTCAGGGACTCGAAAATAGAATATGAAGCTTTTCACCTTACAACAACCAACTAGCTTAGGTAAGGATGTTATTGATGAAATTACTAACAGCTTAAAAGAAAAAGCTAGGCAAAGGCTGGCTGGCGTTCTTTAAACTTAAATCTTTGTAACCAGACACAGAGATCAAGTCTATGAAACTGTTATATTTTTTGAAGGTGATGATAGACGTTTGCTTCTAAGAAGTTAATGGGAAATCAGATATACAATTAACCATCATGTTAAAATAATCCACTTATCTCCACTATTTAATGCATTTCATTGTGCGTCTGAAGTCAGTGCACAAATTAATTCTATAAACAAGATAAGATGGTACAAGAGCCGTGCTTAATGAAAACTCTCTTGTACAGAGTGAAGAAGGGATGATTAAAATATTACTCCCCTAGCAACCATCATTTTATCTTTGGAGGTCCCCCACCCCATATTAGTTCACACTGGTGAGCACTCTGTCATATGAGTACACCATGGTCTTGGAGTATCAAGAATGTGAGACTACATTGCACGGGCTATGGCTAACCTGCACGCTTATTTCAAAGAAACTCATGTTATTTCAAAATAAGAGTGCATGTCTACACTAAATTATTTCAAAATAACGGGCTTCTTACGCCGACTTCTGTAACTTTCATTTTATGAGGAGTAAGGGAAGTCGAAAGAAGTGTGTTCTTCCTTCAACTTCTGCTGTGTAGACAGCACCAAAAGCCAGTTAAGCTACTTTGACTTCAGCTACACAATTAACGTATCGTAATTTGACTTTAGCCTGCAGTGTAGACATACCTTACATAGTGCATAAATGCTGTGAGAGATGATGGGAATTGTGGCCTATGATGTAGATGACTTGCAATGTCTCATGTGACTGAATAGCCCAATCTGAAATTTGCATGATCTTCGGCAGTAATTGCAAATCTGGGAGCTGCTTGCTTCCTATGGCTGGTTTTCTCTTCAAGATGTAAGAGCCAGCGCCTTTCATGGACTTTGATGCCCTGATGGAGACAATGGCGCCCTTGTATTATGATGATTTTCCAAGATTTCCCTTTTATCAGGATCAATTTCAAATTCCTTACTATCTCACTTGCATGTGTCTTTATAATGAAAAGCTTAGAGCATCCTGTTGCTCCATAATATTTTCAGGTAGTGTTTTTGACAAAAAATTTTTTTTTCCATGGAAGGTCTTCATGATAATTCCCTCTTCTCTCCCCCCACCCCTAGCTCTAATATTGACACTGCAAAATGTGTTGGGCAGGTTAAACTGAAACCATTTTGGTAAGACATATCAAGAAGCAGAAAGTGTATGTTTTTGGAGGGTGATAGAATTTGAATTATCTAGAAGGTATGAATTAAAAAGGTGATTTGCAGGATGATATGCTGCAGGCAACAGGAGCAAAGCTCTATTCAAACTGATTCAAATTGTTGCCTTCTCAAATGTGTAAACCTTAAGCAAAATCAATACATATGTGAGACTGTCTGTGGAGCATTTCCCACGTTTAGAAAACAGAATTGAGGAAGAATCCGGTAAAACTTATCTGTTCACAAATATGCATTTTGAGTTCTGTAATCTAATTGGGGCTTAGACAACCATGCTAATGAAGGCCTCCAAGAAATGGCACAATCAAAGTATTGCATCTCTTTGTTGGATATAGCAGGGTGATTGAAATGAAGATTACATATTTGGATGATAGTTGGAATACCTGTCATGCACACATTTTTCTCAAGAAGACAATGACACCAGTCCTATAGTAACATGGCTGTGTCTAGACTGCATCCCTTTTCCATAAAATCCCTCCACTTCATTTGCATAAACATGGCTGCCGCTTTTTCCAGCTCGGAGCTTTGCTGGAAAAAAGCTCCAGTCTAGACGGGGATCTTTCGGAAAATAAAGCCTTTTCCGAAAGGTCCCTTATTCCTCTTAAAATGAGGAAAATAAAGCCTTTTCTGAAAGATCCCTTATTCCTCTTAAAATGAGGAATAAGGGATCTTTCGGAAAAGGCTTTATTTTCCGAAAGATCCCCGTCTAGACTGGCGCTTTTTTCCGGCAAAGCTCCGAGCCGGAAAAAAGTGGCAGCCATGTTTATGCAAATGAAGCGGGGGGGAGTTAAATCCCCGCTTCATTAGCAATTGCGATGTGTCTAATTTGCATCCCTTTTACGGAAAAGGGATGCAGTCTAGACACAGCCACATGTGTATAGTCCTTCAGTTCTGAAAGCAATAAAACATTCATTATCTGTCAGATATGGAATGCATCAACCCTGTGTTCCACTCAGGGTTTGTGCCATCTGATGCACAGTTACAATTAAAGATTCCCATGCTGGTAGGTAAATTGTTTCTATTGTGTTCTTACTTATCACATTATCAGAGATAGACCAGACATTGGAAAAGATATCAGTCCACAGCATACAATGTAATGTAGTTCTTTGGATGGAATGGTGATTTGTAGGCCCTTTCAAACAGGGTGTTGTTGTTGTTGTGTCTCTGATTGTTGTGCAGTGATGGTAACCACATACCACACATTAATTTGGCTGTAATTATTCTTTTTTCTGGCTACACTGACGTTTTCAGGACTGATAAATGATCAGTCCAGAGTTTGGATTTTCAATGACTGACTAGCTGCCCTTGTTCTCTTTGTGACTATGCACACACAGTAAAGGGTTCATGTGAGTGGAAGATGTCAAACACTCTGGGTGCATTTAGACTGGGATGCTTTTGCGCAAAAACTTGCCAGCTGTCTACACTGGCCGCTTGAATTTGTGCAAGAACACTGACTTTGTAATGTACAAAATCAGTGCTTCTTGAGCAAATACTTTCATGCTCCTGCTCAGGAACAAGCCCTCTTGCGCAAGAATACTTGCGTAAGAGGGCCAGTGTAGACAGGGAAGAACTGTTTTGCGCAAAAAAGCCCCGATGGCTAAAATGACTATCGGGGCTTTCTTGCGCAAAATCACATCTAGACTGGCCACGGATGCTTTTACGCAAAAGCACTTTTTGCACAAAAGCATCCGTGCCAATCTAGATGCGTTTTTGCAGAAATACTTTTAACAGAAAAACTTTTCCGTTAAAAGTATTTCCGCAAAATCATGCCAGTCTAGACGCAGCCTCTGTGTAATACTTTGCCTTTAGGTAGCACTTTCCACCCAAGGGTCTCAAAGGGCTTGGCAAACATTAATGAACTCAGCCTCCAATGGGTGCTTTGAGGCTGAGGAGAGCATTGCTATTCCCTGTGATGGGCTAGATCACAGAAGTCACTTTGGGGCTGTCACCTAGGCTATGTCTAGACTGCAGGCTTCTTTCGAAAGAGGCTCTTTCGAAAGCATCTTTCGAAAGAGCCTCTTTCGAAAGATCGCGTCTAGACTGCAGGCGGATCTTTCGAAAGAGAAATCCGCTTTTTCGAAAGAGAGCACCCAGCGAGTCTGGATGCTCTCTTTCGAAGACGGCCTCTTTACATTGAAGAACGCCTTCTTTCGAAAGAGGAACTTTCGAAAGAAGGCGTTCTTCCTCGTGAAATGAGGTTTACCGCCATCGAAAGAAAAGCCGCGTTCTTTCGAAATAATTTCGAAAGAACGCGGCTTGAGTCTGGACGCAGGGGAAGTTTTTTCGGGAAAAGGCTACTTTTCCCGAAAAAAACCCTGAGTCTGGACACGGCCCTAGTGTGCTGATCATGTCTCTGAGCCCACCTTCCTGCTCTCTGGTCTCCCCACCATCCTGTCCTGCTGGGCCAGAAGCTCTGGTCTTTCCAAGTCGAAGCACAGAGTTGGGGTTACATAGAGTTGTAGCACACCACAAAAGCTGAACTAGCTCAACTGAGTATGTTGCCGAAAATGGTATGTACTATAAACTGAGGAGCTAGCAGCCTCACTGGGCCCCATGGCAATATGGGGGGGAGGCTGTCTCTGTGGTCCTGAATGGGGTGGGGTTTCAGTCAGAGGGGGTGGGGCTGAAGCAGGCAGCTTTCAGCATGGCCTGGACTGCAGTGCACTCAGAACTGCTTCCGGAGTGCACTGTGCAGTGCTCCAGCAGTGATTTAAAGGACCTGGAGCTCCAGCCACTTACACCACTGTTAGCAGCAGTGACAGTGTCTGGGAGCCCTGGGGCAACTGCCCTCTTTGCCCTCCTCCTCATTGATGGGCCTGAGTGTTGACAGAGCCTAAGACAATTCTGTGGTTCCTATGCACGGCTCTAGGTAGAAAAGGGCCTTTTTGGAGGCTAGTCCCCCATTTGCAAGGGCAGGAGATGCACAGAACAGGATAGCAGTGAAGATGTGCAACACTCAACAGTTTCAACTCATAGTCTCACGTGACCATGTTCTCTGTTTTCACTCCGCGTGAGCTCACACGCTCTGTGTTTCACTTTGAGTTCTGGCCACTAAAGATCCCATTTCATAGAGGAACCCTTGGGTAACCTAGTGGGTTTTATGCCCACCATCCCCATGCCAACCCTTGGCTGGTAATCTAGAAAGTATAGCAAAAAGAAAGGGACCAATCACTAAGGTTTCCCTGCAGTCAGGAGCTGGAACAAAATAAAGCAGCCAGTAGGTTGCTCTAATATTCTCTGGGGGTGTGGCCATTATACAAATGATCAATTTTGCACCCTCTTGCCCCCTTTTCAGCCGCTGTCTTTAGGTGCACTAAACACTCCTCAACTTCAGCTCAGGGGTTGACCTCTTATTTATCATTATTTAGCCTGATGGCATGTTTCATGCTGAGCATGACCCAACTGTCACCCTGGTTTCTGCCCTTCCAGAGCTTGTGCTGTTGAGATGAGAGTGTGAGACAGTACCAAGAGCGTGGCAGTTTGAAATTATTTGGCTGCAGTCATTGATCCTTTCCTGTCATTGTCTGGTCATTTTTCGTTTGGGAAGGAAAGAATCTGTGGGAGGGATTTGCATGAATAGAGGGTGGAGTCATGGAACATAGATTTTGGGCGGGCACTTCCTGCATATGGAACTGCTTTGGAATAGGCATGAAAGACGGGAATGGGAAAAGGAAATAAGGGTACATATGTGCAGCTGCCACTGAGGTCAGTGGAAACTTTGCACATGTATATCTAAAACCAGCCTTAATTGTGTCTCATATGTGCAGCGCTGTACACTGGACTGCATTTTATTGCTCTGACCAGAACTTAACTTTGTTCCACAAGGGAAATAGCTGCTGTGCTCTACAGAACTCAGCAATAGTCTGACTTTCTCAGCACAGAACTAATATATCCAGCTAATTTACTCCTGTGTTGTGCTGCAAAACCTATATAATATTGAGTAAACACTGTTGGCTTATACATTAATTGTAAGTAAAACCCTGTGCAAACGTTAGTCTGTCCACATGAATTTCCTTTAAAGGATGGCTAAGAAAAGGGTATTTTATTTTTCAAGGAAAGCCAGCTCTTAAACTTGACCGATCTGTTAATTTTAGGTCAGACTAGAGGGATAGGTCTTCCATTGCTCACATTACCAAAGATTTCTGCTTAGCTTATTTTATTGACTCCTTACTGTTGTCAAGATTTCACAGTATTATTTAATGCTTGTTTTTATTTATCTTACATTTGGTGTGAAAACCTGCCCAATCAAAAGAAGGCAGAACTTAAAACCTAGGGACAGGAAGTTTTCTTAGCTTTGGAGGTTCGGTAGGGCTGACATTTATTCTTTCCACTGATCCTTAAAGCTAACAGTGCTATCAAGTTTTGGATGCTCTTCTAGGGAAGAAAGCATAATATTTATTACATTGCATTTGTGTGGGACCGTATCTTTGAGGATCTTAACGTATATTACAAACTTAAATTATGTAACAAAATGTCCTTGTAAGGGAGGCACTTAAAAAGTTATCATTCCAGGATATAAATGCCTCACCAAAATATTATTATGCAAGTTGGACCTGACCAGTCCCGGATGAGACATTTTGCCGGACCAGGGGAGGTCATATCTGGCCCCTTCTGCGTGGTGCTAGTGCCCCCCCCCAGCCCTGGACAGGCTGCTCCCACTCCCCTGCCAGCCCTGCTGCCCTGCCAGTCTCCACCCCTTCCCTACTAAGCCAGGCAGCCCAGCTCCCTGCACACCAAGCTCCTGGACATGCTGGCCAGACCGGTTGCAGTGTGCTAGGCTCCTGGATGTGCTGGGCAGCCCCACTGTGACTGCCAAGCAGGCAGCCCAGCTGTGGGGAGCCCAGCCACCAACCTTCCACCTGGAACATTCATGATCCAGCAGGGAGCCTTGTTTAACTGAGGGTATGTCTACACTACCCCCCTAGTTCGAACTAGGAGGGTAATGTATGCATACCGCACTTGCTAATGAAGCCCGGGATTTGAATTTCCCGGGCTTCATTAGCATAAGCGGGGAGCCGCCATTTTTATATCCCCGGTGCTTCGAACCCCGTGCAGCGCGGCTACACGGGGCTCGAACTAGGTAGTTCGGACTAGGGTGCCTATTCCGAACTACCGGTACACCTCGTTTCACGAGGAGTAACGGTAGTTCGGAATAGGCACCTAGTCCGAACTACCTAGTTCGAGCCCCGTGTAGCCGCGCTGCACGGGGTTCGAAGCACCGGGGATTTAAAAATGGCGGCTCCCCGCTTATGCTAATGAAGCCCGGGAAATTCAAATCCCGGGCTTCATTAGCAAGTGCGGTATGCATGCATTACCCCGCTAGTTCGAACTAGCGGGGTAGTGTAGACATACCCAGAGGTTCAACCTGTACTGGATATAGGAAAGGCTCACAGTGTATTATTATGTATATTAATATTGTAGTAATGTAAGTGTTTGGGATTTTTTTAGGTTAGCCACACAAAGTAAAATTAAAAAACAACAAATAGTCTAGTAGCACCTTAAAGACTAACAAAACATGTAGATGGTATCATGAGCTTTCATGGGCACAACCCGCTTCTTCAGATGACAGGAGTGTTGGAAGTCCAGATCCAAGAATAAATAAGTGGGGGGAGGGGGTGAAGGGAAAAAAAGGAGGAAAAAAAAGGGAGGGAAGAAGAAAAAGAGCGCTAGGTAGGGTAATTAGGGCAAACGGAGTTGCAAATGAAGCCTGGGATTTAAATATCCCAGGCTTCATTTGCATGTTTCCGGGCGCCGCCATTTTTAAATCCCCCTTAGTACGCAGCACGGAGTAGGTAGTTCGAATTAAAGATCCTAATTCCAACTACCGTTACTCCACATTCCATGGAGGAGTAACAGTAGTTCGAATTAGGATCTTTAATTTGAAGTACCTACTCCGTGCTGCGTGTAGCCGCGGGCACGGAGTTCGGACTATGGGGGATTTAAAAATGGCAGCGCCCGGGAACATGCAAATGAAGCCTGGGATATTTAAATCCCGGGCTTCATTTGCAACTCCGCTTGCCCTAATTACCTTACCTAGCTCGAACTAATGAGCTAGTATAGACGTACCCGCAGTGAGTAGATAAGCCTCAGAGGGGTAGCCAAGTTAGTCTATAATAGGAAAAATTAAAGAAACAACAAATAGTTTAGTAGCACCTTAAAGACTAAATCAGTGTTTTTCAACCTTTTTTTATAAAGTACCCCCCTTTTTTAAAAAAAAGTACCCCCAGTACCTTTTTCAGACACACAATTTTTTTCTACAATTGCAACACATTTGTTTAAACAACTTAAACAAACAGGTAGGCGATGACATTTTTGGGTGTGAAAAGTACAAAAATAATAAAGCACTGTAAAACTTAAAACAAAAATTCAGTTTTCTCCAAATTTCAGTTGTGTTGACCTATCCCCCAGACTTCTCTCGAGTACGCCTACGGGTACTTGTACCACTGGTTGAGAAACACATTGGACTAAATAGTTATAAGAGGCTGATAAGAACTGTTAGCACCTTCATTGGTTGGTTGGTTGGTAAAGTCATTAACATGTGGAAGATAATGTGTGAGCCATCTGATATCCATTTTCATAGCATTTGCATAAGAATTAAACTTGTGAATGAAGTTAAGTTCCAATCCTTCTCTGTGTATTTGGCTTGTGGAATTGGTCTGAAACAAAATGGCAGCTTGGAGAGCCATTAATGAGTGTCCAGGCAGATTAAAGTATTCTCCAACAGGTTTTTGTATATTGCCCTTTTGGATATATGATTTGTATCCATTAATTCTTTCCCTCAGACACTGTCTAGTTTGGCCAATATACATTGCAGTGGGGCATTGCTGGCATTTGATGGCATGGATCACATTAGTGGATGTGCAGTTAAATGAGCCTCTGATTTGGTGGCTGATGTGATTGGGTCCAGTAATAAAATTGCTGGTATAGATGTGAGCAGAGTTGGCACCAGGGCTAATTACAGAGGTGGGTTCCTGGAGGATTTTGATGGAGGTATGTTGTGTAGTTACTGGAAAGAATTTGTTTGAGGTTAGGGGGTTGTCTATAGGCGAGGACTGGTCTGTCCCACAAGGCCTGTGAGAGTGAAGGGCCATTTTCCAGGATAAGTTGTAGCTGTTGATAATGCGTTGGAGGGGTTTAACTTGTGGGTTGTAGGTGATGACAAATGGTGTCCTGTTGTTTTCTTTTCTGGGCCCATCTTGAAGTAGTTGATATCTGGGTACTCATCTGGCTCTGTCGATATTTTTTTTACTTCTCCAGGTGGGTATTTCAGTTCTAAGAATGCTATATATAGATCCTGTAGGTGTTTGTTTCTGTCTGTGGGATTGGAGCAAATCCAGTTGTATCTTAGGGCTTGGTTGTAAACAAGAGATTGAAAAATGTGTCTTGGATGGAAGCTAGAGGCATTATGGTAAGAGTAACAGTTGGTAGGTGTCTGGTATAGGGTGGCTGAAATGTGTCTGTCGTGTAATTGTACTGTAGAATCAAGGAATTAGATCTCTCTGGTTCACTGGTCCAGGCTGAGGTTGATGGTGGGGTGGAAATTGTTGAAGTCCCTGTGAAATTCTTCAAAGCTAGAGAGGTTTGTGATTGTTCAAGGATCAGATAGTCGAACATTAGCAACCAGGAATATAAAAACCGTTATACTTAATAACTAATGTGAGTACTCGCAATGTGAATATGGTTCTCCTAGAACAATACAGCCCTGACTGCCAAACTCACTGAGTGGCACTGAGGGAATTTTATAGCTCTGCTAAAGGTAATTCATTCAGTACCATCAGATATTGGATACATCTAGTCCAACCACCTCTAAACAAAATGCGTATGAGGAGAGCTTAATAAGACTGGATGCTTTTCAGTTAGGAAAAGATATAAAGAGGGATATGATAGAGGTATATAAAATCATGACTAGTGTGGAAAAAGTGAATAAAGAAGAATTATTTACTCCTTCCCTTATTACAAGAACTAGGGGACACCAAATGAAATTAATCAATAGTAGTTTTAAAACAAACAAAAGTACTTCTTCACACAACACACAGTCAACCTGTGGAACTCCTTGCCACAGGATATTATGAAAGCCAGCACCATAACAAGGTTCAAAAAAGACCTAGATAAATTCACAGAGTTTAGGTCCATTAATGGCTATTAGCCAAGTTGAGCAGGGATGCTGTCCCTAAGCTCTGTTTATAGAAGCTGGTATTGGGTGACAGGGGATGGATCTGTTCATTCTCTCTGAGGTACCTAGCATTGGCCACTGTTGGAAGAGAGGATGCTTATCTAGATGGACTTTTGGTCTGACCCAGTATGGCCGCTCTCATGTTCTTATGTTTATGTTCTTATAGCTTGTTTGAGGATTGCTCAGGCAGGTTGCTAACTTTCTGATGGAACAAAACAGAACACTCTTGCCCCACATCTTCTCCAATACCCCCACACTCACTCCATCCCCTCTCCCTCCATCTCTCACTCTCCTCCCACCTTTACTCATCCACACATTTTCACCAGGCTGGGGAGGGTCCCTTTTCAACTGGGCATTCAGTTGAAATCTGGCCATCTGGATGTTTGCCTTGGAAATACCATGGCTTTGGCCCTTCAGAGTAGATCTGCCACTGCTCTAGAAAATATAGTCTAGGGGAACAAACCTGCATGGAAAGGGGACAGGTAAGAAGACCGAATCTTTTTCTGTATCTCATTTCTGTGATTGTACCATATTATAAAAGCAGCTTGGATTCTACATTTTTATTATCTAAAACCCCATGTGTACAGTCCCTTTTCTCACGTGAGAGCTTAGTGTCCTGAGAGAGTCTTCTGGGAGACTTGAAATACCATTTCACTGATCAAAACATTTGCAGGTTTTCATGTTTCTTCAAGACATATTGTTCTACTGAGTCATATTTGTTCTGTGTTCACTAGGCGCAAACAGTCTAGTGGGTGAGTGGTTAGCATGATGAACAGTGCTTGCAATGAAAAGCGGAATGAACAGGGACACTATCAAAGCTGCTGTTTTGCTCACAGGGAATGTTAATGTAGCTTGTTCTGTGTTTCATGATCAACTCATACAGACACAAAATGACTGGAAAAAGTCCTCTACCTTGAGAGAGGCATATGTTTTACTAGTGAATCAGAAGATGAAACTGACAACATCAGCCTCTGGTGTCACTTGTGTCTGTTATATATTGATTTTAAAAATATGGTTCACTTTACTGTCATCTTGAATTTCTGTGGGGTGATTGCTGCTTGGGGACCATAGGTGGGAGGAGTATTTATGAATAATCTCTGGCAATAACTACTTCTCAGCCACAGTTTCTTGTTTACTCCTGGTAGCCTAACAATTATGGTATGTCTAAATCCTTAATCATAACAACTTTTATTTAGGCCTGATTTGTAACAGTCAAAACATACGTGTAACACACTGTGGCCCTTCTCAGGTTCACTGCAATGTGAGGGATTATTTCCTGTTGTTTCCTAACTGCACGTAAAACTAGTTTTTTGGATTGTTTTCTGTGTGTTTTTCAAACAAGTGTTATCAATCACATTTCATTTTTATAAGGTGTAGTCAGGAGGGGATTCTTTCTTCTTGGTAGGAGATGTATATAGTGAGGTAAGAGACAATGAATAAAACCAAAAGAACAAACTAGTGATGGGCAAACTGATTTGGACAACACAAGAGTCCATCTGTATTTCGGTCCAGAATTGAATCAGTGTTGTAACTGGTTGATCCCTGAATATTACAGAAAGGTGGGTGAGGTAACATCTCGTACTGGTCCAACTTTTGCTGGTGAAAGAGACAAACTTTCAAGCTCAATATGATCTGAAGAGATGTGTAGTTCAAAAGATTCTCTCTTTCAAAATCAGAAATTGATCCAATATTACCTCATTCACTTGTCTCTCAGGTTTTAATTAGACATCATAACATGCCCCTGAATTTCAATCTATATGAATACCTGGGGAAAGGGGCTTATACCTTTTTTTAAAAGAAGCAAAACATTTTTGCACATATCTACATTTCCTAATTTGAGTTGGGAGGCAAAATGCTACAGCTAGTAAAACAGATTTTTTTTATACTGCCATGCAAACCATGTGACTTTAATAAAATTAATATTGAAAGAGCAACACACATTTGTTACTTCCAAGCCAGTTATATGCAATTTTGATGGTATCCAACTGACTCGAAGTAAACACAGAAAACAAGCTCTGAATATTCTGTGTTAAAGGATTCAGACAGTCTCTCTCATATTATATTCCATTCAAACAGATTTCATTCACATTACAAATCATTCTTCCATGGGTGACATGAGGCTTTAGATGGCTTACCTGCCTTACAACCAAGTAATTTAGAATCAACAGAGGTTTGAGATGGAAAAAGCCTATTAAATAATCCAGCATCTTCTTGCCAATACACAGCTGTTCTCCATAGTACATTTATATAGGGGTTAGATATGTAAAAAACCCTTTGCAAGGTAAAAAGCACTTCATACAACATTTATATATTTTCTAGATCAACTGTGAAGATTCAATAAGGAGTCATTTAAAGAGCTGATTGATTCCTGACTATAGAAGATCATGTAATCAAGTGTCAGGAGTGATAAATGACAACATTTTCTAAAACACCTAATTCCCATTTTCAAAAGTGACTTAGGCCCATAGGAGCCTGAAGGCAAAAATTTCAAAATCACCTAGGTCACTTAGGCACTAAGGTTGTGTCTGCACTGCACCCTTAGTTCGAAATAAGCTAGGGAATTTGATCTATGAAAATTGTGTAGCTATTTCCAGCCCCTCCACTAGAGTAGGAACTGATGCTATGTCTAGAGTACATGGGGTTTTCTGGGATACCAGAGGTATCCTGGAAAAACTCCACCACGTCCAGGGAATGTTTCTGCTCTTTTGCTTTTTTTTTTTTGCGAGAGAGGGTTTTTTTCCAAAATTTGGCCCAGTGTACACGGAAACAGCTGTTTTTGCACAAAACCCCATGGAAGCGTCCACACCTCAAATGCACTTTTGTGCAAGTAAATCAACAGTAAAATGGCAGGAGAGAGGGCTTTTTCCGGCATAGGTAAGTTTCTTTTTACGAGGCATAACTCCCATTTGCGCTACATAACTCCCTTTTGTGCTACAACAAAAAAGCAAGAGTGGACACTCCAGAGGGGTTTCTTGCACATGGGAAAAAGCACAGGTGCTCTGATGGCCATTCTGGAATGGCCATCAGAGCTTTCTTGTGTAAGAGTGTCCATCCAGTGTGGACTCTCTCTTGCACAAAAGCACATCACTTTTGCGATGCACTTTGATGTGTGGACATACTCTTGCGCAAGAAGTTTTTGCACAAAAACTCTTGCGCAAAAGGCTTCTTGCGCAAGAAGCATGTAGTGTAGATGTAGCCTAGGAGATATGAGAATGAAAAAGTGCTGGGTGCTCGTTAGCTCAGATTAGAGACACCTCATCCTGGGAAGGATTTTCAAAATGGGCTCTGTTACGCCAGCACCCAAGTCACGTTGTTTTTCAGTGGGAATGAATGAATGAATGACTTTAGACTGAGGCCACAGGTTCCCTAAAGAGTTCTTAAAGGTACTATACATACAATGAAATCTCATCAGCATTCAAGTGATCATATCAGTAGGACTTCAGACAGGAACCTCCAGAAACTCAGAGGCATTCCTTATCATTGTGGGAAGCAATATTCTCCGCCCTCTGTAAAACCCCTATCAACAGGTATCTATAGCAGATCATCAAATGGGAGCTCTTTTGGACTTGTGCTTTTAAGTCATTTAGGCACTTTTAAAAAGTTCTACCCACTATCAGTAAGAGATCTGCTGGATGCATTTTGGGATCATCACAGATTTTAACCTGATCCTGTGGAATGCTGGGCTTCAGAAACTCTTGTTGGCTTCAGTAGGCACCAAGGGCACTTAGCATCCCTCTGGGGACACTCAGTACTTGGCAGGATTGTGACCTTTTCTACGAAATTCTTAATGAGATATACTGGCTGCTGATGGCGCTGTGTAAAAAGGTCCACTTTGTAAAAAGGAACACCGGAGTATGGGAAATCCTAGCACCCCCTGCACTTGTTTAGATTGCACTGGGATGTAAGCAGACAAACTCCTGGCAACATTCTTCATGCAAGTCCAGGGAAATGAGGGTTGATTTTTGTTTTGTTCTGGGTTTTTTCGTTAGCAGACAATTGGATGAATGGGGTTAGGCCTGTCCAGTGTTCACATTTTTTACATTTTTGAGTGGCTTTTCTTCAGCTATGTTAAATATCTCTATTCATTTTAGGACAAAGTGAAAGCACACAGAGCCAGATTTTCAGATCCCTGAATGGAGAAATTCACAAGGCAAAACATGAATGATTGCAATGGGCATATATTTTCCATGATTGTTTCTATAGCTCTAGACACTGTGCATATAAAAAACTGACCTGAGTGCACTTTGTAGTACTGCTGTATATGCACACATTATTGCGTGGCCCATGCATGTTTAGCTCTCCCCTGGCACCTGTGTATGTGGATTCAGTGTCTTGGAGTGGTTCCTGCCTGTCTGCATCAGAGAGAGGCGGTTCTGCCTCTCTGCATGAACTAACAGCTGAGAGATGGTCAACTGTAGATTAGCACCAGTAACAGTCTGTAGCCAGGCCTCTGGACATGGGCAAATAGCAAGCAACCCAGGTCAGGCAGAAGGGGAGGAGGTTTGACAGCAGGGGTGGGGAAACTCGGGACCCAGTGAACTAAGGTGGATTCTAACCCAGATAGGGATAAGGGATCCTGACACTAGGTCAGCACAGATCTTCTTGTGGTTTCAGCAAACACAACTAGACTAATGTTTGGTTTCCCTTTGCTATTTCCTGTCCCTCCCTATTTGTAGGCTGCTATTGCCTGGGACATTTGCCGGGTGGCATTTCCTCCTGATATTCCTCAAGAGGCAGGGGTTAGTACAGTTCGGTCCTTGGTTCAGGGGCCAGCAACAAAGGAGCAGCATCCAACTGCTTCCCTGGCTCTCCCTTCTCTGAGTTGGATGTTCCAATTCTTAGACTTCCTGTTCCACCCCTCTGCTTCTTGCATGAGGGGTAGGCCCAGCCTGTCACTTCCCAACAGTGAAAAGGAAATAGTTTCTCACAGTTTGCGTAAGAGGGCGGCTGCTCCACCTGGCTACATTGTGGTCTGTGTTTAAAACACTCCAACTCACTTTTAACTTTCTTTTTTATTGCAAAGGAAAAGGTAAAGCTCTGCCTCCAATTTGCCAATTTATATCTTGAAACCTTGAAGGTTAAAAGCATCCTGGCAGAAGGGCAAATAGGTTTTTCTGCTTTTGCAGGTTTCATCGAAATCTGAGCCAAATGACTGCTTCAGTACTTGAGCACTGAAATAACTGAAAAATTAAAGTCCAGTCTGAAGTTACAGCAGATGATAGAACAAATAACAAGTTTTTTTTAAAAGCAGCCAAATTGTCAGCAACATTATATTATTTCAGATAAACCCTTCTGGATCATTTCCTTAACAGCAGCTAGTTGTGTTTATTGGGAGGTAAGTGTGGGGCTTTTGATAGTCCTGTTCATGTTCTTAATTTTCATATATATATAAAAACCACTTCATGTTTAACTTGAAAATTATACCCTGTTGATCAATTTTATTGGCAATGTATTTTATGTTTGGGTCGGGAGTGATAATAAAAACATCTCAAATAAAACAAAATTCTTAGGATCTCTAAGCTGCTTGCATGGGGATTTGAACCAAATGTTCAGGTCTGAGAAAATTGGCCAAGTTTGGATATTTGTAGCATCAACTTGCATATACAGTACAGAGTTTAATTTTTTATTGGAAGCTTAACGTTTTTTTTCTTCAAAAAAAAAAAAAAGCTGTTTGATATTTCAGTTTTGTTTGCAAGACAAGGAATCAGCTAAGTTGGTTAGAAATAGAATCTCTCCTTGGCTTAGTGCGACTGTGGTGTTCTGCCCGAATAGGAACTGCAGAATTTTCCCTAAAAGAAGGGAAGTGGGGAATTCTAATAATATCGCTTTCCAAATACAGCTCAGCATAGTTCCAAAAGAATCAGGGATGGAAATGAAATGCCAGCAGATGCAAAACAGAGTGGTTGTTGTTTTTTGGGGGGCTTCTGCTTGTTTTTATGAGAGATTTCTTTTAGTTTTAGTAAATGTTCTAATAAAAAAGGTGAGAAAGGAAATGTCAAATGAGAGTTGTTAGTATTATGTCTGATTATGACATCCTTCCTTATGAATACTGAGGCCTTGTCCAGAGAGGGAAGTTGCATTAGTATAACCTAAATTGTGAATGTAAACTGAATAGTGAAACCAGTGCAAACCCCTGTATGTGGAGTATAGATGGCTTTACCTTAGATCAGTGAGGAACAGGTTTAAATTAAACTGAAACAGGGATGTTCACACAGGCATTGGCATCTACCCATTCAAAAACTGAGCTCCTGCCACTTACTTTAGTAGCCCTTTACTTCATGAGTAGTTTGAGAAAAGTTAATGAGATTACTCCTGGTGTTAGGTGCTTTTCAACATAATCAAAAGTATTTGACTGATTATTACTATTTACTCGACTCTACTTCTCAGTAAATTCTCCTTTTCAAATGAAGGGCTGGCTGCCTTATGAGGCCACTGGCATTGGCTCCATTAATAATTATACCATTTTTCTCCTTTCAGTAATTGTCCCAGTATGAACTGTGCTATTTTAGTGGAAAGTATTAATTATTTTATCAACAACTGGCAGACCCTGCTTGTATTTACTGGTTTCCTTTTAACCAAAACAAAGATTACAGGCCCTATTCCATGCCTCAGCTGCTCAATCTAATCTTTACTAAGAAACCAGGGAACCCCTTTTGCATGAAACACTGTGTAAAGCTTTAAGCACTCTTTGAAGCTGAGTTGTATTAAATGATAGACAAAAAAAGCCCTCTGAAGAATTGGTGCTTAATTACAACTTAATTAGCATAATTATGCATGCTAATAGCATCTCAAATGAATAGCAGTTGTCAGGAGGTTGGGACCATCTGTAAGAGTGCCGGATTAATACATCATTTTTTATTTCTAACAACGCTGTAACTCTTTCCCTGAAAGTGATTTTCATTAATCAAGTTCATTTTTATTATATAGAAAATTTGGCATTTTTCATTATGGGCCATTATCCGTTTCCCCATGCAGTCCTAACACAATACTAATGAGACCCCATGTGGCTACTCCACATTGACAATGGTAGTACAGGTGTATTATTATAATTGTTACAAACAGCACACTATACCTCAGGACTAGTAGAGTTCTATTCTCAAGATATCAAGGTTTCCACTTTGTTCCTTCCCTTGGGCCCAGTACAATTTCCAGAGCTTTAGGAAAAACATACATGTTTGTGGTTATGAAGAAGCAGATTTAAAGCAATAGAAGCATGTTTGTTTTTGAACCAGGTAACTTGCAAGTTTAGTAAGCTTTCTTTCTTTCTTTCTTTCTTTCTTTCTTTCTTTCTTTCTTTCTTTCTTTCTTTCTTTCTTTCTTTCTTTCTTTCTTTCTTTCTTTCTTTCTTTCTTTCTTTCTTTCTTTCTTTCTTTCTTTCTTTCTTTCGTAAACTCTGAACTTAAAAGAAATGCATTTTGCCCTAAAGATCTTCTGAAGGGACCAGGGATGATGCAATGAGTATGGTAAAACCATTGCTGTTTATTTAAAAAGGGTTTTTGTGGAAATGAACAAATTCTAAGAGCATTACTCACTGCTAAATGCAGTGGAAAAATCATCCTGGTATATGATGACCCCACGAAGAAACATGTGGCAAATGCTAATGATACACTGCATGTATATAGCGCACACACAAACACACACACAAATTGTGTGTATCTTTTGCACTGAATCAACTGGCCAAACTGCTTGCAGCTATACAGCTGTAAATTCAGAATTAGCCTGTTTGAATCTCTGGAGTTAATTCAGATTTACACAGCAGTAGTTTAGCACAGAATATGACCCTGAAGCCAGTCTTTTAGCTTTTGGTTTGGTTAATGTTTGTTTTATAAAAACAAAAATTCTCTATACATGCTTAGGATTTTAATTATTGAGACACATTTTTCCTGTTTTTTAAGTTTTCCTTGTTAGATTTTTGCTGTTTTTCTGAAAAACAAGGGTTTTCTTTTAGATTTTGGATACAGTCCTCTTCATAACTCAGGGCTTGATGGTACACCACAGGAAATCTTGCTCTGGTGTTGCCTGTCCATTAATATTAGTGTGCATGGAAGCCCTACTTCTATATATACAATGGTTACATACATATGGAGCAAACTTGTCAACTTTTTCTTCACTGTTCAATCAGTCAGAGTCACTCGCAAATGAAATTGATATCACACTATCCCATGGCTTAGGAACAGATGGAAGCTGAGAAGAGCAGGTCAGGATCACATGAAAATAACATGTAAATTAACAGTATTAATATGTAAAACAAAAGCTCAGAAGAGATTAGTCATTCAAGCATGCAGCTTGTCAATGCGTGACATCGACCTGATAAAAAAAATCAGTAGCCGCCCCAAACTAAACCTCTCTCTTTCCAATACATTTGCATTATATTACAGAAACGCCTGAACATAAGCAGGCAAGATGGTATTAAAAAGGGGCTTTCAATTTGTTACTGTATAGAACAGCACTGTAATTTCTTTTTCTTTCGTTTTGAGAACCTCTGTAGAACCCTAGACATGAATAAAATAATGATTAAAAAAAGGCTCTATCCTATTCCCGGTTGTCAGGTTTGCTCCTACATTAAGGATTTCCCTAGCAGTGTGGGATCTGAGTGTTAACACGATTGCACTCTAAACAATACAATTGAAAGTTCCCATAGTTGTTAAGTATGAGACTACACAATGAATAGACTGAATGCTATCCGAAGGGCTAATGCTGCCCTCATTGAAGTCAACTGAAAATTTACCTGTTGCTTCAGTGAAAGCAGGTTTAAGTCCAGGTTTATAAACCAGTTGTTGTGTGGGCAAGTGCTGGGTTTTAACAGTGCACCCCAGGATTGATCTTCAGTGTCCTATTGTATATCAGTATTGAATATCCTCGGAGCAAGGATTTCAAACTGGGCTCTGTTCTATTACATAGTGTGGTGTTTTCTAACATCATTCAGCAGCCTCTAAGAACTATGAATGGACCCCCACAAAGTAATTTCCTCTGTGAATTAATTTCCCCTGTGACCAAAGATATATTTGAATATCTAGAAATGAAAAGCTAAAGGTTGTTGCATCCAGGTTAAATACATGTCCTCAACTCCCTGATTCAGGCAGAAGATGCAACTCTGAGGAGAAGTAAAGAAAAAGAAAAGAGATAGAACTTCTAGGCACAGGAAGAAACACTAGTAAATGTATTTATATGCATAAGGTCTTTTCATTTGTATTTGGTGTGTGATTCTTTGATTTCTTTTTTTTAAATGCATATTCATAGGCTGTGTCCAGACTCAGGGGTTTTTTCGGGAAAAGTAGCCTTTTTCCGAAAAAACTTCCCCTGCGTCCAGACTCAAGCCACATTCTTTTGAAATTAAATCGAAAGAACGCGGCTTTTCTTTCGATGGCGGTAAACCTCATTTCACGAGGAAGAACGCCTTCTTTCGAAAGTTCCTCTTTCGAAAGAAGGCGTTCTTCAATGTAAATAGGGCTTCTTCAAAAGAGAGCATCCAGACTCACTGGATGCTTTCTTTCGAAAAAGCAAGCCGCTTTTTCGAAAGTTCAATGTGCAGTCTAGACGCTCTCTTTCGAAAGAGGCTTGCAGTCTAGACATAGCCATAGTGAGTAGTTCCTGTTTTCCTGCAGTATTTGGACAGAGCCTCTATTTCTAGCTGTACCCACTGTAAATTTTAAATCCTGATTAGTAGCATACCACTGCAGATTATATTGGTTGTCTCATCAGAGCCTGACCTCGTCTTCCTAGAAAACAATCAAAAAGAGGTACTGTGACTTCATCTGAAGTGTAATTGAATAGATGGAAGTCTGTTACTAGCCATTAAATGTTGTGTATGATGCTGTTTAAAAATAGAAAAGTTTGGGTTTACTATAATGTGAGCTAGCAAAACAACTATTTCTTATGCAATTATTTTTTGTTGTGGTAGCATTTTCTATCGCAGAATGGTAGGGGTGATGCAGCCATTTTCTGGGTCAGCATGCAATTCACAATGTTCTTCATCCATTCCTGTACCTTCTGTTTCATTCAGGTGCTAGGCTTAAGGGATTGTTGTACAATTGTTGAATTGTGAACCAGTGTGCTGACTGGAAGTGAGTGGATGTGATCAATGATGGAGAGCAAGAAAGAGGAAAACAAGAGTCATTAAAAAAAGGCACTAGAATGATGGGCTGAGGGACAAGATTTGTCCGATTTGGACTGTTGTGATAAGCAGCAATGTGTGAACAGGCCCATCAATGGGAGTGGGGGATGGGGTAAATGGGGCAATTGCCCTGGGGCCTGGCAATTCAAAGGGGCCCAGGGCTTCCAGATGACACCACTGCCTGGAGCCTTGGGCCCTTTGAATCACAGCTAGACTGCTGCATTACGCACTCTGCACAGTACTAAAGGCTGAGTGGGGCACTGCAGAACAGGCAGTACTGAGGGCTGCCTGGGAGTTGGGGTGGTGTGCTCCCGGCTGGCTGCTCCTGCCCCACCTTTTCCACCTGAGGCCCTGCTCCTTCTGGGAGCACGGAACTGGGTGCCTCCTCTCTCCTCACCCAGGGGCCTGCAGAGGCTATCAGTGATTCCGTGTGTGAGAGTCAGTGCTCTGAGGCCCCCGTAAAAGGTGGAATAATGAAAAGCATGGTTCATACTGATTGTCTTTCAATCTTTTTTGCCTGTTTCCCATTTAATCATTTTATCAGTTTGAATGTTTTTTCCCTTTACATTTTTTTCTCCCCGAATGCCATTTCCACATTTAGTTATTCATACCCTTCTAAGCAAATCCCGACTCTCAGCACTGAAGGATTAATCCTGTAACATCTCTGTCTCTGTCTCTGACTCTGTCTCTGTCCTTCCCTAGTTCCTCCTCATCGGGTGCTATTACTGCAAAATCCAGTTGTCCTTTATAGCACAGTAATACGAATGGGTTGCAAATGTGTGCAAAAGAATGAGAAGCACAATGTCACAACATTAGAGGTAGAAAAGATCATCCAGTCTAGAATTGGTACAAGAAGACGTCTTGCTCTGTATCATTTGTTCAAGATGGTCTATGGACATGAGACCTGGGGGAAACTCCAAGAATGATCAGTGGCCATATGAGAGAACAGATGGGTTTGCTGGCCAAATACCAGCAAAAAGTAGTGTCATATGTGGCCCAAACTGGTAACCACAATCGGCAATAACAATGGGCCGATTACTAGGAATGACACGGTGAAAGTCACGAGTAGGAGCAAAATATTTGCAGCAGACCTTGGAAAGAGTTGCCTATTGAGAATATGTAATATCCTAGAATCATGGAAGATGAGGGCTGGATGAGACCTCAGAAGGTCATTTAGTCTACCCCGCTGCTCAAAGCAGGGCCAATCCCAACTAATTCATCCCAGTAAGGGTTTTGTCAACTGGGCCTTAAAAACTTCTATGGTTGGAGATCCCATCACCTCTCCAGGAAATCCATTCCAGTGCTTCACCACACTCCCAATGAAGTAGTTTTTCCTAATATCCAACCTAGACCTCCCCCACTGCAACTTCAGACCCTTGCTCCTTGTTCTGTCATCTGTCACCACTAAGAATAGTCTGTCTCCATCCTCTTCGGAGCGCCCCTTTAGGTAGTTGACGGCTACTTTCAAATTTCCCCTCATTCTTTTCTTCTGCAGACTAAATAAGCCCAGTTCCCTCAGCCTCTTCTCGCAAGTCATGTGTCCCAGTCCCCTAAACATTTTCGTTGCCCTCCACTGGACTCTCTTCAATTTGTCCACATCCTTTCTGGAGGAGGGGGCCCAAAACTGGATGCAGTAGTCCAGATGTAGCCTTACCAGTGCCAAATAGCGGGTAATAATTGCTTCCCTCAATAAGGTGGCAGTGTTCCTACTATTGCAGCCCAGTTTGTCTCTAGTGATCTTGGCAACAGGGGCACATTGCTGACTCATATCCATCTTCTTATCCACTGTAATCCTCAGGTCCTTTTCTACAGAACTGCTGCTTAGCCTATAGCAGCGCACGGGATTTTTCCATCCAATATTCAGGACTCCGCACTTGTCCTTGTTGAACCTCATTCTATTTCTTTTGGCCCAATCCTCCAATTTGCCTAGGTTGCTCTGGACCCTATCCCTACCCTCCAGCTTATCTACCTGTTCCCACAGCTTGGTGTCATCTGCAAACTTGATGAGGGTGCAATCCCACCCCCCCTCGTGCAGGTCATTAATGAAGCTGTTGAACAAAACTGACTCCAGAACTGACCCCTGGGGCACTCTTCTGGATACCAGCTGTCAAATTGACATTGAACTGTTGATCGTTACCCTTGGAGCTTGACAATCTAGCCAGCTTTCTATCCACCTTATAGTCCTTTCATTCAAGACATACTTCTTTAACTTGCTAGCAATAATACAGTGGAAGACCATATCAAAAGGTTTGCTAAAGTCAAGTCATGGCCATATCCATTACTTTCCCCATATGCAGAGAGCTAGTTAACTTACAGAAAGCAATTAGGTTGGTCAGGCATGACTTGCCCTTGGTGAATCCATGTTGACTGTTCCTGATCACCTCCTTCTCCTCCAAGTGTTTCAAATTGGATTCCTTGGGAACCTGCTCCATGATTTTTCCAGGGACTGAGGTGAGGCTGACAGGTCCATAGTTCCCTGGATCCTCCTCCTTCCCTTTTTAAAATTTGGGCACTATATTTGCCTTTTTCCAATCATCTGGGATCTCCCCCAATTTTCACAGATAATTGCCAATGGCTCTGCAATCGCATCGGCCAACTCAGGCCATGTCTACATTACACTGAAGATCGACGCTGCCACAGTCAATCTTCTGGGGTTCGATTTAGCGGGTCTAGTGATGGGTCTACCCCTTTCAGTGCCAGTACTCCTGCTCCTCACAAGCAGTAAGGGAAGCCAAGCAAATGCTCCCGTTGGTCAGCAGCTGTGTGGACAGTGCAGAAAAACAATTTAGATATGTCAACGCCAGCTACATAATTAACGTAGCTGCAGTTGCGTATTTTAATTCAACCTTTTCCTGTAGAATAGACCAGGCGTCAGGTGCATTACATCCAGCCCGAAGGACTTGTGCATGTCCAGCTTTTCTAAATACTTCTTAATCTGTTCTTTCACTACTGAGGGTAGCTCATCTCCTTCACATACTTTGCCCAGTGAGCAGTCTGGGAGCTGACTTTGTCTGTGAATACTGAGGCAAAGAAAGCATTGAGGTCTTCAGCTTTTTCCACATCATCTTTCACTAGGTTGCCTTCCCCATTGAGAAAGAGTCCCACACTTTCCTTGACCCTCTTCTTGTTGCTAACATACCCATAGAAACCCTATTATTATCTTCCACATCCCTTGCTAGCTGCAAATCCAGTTGCACTTTGGTCTTTGCACCCCTGTTTACTTGAGCAATATTTTTATATTCCTCCCTAGTCATCTGTCTAAGTTTCCACTTGTACACTTCCTTTTTGTGTTTAAGCTCACTGAAGACAGATTATGCTTCACAGAGATGAAGGGTCATGGAAGCGGAAATCCTGCCAGTAGCATGTGTATGAGGTGAGGCCAAACTATGGGATGAGTATCCAAGTTCTTACCTGAGAACAGTCAAGCTGACAGACTCATTGGGCCCTGAGCAAGATGTAGAAGGGTCTTGGTCTATGCTCCCGGAGGGGGTGTGATTGGGGCAGCTGGCCCTCAGCGCTGCATGGACTGTGTCCTCCCTCCCCCCCGCCCACCAAGGCCATCTGGAGCATGCCACACAGGGTTCTGGTGGCAATTTAAAGGGTCTGAGGCTCTGGCCGCCACTGCTTCTGCAGTAGCAGTGGCAGCAATTGGGAGCCCTGGGCTCCTTTGAATTTCCAGGCCACAGGGCAGTTGCCCTCTTTGCCCCCCTTTCCTACCCTATTTACTGGCTTGTCTGAGAACATATATTTCCCCAAAGTTTATGGATGCTCAGATTCAGTGTTTAGTTCATTGTGAAGATAGTTACAAGCTGAGAAGTTTGGACCTGGATCTAAATGCCTGCAAAGTTTAGGAGATTTGGAATCTGAAGTTTCAGTATTGACACTGTGTGTCCTGCATTGGTATGATTCTTCACGAAACAAAAAGCAAGACAGTCATACGGTGTTCATCGCACTGCCATTCCCAGAATTCAGAGCATATTTCTTGGTGTTTATATTTGGACAGAGCACCAGACTGTTGTTTGTGAACTGTGTACATTGGAGCAGACCACAGTGAAAAGAATCTTAGCACCGATAGAGTCTGACCAGGATAAGATGCAGTCTGTGCATGATACTGGAAAAGGTAATGTGATTTTTTTTCAAGGGTGGGGGAGGTAACTGCCTTTTCTGTGACCAGGAACAGAATGAATCTGACGGTATGTAGGGATGGAGAGCAGATTTTTCTCAACAAAGAAAACAGCAATGCCAAGATTCAGTTTTGTTGCATCCTGTCTCCATATCCACCCTGAACACTGCTAATATTATGCTTTTGATTAGAAAGAGTCCCTGGAAAAGTGTATCTTACTAAAACCAGCACACAGTGTGCAGTGCAATATTAATCCAACAACAGTGCTACAGTTTTGCCGGCTGGTCCCTAGTACCATCACAGGTTTTAAAAACACATCAGTTAAATATTTAAGTGAATTTGAAAAGGTACTTCTTATACGTTAAGTGCTCTACAGCTGGGGGAAAAAGCACTTGATGAGATTTAATAGAGAACTAAACCTAGCTGCTCTGGATAACAACATTCTTATTAATACATAAAACTTCTATTGTTTCTTAATTTACTTGAAACGGTTGTTTAGGCCGTTAATTGGCCTATAACAATGTAGCGATAGCAAGTTAGATTTCAATCAACATACTCATGAATTGCCAGTATTTTAGCAATAAATTGCTAGCTAATAAACTTCTTGTAGCTTCCTTTGTAAATGCCAACTAAAAGCCTAAACATTCCTTGCAGATTTAATTACACATTTAGTGCTCAAGTAATTTTGAATTAATTACCTGCCAAATGGATTTATATTCTATGTACTTAATAAACCTTGGTAAATGCCCTTTTAACAATCTATCGGTATTTAGAATCCTATTTGTTTGAAAAGAATGACTTATGTTGCTGGGTCATGCTGCTTCCCCTACACGTTTACCAGCTGATTGCAGTTCATGCTCTGATGTACTTGAATTAGGATGGGAAGAATCAGACTTAAATGAGTGCAGGTATAAACAGGGCAGAGGTCTATGGAGATTCAGCAACTGACTACAGAATCAGTCCACAAGGAGATGAATTTTACTGGGGTGCCTGTTTACAGACCTGATCTAAAGCCCATTGAAATGAGTGGAAAGGCTCCAAGTGATTTTACCAGGCTTTGGATCGGGTTAGGGCTGTGCCTGGAACAGGTATGGGAGCAGTATGTGATATTCCAGCAACAGGAAGAGTCAGTGGCAAAGAGTTGCCTTTAATTGGAACATTTACCCCTCTAATGCGATGCAGGAGGATGCGAGGATTCTTCCTGGGTGCCGATCCAACCTGCATGCAATTTAGAGATTCGATTATATTTACCAGCCTCCAACTCATAAGTATCTGACAAATCTCACACAGCTTCAGACTTAATTGCTATTGCAGCAGGACTGGTTGCTGTCGGAACCCTTCGCCCTTCAAATTGCCACCCGGAGCTCTGTGCGGCACTCTGCACGCTCTGGGTGGCGTAGGGGGCTAGGGGATGTGCCATGCTCTGGGCAGTGCTGATGGCTGGCTTCCCCACCCATTCTGCCCAATACCCCGCCCCTTCCAGAAGCATGTAGCCACCCCCCATCTTGCCCACAGAGGATGTCAGCATGCCTTGACAGATAAGTAACTTGCCATGGAAATTTGCTCCCTGCTGGGAAGTATATTTTTCTAAGACCTGTTTTAAAATCTTTTACAGTACTTTGAAAACATCCTATGTGTGGAAATTCACTAAGTCACTTGTTTGATGTGTTTCTACTGACACTAAGTTGTCTAGGCTGTATTTTATCTTCAGCATGCCACAAGTAGCATGTGAGATGTGTTTGCCCTAGCAGCTTGATGTAGTTTTCATATTCAGAAGTTTTAAAACAGGCTAACAATATGTCTTCCCTTTGCGGGTTTTGCTTCCTCTGAAAGCACAATTGGTAAGCCGAAGGCCACGAGTTTTATTTAAATGTAATTATTGTCCTTTATTAGTTCGCTCTTCTCTTCACATAGCACCTCATTTAATACATTTTAATGTGTAATGAGTGTTCAGTAAGAATGTTTCCGGGAGATATTGCTGTCAAGTGGCAGCAGCCGTAGAGTATTCATTCAGCAGGAATACCCCTTCACAATGGAGCATAGAGGAGTAGGCTTTTGCCCTCTGTACATGAAGATAAAGGCTGAGTGGCTGGGGAATACAGCTGCAGGTCGGGGTGAAGAGAAAAGGGCAATCGTAAAATGAAAAAGCAGTTCCTTGGGGCCTGAAATGGAGTTCTACATAAAACAGAATTGTATAAGTTCTTCCACAACTGTGGAAATATCTGATTTCCCTTGTTGTCAAGAGGTCGGAGAAGGCAGGTTTACAAGCGCTAGATAACTGATGCAGCAATATTACTAAAGATGTTCCTTTCTTGTCCTGGTGTATGCCATTCAAATAAATTGGTATAGTACCAAACAGGCCAAGCTGTCTAAATAAATAAAGAATCAGGGGTGAAAAATTAGCCAGCACATCCTATGCTAAAAAACAGTGACAGAATCACTTTAAAATATGTTTTCTATTAAAATTATATTGAAAAAAGCTGCCTATTATTTTTAAAGGGAGGCATATTTCTCTGAGAGATATTGGTGGTTGTGAAATTAAGCAGTAACCTAGCCTGTAGCAGTCATTATTGCTAGATAATTGACCGTCCCACTAGCTAAACATTGCAAGTGAAGCAAAGGTGGTCACAGGCTGATAAAGTAAATCATCACTTATTAATGATATTGCAGGGCGTAGATTGGATATTTGGAGCTGAATTTTAAGTTAAAAATCTCTCTGTTGACATGTGAGACTCCAGCAAGGGTGAGTGCAGCAGGGAGTGGTCCGACGTGCATTATCTCGGAGGATATGTGTTGGTAAGATGGAGCATCTACAGCTTTTCTAGTGATCAAAGGCATTCAGAATATCCTGTACCCAAGATGTCTTCAATTCAGAAACAGAAAGGTGTTTCTACCTTTTTTTCCCTTTAGTATTCTATTTGTGTTTGTATGTTACAGCCAGGGCTGCCAGTGGGGTGGGGCAAAAGAAGCAGTTGCCCAGGGACTGTTGATTTAAAAGGGCCATTGATTTAAAAGGGCCTGCGGCCACTGCTATCATGGCAGCAGTGACGGCTGGAGCCCCAGGCCCTTTAAATTGCTACCAGAGAGCTGTATGGCGTGATCCAGGTGGCACTAAAGGATCCTTTAGAGGCACTGAATGCTGGCCACCCATAGCCATGCTTCTTCTGCCTGAGGCCCTGCCCCTTCTAGGGGGGTCCAGAAACAGCAACCCTCCTCCCCCCATTGCCCAACACCTGATGATTTTTGTCCCCAGCCCTGGCTGCAACTCCCAGCAAGCCCTGTTTGAAAGAGTTGTAAGCCTGTGACAGATGGGCGGGGCACACCTGCTCTTTCAGGCCAGTACAGGCAGTCCCCGGGTTACGTACAAGATAGGGACTGTAGGTTTGTTCTTAAGTTGAATTTGTATGTAAGTCGGAACTGGTACATATTGTAGGGGAAACTCTAGCCAAACATTTCTCCAGAGCTCAGTTTTATTCTCCCACACCTCACTTCCCTCAGTCCTTTATTCTCAAGCTGAGGTGTCTGCTGAGAAAAGCCGCTCCGCGTCTCCCTGGTCTGTTGGGGGGGCGCTAGCTTCGCGTCTCCCTGGTCTGCTGGGGGGAAGCATCTAGTGCGGGGTTGCCTCACCCCGTTTGTAAGTAGGGATCTGATGTAAGTCGGATCCATGTAACCCGGGGACTGCCTGTATTCTGTTATGTGTTTATCCTACCAAACACTTCAGGGTGAAACTCACATGGTACAGTGGGTCTGCACAAGGCCTATGCAATCGGTAAGTGGTGCATAGCCCTTGTTTGGATCCTCTGCAGAAAATGAATGTTATTCTCTTAGAGTTAATACTGTCACAAAGTGTAAATAATAGATATTGCAGAGAGCAGTGTGGGCAAGGAGTCAGATGGAGTATAGTCATTAAGACAGAGAGGTACAAGGAAGGCTGCTCCAGATGGCAAGAGCTGCAGAGAAGAAAATTCTCACACCAGCACTAGTCAGGTTCCTATGAAAAGATTGAACGATGGCTGTGCTAAATAAGAAAGGGAACAAGTGGACACATGGCCCAAGAGGTTGCGGCAATCATGAGAACAGGGTGAATGATTATTTGGATGATATAAGCCAAGTGGCTAATTTTGAACTGGCTCCTGAAATGGAAAGACAAATAACTAGCAGCCGCACCGTGCTCTCATTCCATGGCATGGCAAGAGCAGGCGATGGCATTACATAAGTTCCTGCCGTCACAAACTGTGTTGCTTGCTGCAGTTCAGGAATTTTCCCATGTTAGTCACAGTGTTAAGATTTCAGATGTTGCTTTATTCTTGTTTGCAAAAGTCTAATATGAAAAATAGCTTTAAATTTTTAATATGAACTTCAGGGAGTTAGCTGTTCAGTTCCCAATGAATTTAGAATTTTCAGAATTGTGAATGTTTCCCCTTTGCCACTGTATGCAAGAGAAAAGAGAATAAATGTTTACAGGGTGATGAGTGAAGGGGGGTTAATTTTGGGTGGGGATTGTCTTTGCCTTTTGCCAGTCTAATTTTTCAAAACATTCTCAACACTGGACAAGCTGCAGAATGGCAAGAGGAAAAAGCGGAGCCCTCCCCAGAGCATGAGCATTATTCATTTTATTCCCATTGGGTGGTGATGTGGGGGAGGAGAAGATAAGACGAAAAAAAGAGAAAAGGGAAAAGGGAGAGCTTGAAATTTCAAAATTCAAAATGATTTGGAAAATATTTGAAAAATCCTTTTATTTCTAAAATGTGCAAATCAGAAACAACTTGCAACTTGTTTTATTGCAAAGTTGATTTTTTTTCTCCATTTTTCAACCAGCTCATGTTAAATGTGTGTGGCACATCCACAAGCTGGGCCTTATGAAATCCACCTGTAACTGGCATAGTTCCTGGAGCAAACGATGCATCTGCTTGTATCCTTGCTTCCTCTAATGTCACTGGCCAGTACAGAATTTGGTCTTTTGTTTAGTGACTAGAAGGATGAAAAACAGCAAGGATTCAGCAGGGAATCTTTCAGTAGGTGACACCAGTGCATGTTTATAGTGATGAGTAATCACATGAATTAAGGGGATGCTATATGTTGGCTCACTCATGGCTTTTCTGTAAGCCCAGGTCAAGGGACCATTGTGCTGTGCCAGGAACTTCCTGGGAGGGAATTCTCATTTCTTTCTGATTTCCCCCGTTGTTCCAAGGAAGGAGCAAATTAGATTTATAGTTGTCTTGTCATGCTTTTCCAAATGCATATGCCGGTTGTTCCATGGGAGGTGGGGAAGGGTGGCAGCCAAGACTCTGTCCAACCCCCAGCTTGTTCATCAGTCCCCATCTTGTTCACCCTTTCCTCTGAGAGGGAGAAGGCTGTAGCAACTCTGAAATTTCTGCTTCCTCTCTGGCACTGCTCCCAGTGAGGTAGGTAGGTCCCTTACCCTCCTACACAGTCACACTAGCCAGACTATTGTTTGGTCTTGAATTGGTGATTGTACAAGAGCACCACAGACACAATCGTGAGATGATGCTTTTATATTCTCCGAAACAGAAGGGCATGACTAGGTATGGGACTAATTTTATACTCCAAATCTGAATAGCTGCCAAAATTCACATCCAGTCACAGGACCCATCAAAAGCCCGCAGAATGGGAATTTTTCTACTAACTTTGTAGGACTTTGGGTCAACCCCTTCATGACTTGTACCTCGTCCAATGATGGGCCTGACCAGATTACCAGATGCCAATATCCATGCAGATGGCTTTAGGAAATTTTGGATATAGTGTTCTTGAACCTGGCAGTTTGGGCTCATCTCTCCTGAAGAAATCACTAATGTCCACTTGAGTATTTAGGCCTGTCAACATCCATTGGCTAAGTAGGGAAGAAATGGCATCCTCTTCATCCTAACTTCTGTTTTCTGAACTAGCTTCAAACCAGCAGAATCCTTACTTATTGTTCACGCTCCTCATAAGAACATAACATAAGAATGGCCGTACTGGGTCAGACCAAAGGTCCATCTAGCCCAGTAGCCTGTCTGCTAACAGTGACCACCACCAGGTGCCCCGGAGGGGGTGGACCGAAGACAATGATCAAGCGATTTGTCTCCTGCCATCCGTCTCCAGCCTTTGACAAACAGAGGCCAGGGACACCAATCCTACCCCCTGGCTAATAGCCTTTTATGGACCTAACCTCCATGAATTTATCTAGCTTCCCTTTAAATTCTGTTATAGTTCTAACCTTCACAGCCTCCTCTGGCAAGGAGTTCCACAAGTTGACTATGCGCAATGTGAAGAAGAACTTTCACTTATTAGTTTTAAACCTGCTACCCATTAATTTCATTTGGTGTCCTCTAGTCCTTATATTATGGGAACTAATGAATAACTTTTCTTTATTCACCCTCTCCACACCACTCATGATTTTATATACATCTATCATATCCCCCCTCAGTCTCCTCTTTTCCAAACTGAAAAGTTCCAGTTGCTTTAGCCTCTCCTCATATGGGACCTGTTCCAAACCCCTAATCAGTTTAGTTGCCCTTTTCTGAATCCTTTCCAAGGCCAAAATATCTTTTTTGAGGTGAGGAGACCACATCTGTGCACAGTATTCAAGATATGGGTGTACCACAGTTTTATACAAGGGCAGTAAGATATTCTGTGTCTTATTTTCTATCCCTTTCTTAATAATTCCTAACATTCTATTTGCCTTTTTGACCACCGCAGCATACTGTGTGGACGTTGTCAGAGAACTATCCACGATAACTCCAAGATCTCTTTCCTGATTTGTCGTAGCCAAATTAGCCCTCATCATATTATATGTATAGTTGGGATTATTTTTTCCAACGTGCTTTACTTTACAGGCAGTCCACGACTTACGTGGATCCGACTTACGTCGGATCCACACTTACGAACGGGGCTTTCTCGCCCCGGAGCTCACAGGCAGCGGTCAGCCACCTCGAGCTCCGGGGCAAGAAAAGCTGCTCCCGGTGCCCCTGGTCTGCTGGGGACCATCTCCAGCAGACCAGGGGCATCGGGAGCAAACCCGCAGCAGCGGTGGGTTCCTGCGCTTCTGAGGCTTTGCCAGAGCAAAGCCTCAGAAGCGGGGGACCGCGCCGCTGCTGCGGGTTCGCTCGCGGTGTCCCTGGTCTGCTGGAGATGGTCCCCAGCAGACCAGGGACACCACTAGCAAACCTGCAGCTGCGGGGGGTCCCGCGCTTCTGAGGCTTTGCTCTGGCAAAGCCTCAGAAGCACGGGGACCCCGCCGCGGCTGCGGGTTTGCTCCCGGTGCCCCTGGTCTGCTGGGGACCGTCTCCAGCAAACCAGGGGCACCGGGAGCAAAGCGGTCCGGCGCCAGAGCAAAGCCTCAGAGGCGAGGCACCCCCCTGCTGCCGCTTTGCTCGCTGTGTCCCTGGTCTGCTGGGGGGGGGGGGGGGCGCAGCTAGTGTGCCCCCCCCAGCAGACCAGGGTTTTGTTGTGGACCCTGGGGCAGAGCAGCTGGGGCGCTGCCGGTTGGTCCCGCAGCGCCGCTCTGGGCTCTACTGGACCAACCCGGCAGCACCCCAACTGCTCTACCCCAGGCGTCCTGATTCAGCCGTTGCTGGTCAGTTTCAGCAGCGGCTGAATCAGGACTCGTGGGGCAGAGCAGCTGGGGTGCTGCTGGGTTGGTCCAGTAGCGCTGAGGAGCTGTGCTACTGGAGCAACCCAGCAGCACCCCAGCTGCTCTGCCTCAGACGTCCCCAAGTCAGCCGTTGCTGAAACTGACCAGCGCTGACTACAGGAAGCCCGAGGCACAGTTGCTCTGCCCCGGACTTCCTGGAATCAGCTGCTGATCAGTTTCAGCAGCAGCTGACTTGGGGTTCTTGAGTTGAATCTGTATGTAAGTCAGAACTGGCGGTCAGTTTCAGCAGCAGCTGAATCTGGACGCCAGTTCCTACTTACATACAGATTCAACTTAAGAACAAACCTACAGTCCCTATCTTGTACGTAACCCGGGGACTGCCTGTATACTTATCCACATTAAACTTCATTTGCCATTTTGTTGCCCAATCACTCAGCTTGGTGAGATCTTTTTGAAGTTCTTCACAGTCTAACACAAAGCCAATTAGAATTATAAAATGGTCTTGAGAGGCAAATAGTGGCCAGAACAGAGGGATAAAATGTCAGAACGTCTGGACTTTTCTCTTGGAGTATGTCTACACTACAGAGTTTTGTCGGAAAAATGACCATTTTTCCGACAAAACGTGAGGAACGCCCACAGTGCAATTGCATTCTTCCACAAGAAAATCGATAGAGCAGAGGGGTTTTTCTGGCATTGGTAATCCTCTTTCTACAGGGAAGAAGCCTTTTTTGAAAGAGCTCTTTCGCAGAAAAGCATGTGTGGACGGGGAAGAAGGAGTTCTTTCGGAAGAAGAAGAAAGAGGGAAAAGCACAGGTGCCCTGGTGGCCATTCCGTCCATAGCAATTGCAGCTTATATGTGAGAGATCATCCATTCGGTCTAGACATTCTTTCGAAAAAGCAGATCGGTTTTTTGACGCGCTTTTGCAGTGTGGACGCTCTCTTTTTTGGAAGAAGTTTTTTCGGAAGATCTCTTCTGAAAAAAGCTTCTTCCGAAAGAAGCCTGTAGTCTAGACGTTGCCTCAAATATGCAAGTGTGTTAACTGGGACAGTCATTTATCTTTCCGGCTCTTGGTTTATCAAACTGTAAAATGGGGGATAATAATACTTGCCTGTTTTGCCAAGAGATTTCCTGTGCTGGGAGAATTGCTAACTCCATGGCTCAATTGGTTTTCCATTTCTTTTGTGCTGCCAAAACCAATCAAATCAGGCAGAAGTTTAGCAGTTTAGAAATACATTAATTCATAATAATTTTGTCCTTGGTATCACTGAAGGGCTACGTCTACACTGGCCCCTTTTCCGGAAGGGGCATGTAAATTTCACTAGTCGTCGTAGGGAAATCCGCGGGGGATTTAAATATCCCCCGCGGCATTTAAATAAAAATGTCCGCCGCTTTTTTCCGGCTTTTAAAAAAGCCGGAAAAGAGCGTCTAGACTGGCCCCGATCCTCCGGAAAAAGTGCCCTTTTCCGGAGGCTCTTATTCTTACTTCAAAGTAAGAATAAGAGCCTTACTTATTCAAAGTAAGAATAAGAGCCTCCGGAAAAGGGCACTTTTTCCGGAGGATCGGGGCCAGTCTAGACGCTCTTTTCCGGCTTTTTTAAAAGCCGGAAAAAAGCGGCGGACATTTTTATTTAAATGCCGCGGGGGATATTTAAATCCCCCGCGGATTTCCCTACGACGACTAGTGAAATTTACATGCCCCTTCCGGAAAAGGGGCCAGTGTAGACGTAGCCAAGATGTTTGAGTTCATTTGATGAAAGGTGTTATGGAAGCACACAGCATAATTATACTGGTACTTGTTTATTGTTAGTATTGCTTGGCCAACACTTGCTAGTCTTAATTGCACAAGTGATCCCATTGAAGTCAGTGGGATTATTTGTGTGATAAGGGTTTGGCTCATTCTTATGTATTATTATAATTTACTAGACTATTGGCGCATTCATGGTAAATCCAGATGCTAATGTGTGTGCAATGCATGGTTAACGGTAATGTATTTGCAATATATTGTAAGAAAGCACTGGTGTAACGAAGCTGGAGTGTATATTGTACCCAGTTGTAGATGATGCTGTTCAGAAATGGTGCTGCAGACCCAGCAATATTGGTTGTACTCTGTCTTGCCCTGAAATGCAAGTGCTTCTTGAGGCACTGCTTTTGGAGGTGGGCAATGTTTTTCTGGCTTTGCTGGTAGAGAGAATACTTCATTCATATTCACTAAAGACAACTCCATTCCTGCCTTTTTTTGGGGTGGGTCCAGGGCACTGGTAAAATCTACAGTCCCTGCTGCTAGTAATCACATATTGTATCAAAATTCTTGATTCCTGGCAGCAAGGGATTAAAGTGAACTGAAAGCTGGAAAGAAAGTGTTTTTCACTGCCTCCTCCCGTCCATTCTGTTCAAGCCACACTCCCTGCCTCCATTATAAATATTGATTGCGACCGTAGCCAATGTTTAGAGGTTGGGGCGGAAACAGAAATCTAACTGTGTCTGCATCTTCCTTTTCAGCATGTAGCAGCTCAGTGCAGCACATTCATCCAGAGGTCATTTGCATTCTTAATGAGGTCATCTGCCCTCTATTTACAGAGAAAAGGAATATGAAACTCCAACTAAAGTTCTAATTGCTGACCGTATTGTATAGCCCAGATGGGTTGGATAAAGCTTTATGATATTATGCTTCTCGATATGCCAGGCAACAGTGGTTATATAAATGGTTGCAGTTAGTAAAAAGGTCTCCCGTTGCACATGTTTTCCAATCCCATGCAATCAAGTTCTAATTCTACACAGTCTGTGAATGGGAAGTTAAAGGCCCTTATCTGTGTTTTGGGTGTGTATTACCTTTCAGGACCATTAGAGCTAGAGAAGAATGAAAATGTTAAGATTCAGGAAATTAAGACTTACGATTCAATTTGGATGAAATCTAAACTTTTCTGAAAACATGGACATTCAGTTATGCTTCCCAAATGAACTACATTCTGTCCTCTTTGTGAAGCCACTCTTCCATTTTCTTTCCTCTTTTCTTTTTACAGCTGCCTTCTAAGTGTTGTTTGTGGATTGGGATTTTTGTAATGGGGCTTTAAGAAGTCCACAGCCTTTGGCTTACATCCTGAATGGCCTCTCTACTGGCAAGAGGAGCTTAAGAGGTGCCCCACAGAGCACCGATTTGTATTTGGTGTGTTGAATGACATTCGGCTCATTGGTTGACACCTAGAATGACACAGGGACACCTCTGTGAGTTGCTGGACACCCTCAGCAATCTGAACCTCCTAGTTCAGGCCACTGACAAGAAGTGGGAATAATTGCCTCATTGTGGTAGTTGTATAGTCGGGAATTTGTAAGAATCTGACAACTTTTCCTCTAACTCAGCCTCCCACGCATGGAGTAAACATCCCCTCCGACACAGAAACATGACAATCCTGCTAAACTGATTATAGCATTGTTTTCTTCAATAGAGCCTTTGGGCTTAATTCAGTTCTGTGCATTTTGGTTTAAAACCAGAAATCTTTCAGTCATTTGTTTTCTCTCTTTATAGATCAATTATTGTGTTTCATTCTGGAGGCTATAGAGTAATCTTGGTGAAGGTGAATCATGTACATGGGGACTGGTGCAACTTCTCTCCCCCTGCAAACTGTTAGATTTTAAAGGTATTTTCCTTTTTTATTGTACATATAAAGGCAGAATTAAAAGCATTTCAACTTGAGCTCTGGCTGCAGAGAATGTGAGCTACAAAATGGAGTTGTTTGTGCTGAGAGAGTGATACAGATTAAACTAACTTTCAGGTCTGTGGATTCACAAACCAATCCCTTGCTAAGAAAGGCATTTGGGACTTTCCAGCTGCACCACATGCTTAATAAGGGGTTTCCCTTGGAGCTGGAAGGGCTTACATTTGGACAGCATATGATGTCAAGGGTCTAAAAGACTAATCAATGTGGAGTCTTGCTCTTGGAAGATTATATTGAACTGCATGGTGAACAAGGTTGTCACTGTGATTTTATTCTGGATAACTGAGCCATGTGTAGTAACTCAATATAGCCTGAGAGAGGCTCCTTAGGACTTTTGAAGATGACATTTAATTTGCAGGTAGAACTACAGACTTCCACAAAAATGACTCTCAATCCTTTCCCTGCAAGGAGAGTTTGTGTCATAGGTGGTCTGAAACATTTCCTTGTGCAATCAACAGTATCCTTAAGAATCTGATCCAACCCCTCGTGAGATCAATGGGAGTTTTTCCTTTGACTTCAGAGGGCTTTGGTTAAGGCTCTAAATGCACATTTCTTTTTCACTGCGTTTAAAAGCAAAGCCCTCTTAATTAGTGTTTGTTCCCCATCCTTCCATTTCTGCTGCTCAGCTCCTGTTTCTTATTAGTTTTCGAATGTCCATTGACCCTACAAGGGATGTTAAGTAGCAATTAATTTGCTATTTGAGTAGTCGATGGAATTTCCATCGACGACTCGACTAGTCGACTAGTCGATAGGCACGTTTGCATTCTGCCTTTGAAATGTACAAGAGCATTTGATAGAGGCAGCAAGGAGGGGAAGGGAGCGACTAGTCAACTAGTCCTTTACAGCCCTAGTCCCTACCCAAGGAAAGACTTTTCCCTTAGCCCAGAGCTGTCTCGCTGCAGAATGATGGAAATCACATTACATACTTAGCCTTTATTTGAGCTGATGAGCTGTCATACACCACAGCAAAAGCAAATCATCCTCATTGCAACCTCCAGAAGGTGCTCAAACTCCAGAATTCAAATCTGGATCCAGATATTTGATTTAGACTGTTGAGATACAGGAACTCGACCTGTTATCAAGGTCCATTTGCACACTTCTGCTCCGGGTTAGGTTTGGAATGCCCTCAAAGTTCAGGGGTGTTTGGCTCCAGGGCTTCAGTTCACACCCATGTTAACTTACAATGATAAATACTGTGGGCAAGATTGTGGGCTTGGGGAAGGGTCTCTGCATTGTTGAACTCCCCCAGGTGCAGATGAGGACCTGAATGAGGATTCAGTGTCAAAATTTAGTCTCTGGTTCCCGTTCTACACCTGGCTTTGATCATTCCCTTCTCTAAGCAAGATCATCTGCGGTGGCTAGTGGCTGGAGTCATGGCTCCATCTGTTCCCTGCCCTCTTCTACAGAAGGGCCAGCTGCGACCTGCAATGTGGGTAACCACATTGCAGCCTTTCCCTAAAGGGCCAACCTGGGACCCTCTCACTGACGTGATTCAGGCTTGGTCTGCACTTGTAGCAGTTCATGACTCCCTGCAGTGGCGCCTCCTGCTGGCCACTCTGGGAATTAGTTCAGTCCAACCTTGGAGCACCCTCTCCTGGCTGCATCTCAACTGCTATTTCCCTTTTTGTCCATTCTCCACCACTCTTCCAGGCCCGCGTCCTTCCCAGACCACACCGCCCTTCCCTCACAGTACTGCTCCATGGCGGTGCCCCCACACTCTGGGGTTCTCCCCTCCCAGGGAACCCCAACCCCTATACCCACTGTGCCTCAGTGACTCACTGCTAGTCATCATCTAGCCCCTGCCTCAGGAGCAAACTGCAGCCTGAAAGGGCCACTCATCAACTGCAGTCTGAAAAGTCCCCGCCCTTTCCACCTGAGGCCCTACCCCTTCCAGGACTGTGTAGCTTGCCCCCTCCTTCCCCCCACACACACCTTGCCCAGAGTTCCACAGAAGCTGTTGGCTCCCCTGCTGCTGGGAGCCCTGCTGCCTCCTGGGGTCTCCAGAATCCAGGTGCGAATCTTCCTGCTGGAGGCCAGAAGCTCCAGGCAGTTTTCCCTCAACTCCCATCTGCAGCTGGGGAGGTGAGAAGCCACAGGGGACAACTGGACTCCCAGTGGAGAACTGCAGGATTCGGAGAGCCCTGACTCTCAGCCCCCTACACGGTCCCTCTTCAGTTGGTGTATCCTGGTGCGAACATGCACCATTGACTGAAGACAAGCAGTGTATTTGTCAGGCACTGGAGTCATTCATATGGTGTCTGTAAGTCAAGCTAACATAGGTCAATTTAAGACTGTAGTATAGGCCCACTTTCAAAGGCCTTTCTCAGACAAATGAAACTACAGCAATTGACCCAAAGACCCTTTGAAGAATGTTATATCCTGCTCTAGATTTAAATGGATCTATGAAAGGCTATTGACGAGACTTGTCACTTTCCCTAAGAAAAACTCTTGCCTAGCACTATATGCACAGCTGATTGAATCAAGTCTGAGCCTTCATACTGGCTGGTACCAGCAGTTAATGAACTGTTGCCTGCGATGGTTAATGCTGTGTGAAATCAGTCATTTAATTGTAGAAACAACTGATTTCAGGGAGATCATGGCAATTATGAACAGTTTGTAACAGCAAAGGCGTAGTGAAGCAAAACAAAAAGGCTTGCATTAGTCACAACGGAAAAGCCAGCCGCATAGCTAGGAAGGTTGGCCCTAACAGAGGAAAGCCATGTTAGCCTCTTTGCTGCCAATCATTGCAATCAAAGCTAAGTATTGAAAACAACCTCGGCTATAGTACTTGTTTCTGAATTGTTACAAATTAATTGAACCCTTCCTAGTAGTTTATTCTTTTAACTTCACTTGGTGACTCTGAAAAATACTAACCTGACAATGGGAAACTGCGACATGTGTGTTAATTTCCATTCCTTTATGAATCAATATATAAACAAGCTATAAAGATGCTATGAATCTTAGAAAAATTGCCTGCTATGAACGAACAATATGCATTTTGATGCAATTCTTACCTTCCAAGGCTTCAATAGAAGAGAGTCCTGAAATACATGAACTCTGAATGCTAAGGTTAAATCAGCCACATAATCAGTCAAAATGGCTTTGCTTTTAACATACAATTCATACAATAAATATAATCATACAATCTCTCCGTTTTTTTAGCACTGTTCCATGCTGACAGCATCTGAGGGAAGGCAGCCAGACAATGAATGCTACCTGAGTTCCATGTGGTACGCTGTGCGCGTCTGTTTGATACAGATTTACCGCATTTACAGGCTAAATCTCCCTAAGCTATAGAGAGCTTTTAAGACAATTATGCTGCAGTGTCCCCTTTCTGCTAGAGTCACAATCATAATCTTGCTAAGAAGCTGTGGAAGAGCAGGCTAGGTAATTAATCTGTACTTTTGCCTTTCATTCATAATGAGTTATTCAGTTGTTTAAAAGAATATGTAATGCATCTCTCAGGTGCCTGTGTTCTAAGAGTAAATTCTAGTCAGGGTGCAGCTTTTCTCCTGGCCACAGAAATACCTAGGCTGGTTCAGACTGACTGCTTGGACAAAGGTATGGATATGGAACTCTTAGTGCTCAACAGTATCAATACTGTGATCAAATTTAGGTTGCACAATCACAGTTGAGGTATTTATCCTTCAGCTTTGTGTTGTGGTGGTGTTCACAAGGCAGGAAAGGAATGGATCTCTAGATCACAAAGGAATGAAATAAGAATTCACTCAGGGTCACTCCTCCTCCTAAGCCCCAAAGGGATTGCTAAAAAATAAGCCTATGGCAGGATGCAACCTTGAAGAGTCATGGCTATGATCATGGTGCTAAATGTGGTTTTGAAGTCAGTATATATGGGTCAAGTCAAAGTCTGGCTTGTTAGTTAACCCAGTGGTTCTGTTAATATTTCCACTTAGAGGACATGATGTTAAGCACAGATTCTGTCACTGGTCCTGTTTACAAAGACATATTTAACATTAAAAACAAGAAGTCCTGTGGCACCATAGGGCATGTCTACACTGCAGGGCTAAAGCCAAAATCAGCTATGCAACTTGAGCTACATCAGTTGTGTAGCTTAAGTCAAAATAACTTATTTTGGCTTTTGGCGCTATTTACACAGCAGGAAGTCTCAGAACACTCTTCCTCCGACTTCTCTTACTCCTTATAAAATGAGGGTTACAGGAGTCAGAGTAAGAAGTCCTCCAGCTCGACATTGTTTCAACATTATGTCGAAATAACTGCTTGCTATGTTATTTTGGAATAACGTGAGTTATTCCTAAATAACACTGCTGCATTGACATAGCCTTAGAGACTAACAAAATTATATATATACAGTATCATGAGCTTTCATGGGTAACATCCACTTTATCACTTCATGGGCTCATCTGATGAAGTGGGCTTTACTCACAAAAACCCATGATACTATATATTTTTGTTAGTCTCCAAGAGTGTGTCTACACCACAGAGTTTTGTCGGAAAAACAACTGTTTTTCCGACAAAACTTGAGGAATATCCACATTTCAATTTCATTCTTCTGCAAGAAAATCGAAAGAGCAGAGGGGTTTCTCTGACATTGGTAATCCTCAATCTACGACAAAGAAGCCTTTTTGTGAAAGAGCTCTTTTGCAAAAAGGCGTGTGTGGACGGGGAAGAGGGAGTTCTTTTGGAAGAAGAAGAAAAAGGAAAAAGCACAGGTGCCCTGGTGGCCATTCCATCCATAGCAATCACAGCTTACACGCGAGAGAGTGTCCATTCAGTCTGAACGCTCTCTTTCGAAAAAGCAGATCACTTTTTCAACGTGCTTTTGCAGGGTGGACACTCTCTTTTGGAAGAAGTTTTTTCAGAAGATCTCTTCTGAAAAAAACTTCTTCCAAAAGAAGCCTGTAGTCTAGACATCGCCTACGGGTGCATCTACACAGCAGTGTGATTTCAGAATAATGGCCGTTATTTCAAAATAACAATGTGAGTGCCTACACAGCAATTCCGTTATTTTGAAATAACGGGTGGCTTATTTTGAAATCTGTAAACCTCCTTCCACAAGGAATAATTCTTATTCCGAAATAGCTATTTTGGAAAAGCAGTAGTGTGGACACTCCACTACTATTTTGAACTAGCTCCTCCCCAGGGCCATTCCGAGTAATTACTCCCCAGTGCCTCTTGGGGCTCTATTTTGAGGTAGCACATCCACATTAGGGAAGCCTGCCTCAGACTAATTTTAAGGCTTCCCTGTAGTGTAGGCATGCTATTTCGAAATAAGCTATTTTCAAAAATTCCAAAATAGTTTATTTCGAAATAAGCGTGCTGTGTAGACATAGCCTAAGGTGCCACAGGACTACTCATTGTTTCTAAAGTTGCAGACTAACATGACTACCCCTCTGAGAGTATTTAACATTGTTAACTATTGTCTAGTCTATGCCAGCCCCGAGATCAGCTGAGCGTTCTGACATTGAAAGGTAACCAGATCCACATGCAGTGCAGCCCTTTTTGTTTACATGCCCCAGATGGGAAGAACTCATTTGCAAATGTATTCATACTGAGACATAACCAAAAGACAGTTATATAGTGGTAGATACTGGCAATCTCCCAGACAAGGGATTTACATCATTGCCAGTGTTATGAAAATCAAGAAGGAAGAAAAATCAGTTCACAATAATGGGAAGCTGTGGTGTGCTGTGCTATTTGTATTGTCAGCCTCCTTCCCTGTCTCTGTTTCACTGGCTGGTATGCTGATATGGTTAGTTGTGCTGTGTTTGTAACCTTCCTTGGGGCAGATCCTCAGTTGTTGTACATTGAAGTAGCTACTTTGGTTTCTGTAGAGCTATGGCAATTTATACCAGCAAAGGAAGGATCCCACAGCTTGGAGATTTTTGAGTGGAAATGTGTCACACTGATTGCAATGTTAACTTATTTCTAAGATCGCCCATCCCCCAATACATTTCTGAAAAGGAGGGTAAAAAGCATCACTGTTTGTATCGATGATGTATGTTACCTCCCAGATGACATAATCAAAGCCTACTTCAGAGAATATTGTATTCAATGTGCAAGGTTGATTTGAGAATGTTGTTTTGTTTTTAAGCCAAACACCATGTTTTAAAATGCTAATGCCTATTGTGTTTCTGATTCCTCTTTGCTTGAAATTATAAAAGGCCTGAGTCACTTGCAATATTGGCAGCTCCAGGCATCGGTGAATGGTTTCAAGGCCATGTCACTGGGGATCATTTTTAGTAGATTTCCTGTATAAAAAAGATTGCTGAAGAAATGTTAAAAAAATGTCTTCTTGATGGTGTGCCTTATTAAGTGCAAAATTTGTAAAGCCCTAAAACTATAGGGCTGGATCCTGGTTTTTAAGGGATAGCTTGGTCATGCTTCTCTTTGGGATAAGTAACACATCCACTGTCAGGCTAGGATAACCAGACAGTGTATACAGCAGATAAGGGAACAAAGCCAAGGCTTTGCCAGACCCAGGAATGGCCTTTGGGGAACATGTGGCACTTCTAGCCAGATGTAATAGGGTAATTTGCCCGTGGACTGGAGGCCAAGCCAACTGTGACTATAGAGGGAGCTCCATCTGAGGGGAATTGGGTAATTTTCTCTAAAGGACAGAAGGGGGAAGCTGAGGAGGCTGTAGTGAGACTGCAGAGAGTGAGAAAAAGCTCTTGCAGGGAAGACTGAGAGACCAGAGGAATTGCTCCAGCTAGGAAGAGCAGGGAGTAACTTGCTAAGGCAGGAAGGACTGTGACGAGACCAGGGCATTTGGGCTGTACTCAGATGAGGGCCATAGAAAAGCCTTTTGTGTTTAGTTTTGAACTTTGTTAATAAACCAGATCCTAAGAAGCAGTGTTGTCTTCAAGTCGTCATTGTCAAGTCCAAGTCGAATCTCAAGTCACTACAGTTCAAGTCTCAAGTCGAGTCTTGAGTCCTTAAAGATACTTTTGAGTCAAGTCTCAAGTTGAGTCTCAAGTCTTAATTTTAAAAATGTCAAGTCACTTTTGCACAAGCCATCAATATTGGCATTTTCAGACAGTTTTTTCACCATGTCGATTTAACAAAATTAGCAAGTTGAATCTCAAGTCTCAAA
Source organism: Pelodiscus sinensis (assembly GCF_049634645.1). Classification (NCBI taxonomy): domain Eukaryota; kingdom Metazoa; phylum Chordata; order Testudines; family Trionychidae; genus Pelodiscus; species Pelodiscus sinensis. The sequence goes on from NC_134722.1 coordinate 12,278,430, forward strand.
TGATGAACCCAAGTCGAGTCTCGAGTCGAGTCACCTAGGCAACTTAAGTTGGACTCGAGTTCAAGTCATGGGACTCGAGTCAACAACTCTGCTAAGAAGGGCTGTTCTAAGTGGAATGGAAAAACACTGGGTGTTCATTTGGTGATCCAAGAAGGGAAACTGAGTTGAGGGGCTGCTTGCAGGGCTGCCCAAAGCCACCAGAGGGCACTGTGATCCAGCCACTCATCTGCACCAGGCTGTTCCTAGACAGGAGATCATTCTGTGGTTAAGTCACTGGATACAGGTTTAAGAGAGTGGGAGTCAGTTCCTGGCTTTGCCCAAGACTTCCTGTGTGACTTCTATGTAGTCATTTAGTCTACTTGTGCCTTGGTCCCCAACTGTACTTTGGGGATAATTATGCTTCTTTATCTATTTAACTTGGGGCAGAACTGTCTCTTACTCTAGTTATGTACAGCATCTAGCACAAGGGGTCCCTGATATTAATGGGGCCCTCTCGGTGCTGCTGTAATTCAGATAATAACAATCTTCTCCTGCACTCTGCATTGTACAAAGGGTTAACACAAGGACTGTACACCACTTAAATTGTCAAGGTACCACTTACGTTGAATTTAAGTGGCGCACAGGATTTGTGCTTGATGATTACATGGTCACTTGATGGTTACCTGTTCTGTCCGTTCCCTCTGAAGCATCTGGCACTCACCACCATTCAAAGACAGGATACTGGGCTAGATGGATCCTTGGTCTGGCCTGGTATAGCTGTTCCTATATGCTGACTCACCGCACAAGTGTGAGTTTTACTGAAGTGGGTGGAAATGCTGTGGAGGGAATACCTGGCTGAATGAAATCAGCTGTGATTTCACCCAAGGATTCTGGTTGCCCTCTGCACAGGCATGCATATTAGGTGAAAAGAGTGTGCTCTCACCAACAGTCACCCAGACCTCAGACCTAGTATATTTAAGGATAGCCCTGGAACCATGTGTGTGTACTTCACCTTGCTCCTGAGCTTTTGGAATTTGGATAAAATGAATCCTGGCTCTTGCTCACCCCTGCACTTGGATTTTGTTTTACTAAACAAAACATTGAGTAGGGAGGATTTTGCAAAATTGAAGCCACCCCTTGGCTTTGCCCGGCTCCCTGAGTTTGTGCTGTTTCCAAAGTCCTTTTTAAAAAATGTCTAAAGTTCAACTTGATTTAAAAACAAACAACGAGGCTACAGTATTAATTAACTAAACCCTACAGAATGATTTATCTAACATACTAATCAGCCTTTTGCTAGTTGGGATGAACTGGCTTGACAAAAATGATTATTTTGTGACTGAATTCTGTTGGAAATTTAGCCTATGTAAATATTTTAGAATGGTTATGACGTAGACAAAATGCAATGCAAGGTTTAGGCTGATTTTGATTTAGATTGGATCTTCTAGAGGGACTGAGCTGTGATGGAGTCTATGGTAATTGAGTCTGGAGTGTGGCTAAAAATGCTCTGTTTTCATATTATTGCTTAGTACTGTACCCATATACAAAAGGCCAAGACAAGGCCTATGCATCATGGGCTTCCACTTAAATCCTCAGAACAGGGCTTATGTAAGAATTAATCAAAGCAATCAGGGGAAGGCCAAATGATTGTTGTCAGCCCCAAGCTAGAGAGGGGGAATTCATCCTTTGTGTAGCTCTACTGCTGTCACTGACTCCACTGACTTCCAATATGACTTCGATTTTTGGTATCTGAATGAATCACAAGTAACTGTTTATCCAGAAAGGTAACAGTTTGAGTGAACATCCCTATGTTTCATAATTTAGAAAAACACAAATGTAGGCTCAGAATCACCTTTTGAGTGATTAATTTGCACCATAATGCTATTTAGACCACCACACTGAACAGGCCAGTCTACTCTGACAACGTTATGGGTACATCTAGACTACACCTCTCTGTCGACAGAGAAATGTAGATTGGGCACGTCGAAATTGCTAATGAAGCAGGGATTTAAATATCACGTACTTCATTAGCATAAACGTGGCTGTCACTTTTTTTCGAAACAGCTTTTAAAAAAAACAGCAGTCTAGACACGGATCTGTCAAAAAATAAACCTTTTTTTGAAAGATCCTGTAAACCTCAGGATTCATTAGCAATTTTGACATGTCTAATCTACATCTCTCTGTCGACAGACAGGTGTAGTCTGGACACAGCCTATGTGTGTATATATTAGTTCGCAATAAAAAAGGGGAGCTGCTTCATTGTAAACAAAGGCTGACAGAGGCAGGGCACATTTTCGTCTGTTGAAAGGCACCTGACATCAGTGTGGAGGCACACTAGACATTTTAGGGTCTGCTCCCTCTGAAGTCAGTGGTGAAACTCACATCAACTTTCATGGTGCAGGAGTGAGCCCAGAGTTAACACTGAAGATGGTGAACTCTGTTTTAATATGGAAAATAAACTGTTGTTTGCTGGGTATAAAACTGCAGGTGTCTGCTACTCTGTGGATTAATCCCGTACACTGTCTCACTACATTTCAAGGACAATTTACAGTTAAAGGGCCTACATGTGTATATACAAACACAGGCCCCAAGGAGAAGCACCCACCCACCCTAGCCTAGCCCCGGAAGAAGCTGGCAAGAAGCGAGCATGACCCCACCCTTGCCCAGGCCAGCCTCAGAGAGAAGCTAGTGGGAGGCCTATGTGACCCCCTGCCCTAGACTGTCCCTGTGGAGAAGCTGGCGGGAGGATCCGACACTCTGTTCCCCCCTCCCCGCTTCACCTTGGGCTGGCCACAGATCGGGGCAATACTGAGTAAGCACACACACACACACACACACACACACACACACACATGTTCTATTGCATCTCTTGGAATTTCACACAAATAGTAAGAATAGAAACCCCTCTTATACACATATCTCCTACACACAGCTGTCTGATATTTAATGGATAATGGAGTACATTACAAACTATCTTCAGTATTAACAATTGTGTTGTGTTTCAGAACAATGTGACTTTGTGTGTGTGTGTGTGTGTGTGTGTGTGTGTGTGTGTGTGTGTAGTCTGTCATAATAACGAATTCTTTCTACTTTACATATAGGCACATGTGTGCACACATCTGGAAACTACAATGAATACAGTGCAGTATAAATGCCTAAAGTTAAGACCTAGACTAAACTCACAACCCTTATATACAGATTTGGAATTTCAAACATACCAAAATTGGTTGTGTTTGGATCTAGCCCATTACAAAGATAGGGACTGTAAGCAATCTGCCAGTGAATGAATAGATCGACAGAATCCCCATTCATTACATTAAATAGAAAGACACTTGAAATTTGAGAGAGCTTTTACTGCATAGTTTTTGAAGTTTGGAATTCTTCCTTCTTTTCCTTCTATTAGCCTAATGCTTCTAATAAATTAACAAGTATATGTCAGCCTTTATGCCAAAAAAACCCTCTTTAATTTTGAATTTAAATTCTTCTCTTGTACATTTAGTTTGCCGCCTATCAGGCTAGTTGTGGTCAGAAAGTACTTTAGCTCTTTACCACAGTATGCTTTCCCCCATGATATTTAAGGTCTTCGATTATTTTCATATCTTTCGTAAGTAGACATATCAAATGTTTATATTTAGTGTCCAATGAGAGGGTGGGATTGGAGGGAAGAGTGATATAATATCCTGTCTTTAAGTCTTTGTGGATTTGTCTGCAGTGCTTGTGGATTCATTGGTTTGGAATTTTTGCAAGCTGCATGGTGATGAAATGAGAAATGGTCCTTCACATTGTAGTTCGTTTCCACTCTAAATGTTAGCTTGCTGGCTTATATTTTTTCCCTAACCAAAACCCATGCTAGGGACATCTTTTTGGCTCAGATTGGCAGGCATTTTTTCTTTTCTTTCAGAAATCTTGGATGCTTTGAAACTATGATTGTTTAAGACAGTTTATACATTTTTTCTGTAAAATTTGCTGATGGACTCCTGTTTTGATTGTGTTCCAACTGGTGGTGTTGTAATGCCAACAGGCAGAACCAAACCTGGGACCTCTGTGCCTGAACCTCTACTGCTTGAGCTGAAAGCCAGCTGGCTCTCAGCTGAGGCTGTAGAGCAAACTCATTCTTTCTCTTTCTGTAAGTGGTCTAAGTGTTACACTGTCATTTACTCTTGGGCAAAGCAGATGTGAACAGGCATCATTATGATTCACTAGAAGTCTACTTCCCTTTTGCATTTGCAGAAGTGTAATTGATGACAGGTGAGACAAAGCAGTGGACAAAAACAGGCCTACTTCTATGTGCCTGCACAGTACAAGGGCTAGATCCTGCAAACCCCTCACTCAGATAAGGACTCTTGACATCACTAGTACCACTGAAGTAAAGGGGTAAAATACTTGCACCTTTGAAGTCAATGGGAGATTTGCCACTGATTTAACCAGGGCCAAGATTTCACACAAAGAGACTATTCCTATTACTAAGGATTACTCGTGTGTAGGGGTAGATGGACTGATTTTTTTTAATGTACTTTTAGATTTCCCCTTGGTACCATGGAATTTTTGCAAAAAGTGAAATAAATGCTACTGATTCCTTTGCATTTTTTTGATTATTTGTAAAACATAAAAACTATAGCTTTTACTTTTATTCTCTGAGTTATATTATCATAATGCACAACTGGTGCCTTGACATTCTGCAGAAGAAAATTCGTTGGACACGGTAATAGTGACAGAAAAATGTTCTTTCTATTTAGATGTCATGGGTATTTTCTTTTTCATGTGAAAATTCTGATATCATATACAAATGTTACCTTTCCCCCTGAGTATCTTGTATAAAGCTAATAGTTTTGGAATTGATGCAGATTTTTTAATGCAATGCTATGGTTCTGGTTTATAGAAAAATGGATCAATTACCAAGGCAGGCTTCAAAGAGGGAGATTGCCCTAAGTTATAAATGGCTCAGTCCCTTAATTCTGTCATAATCCTATTTGATATATAGTTTTCAATGCTGCTGAATCCTTTTAGGGCTCTTTGATCAAGTGAGTACTTCCAAATGTGATACCTCCCGTCATCTAACTCCTAAATATAACCCAACTTGGCATTTAATTTCTGGAAACATCTGTTTTCCTTTTTTTTCTCTTTTTTTTGGTGTGGAAAACAAAAAGCCTGCGTTTCATATCAGCTGATTTAAGGTAAGACAAGAAAGTCCTGGTGGAGGTTGCAATGCCGTGATTATTCCTTGGCTGTCCTACTGCCGCTGAGGCCTATGGGAGTTTTGCAACCAAGTTCAGCAACACCAGGATCAAGCCCATCATTTATTCATTATCCATCTTGAGACTGATCTGCATCCTTCACTTAGGCATTGGCTGCAGTGAGAATACTGGATGTGGAAGGACTGCAGGAGCAGGTCCCTAGCCCACCATTTTCACAAGCAGCTTTGTGGGGGGTGGGGAGGCTCACTTGAGGTGCCCAAATGAGGCCTGATTTGCAGAAAGTACTGAACAGTCACTCTCTGACTACTGGGTCTTTCTCTAAGGTGTCTCAAGTGCGGCATCCAGAAATGAAGGCATCCCAAAGTACAGGCCAGTCTTGACAATATTGATGGAGTATATTAGCACACTGTTGTGAGAGTCCTTGCTGTAATTAAGCTGTCAGGATTTGCTGTGTATGTTCGCTGGCTTCCCTGGTTTTCCTCTGGGTTCTTGAAAAGTTAACCCAAGAACCATATGATGAAACATGAAGAATAAACTTCTGCTTTTCTATTGATTACTGAAACCAACTTTAACTGTTAGGCCAAACTCAGCATTATAAGCAAAACAAGGTATCTATGAGACTGGTCAGTTCAGTGTTTAACACTTCAGAAGGTCTATGGTTTCATTCTTCATACATTGCCATGGTTTATAATAGCAACGCTGAAACCTGGGCTGCATATTTCCTCATCCTGATTTCACACATCCTTACTCATGTTGCTGATCCCTGCTTATGTGGGAAACCCTATGGACTTCGTTGGGCCATTTGCAGCAGTAAGGAGTTTCAGAACTAGGTCTTGAATGTCCAACTTAGTTAAAGAGACTAGACTTCAGATCAGGGTCTCAACTTCTTCAGTGGGAAGTTCGCAGTTAAGTACTGTAGATTAGTGGTTCAGTTTTCTGACTCTGGATTTTGTATTTTCATGTGTTTGCATAGAGTTGTCAGAATTGACTAATTATAGCCATAGAATAAAAACTAACCAGCCTCAATTCACCAATTGCCATCTAGCAGCTTCATCCCTCATCGCTCAAAGGGAAAAGGCTTGTGAGAACACCCAGAAAGTGAACCTTTCCATTCTGTTCACTCCCCTATGGGGAAGGATTTCTAACTTTGCATTGTGGGAAGGAGGTTGTCTAGAAATCACATGGAGTTCCAAGACTTGGGTAATTCAGGCTGGAGCCACAGGGGTATCTCAGGCTATGTCTACACTGCATGCTTATTTCGAAATAATGGGCTTCTTACTCCGACTTCTGTAACCCTCATTTCACAAGGAATAAGCAAAGTTGAAGGCAGAAGGTTTTTCCTTTGACTTCCTTGCAGTGTAGACAGCTCCAAAAGTTGAGTTAAGGTACTTCAACTTCAGCTATGCAATTAACGTAGCTGAAGGTTGTGTATCTTAATTTGATTTTAGCCCACAGTGTAGATATACCCATAGAGAGGCTGATTCTTCTTTTCAGCACAATGCAGAAACAATGTTAGCCCTGGCTGTTCCTCACACATCTGTGCCCAGTCTGAAGGTTCAATGGGAGAGTTAATGCTGCCCAAAGAGAGATGTCCTCTCAGAGACTCTTTGGCGGACCTTCAGCCCTGGAACAAGGAGTGCGTGTGTTGGGGAGAATTAAGGAAGAAACTGTGTCGAAATTCATTCCGTATTCTGCTCCTGGGGCAAGATATGCCACTCCTTGCAGTGAGTGGAGAGTAAATTCCCAAGCAAGTCCAAAGCGTGCAGTGATCACTGCTGTGAGAAATTCCTTCCACTTCAGCATTACTCTGGTAGTAAGCATGACATGGCGCTAGGGTCTGTGGCATCAGGCCCCATTAATTGTACAGGGAAAGGGGGGAGCAAGTCAGTATTACTCCTCAGAAGATCTCAGAACCCACAGCCACTTGCCAGCCTTCTACAATAAACCCACTGAAGCCACTCATTCTCTTTTCTGATCAAAGAATGAAATGGCTTAAGCTGGATAAAGCCTGTACTGGTGACAGACTTCAATGCTCGGGCCAGCGTGTGCATTTCCTTCATTTAGCAGTGGCTTTTAGGGAATTGGATTGAATTCTTACGGACTTAAACATAAGCGCGACATTCTTATAGTTAATCATTCATTTGTGTTTTAATTATGAAGTTTGGCAGCTTTAAAATAATAGTGTATGTACAGTGTGTTTTGTAAAATGGGCTATAAAACGTGTTGTTCTATTTTGCTTTCACATTTGCTTTGGGCTTTTAATGCAGGTTTGCTAAAAGACTAAAAATAGTTTGCATGTTACATCTCAAGGAGAAATTCTGTTCCAACAAAATATACAACCTTTAAAGCCCCAGGACACATCTGATTTTTCCCTCACCTCTGTTGTAACTTTTCCTGTGTCATGGGACTATTGATAATGTATATATCTTCTTAGTATACTGATTGGTATATTCATTCTCCTATAGGTAAATCTGTTTTGTAAGCACTTGAAGTTTCCTTACACATCTCTACTTCCCCGAGGGATCAATGTCTTGATGGATCACATTCAAACACATTCAACATCTCACTCAGAGAGTGCAAAAAGGACAACAGAATCTCTTTCACTCTATCCATATCCATTTCCCATCACACTCCCAGTTCTATAAGTATTGGCATGCCCAAAGGGAACAGTGCTTATCAAGGTCACAGGACATGGAAAACAGCTGTTATCAAGGAGCAGAAACTTTTGGAATTAAAAAAACAAAGGTGTGATTTCTTTCCCTTTCCAAAGGGATTTTCCTGGGATTTTTGTTGTTGATGTGGACAGGCGTGTATATGGGTGTGGAGGGATGTCTATGTTTTCAGCTTTTGGACTTTTTTTAAACTTAGTTATCTATATCTCTCCCTTATCTGATCATTTTTAAAAGATCATGAGCATGCCTGAATTTTACGAGGTGAGAATAGCTTTTCTGAAGTTTCTTAAGTCTGCTGCTGTTTGGGATGGAGAATACTCCAGTCTATCTGGCAAAGGACAATCTAATTGACCAAGTGGGATTAATAATTTGGTGTTGGTTACTAGGGATGAAATTCTGGCCCCCACTGCAATCGGTGACAAAATTTCATTGACTTCAGAGGGACCAGGAATTCTGCCTAGGAATATGAATGCAGTGGGCTTGAATCTGCATTGCACATCACCTGGTGTAACCATGATGCAAGTTGCAAAGTGATTATAAAACACTGTAAGCCAGAATAGTAGCATTTCACACCTATTTCAAATTGATGTAAATGCAGGGCACCAATGAAGCAACCTGGTATATTCATTCAGAACGTTATCTACTTAGGTAATACAAAAACAGTGTATCTGCATTTGTGTAAACAGGTGACATCATACTTTCTAGAGCATCTAAGGCAGGATAAAGAAAAGACTCACTGGGATTGCTCAGGAACTTTGTCAAAAAGTTTTTTTTAGGGAAAATGAGGTTTGCACAAACACAGAATTTCCTGAGGGCAGATTTTTTTTTCTATTTTCCGTTGGGGAAAAAAACTATTTAGTTAATAAAACCATTTTTAGGGTCAGTTCAACATGAATGGTTGCACATTTGATAGTTGAAATTGCTTCCAGTTCACCAACATACTCGACAAAAAGGCTGCATGAATGGTAACAGCACATCCTTAATGAATGCTATGTTGCATGCTTTCTTCTCTCAAGCCCCTTCAATGGGACGTTGTTTTTACATATCCAACAGAGAGGCCTGTGGGTTTCTGCTGGGTGTCAGTGTAGTGTGATTGCTGCAGAGGAAGATTGCTGACGACGGGTGAGTGGGTTGCTGGGATACCATTGGCCTTCATGGCAAAAGAGCAGAGCATACCTTGGCACAAATAAAAGGCCCACCTGGCGGGAATAGCAGGGTGGTTGCCTGCTACAGGTGAGTAACACTGACCGAGTGGCACAAGGAAAGCATGCGCAATGCCTACCGGAATTTCTCCCAACTCTGGCTCGTGCTATCAGGCTTCAACTTTGATGAGCACTAAAAACCCATATAAATTAATAAAAAGAAACCTACCAGCCCATAAAAATGTTAGCTGCTAAAATGCAGGTGATTGCAATATATAACCCACTCACATACTAATGCTGTGCAAGGGTGCATATTTGAAATGTTACTATTGAATTAATAATACTATGCTGCTGAAAGGAGAAAATCATTGATTCTTAGAGTGTTATTTATGATAGGGCTATCCTTATTAGTTCAGAAATCTACCCAGTGCTACACAACAACTGCCTGGCTCAAGATTAGTCCTGCTTTACTCCTAGATTGTGGTCATTCTGAGATTCCCGAGCATCTTGTACAACGAGAAGTTGTAATAAGTTCATTATACTTTACACTATTTATTTTGACTGAGGCTCTGATGGCCCTTTATAGACTTCCATAAATTAAGCCTTATAGTGCTCCTGTGTTGGAGAGAATGTTGATTCCCTGTATTGGTGGGTCTACAAAACACAGGCAGGATGTGATTAAGAACTCTCCCAGCATTTAGACAGCTAAACCAGTCCCAAGTTGGTTCTGCTCTGAGAAATGTCAGTTCTGGAGAGGAACAACCCCAACTGCTACAGATAGTGAGGACAAGACTGAGGATAAAGTGGGAGAGAGAGGGCAGAAAAGTTAAGTCAGGTGCTGCTCAGTGGGGGGACTAGTTACACAGCAGTAGGACCAGAGCAGTGGGTGTAGGGCCGCCATACTCCTGTGCCAGCAGCGGGAGCAGAGCAGCTGTGTCACCTGGCTGGCAGCAAGGCTGAAGGAGCTGATGGTAGAAGATAGGGCGGCAGGCTCAGGGGCCGGTGTCAGGGAACCTCCACTGGTCCAGCAAATTCCTTCACCTGGGAATGCTCAGTTCCTGAGGGTACCGAATCAGGGAGGTCTAATCTGTAGGACGTAGCACAACGCACAAGTGCTGGTGCACAAGATCACCACCAGCACAGACATACCTATTTTATGCAGGGCAAAGCCAAGGATCGTGGGAGTTACTGTAATAGGTCATGTAGAGGATATTTGTGGCAGATCTAGGTATAGAACCCAGGATATTGGAAATTGCTATCAGCATGTGATAGACAATGTAGGTTGGACTCATACAACCATGTGAGCTGTTTAGTATATGGTAGGTATCCAGGTTACCATCAAAGACCTCTCTAGACTAGTGGCTAGTGAGCCAGCACTGCCACAAAAACTTTTCCATCCATTCTTGCACGAAGGTCACATTTAGCTATTGCCTCCACCCCTTGACACAAACCGGGGCAAAATTCGCAAAGATGAAATACTCAGCTCCAGAAAATGGATTTAACTAGTAGCTAACTGTCCCTTCTACAGTAAAACTCCAATTGTCCGGCATCCAGTGGTCTGGCACTCCTGATAGTCTGGCACCAACTGGAACCTGGAAGTGCTCAGGCCAGTTGGACAATTGGAGCTGCTCTTCCTCCGGCTTTCCCAAGTCAGCTGCTGGTCAGTTTCAGCAGCAGCTGACTTGGGGAAGCCGGGGGCAGAGCAGCTGGGGTGCTGCCGGGTTGGTCCCGCAGCGCCACCCTCTTCCACTCTGCACAGTTCTTCGCGGACTCCCCCACCCCACCCCAGACCCTTCATAGCCCCCCTTCTGGTACTCTGGCATATCTGATAATCTGGCACCCCCTGGGTCCTAAAGGATTATCGGAAGTTTACTGTACTTTGAAAATCTCCCCCTAAGTGCCTACATGTGGAGTCCAGCACTTAACATTAGGTACCAAAATGCAAACATTCTGAACTGCAGCTGCCAGACCACATTAAGATGTAGGTGCCTTTCCCAGCCATAAGCCTCTCATCTCTCTTTCCACCCTCTGGTCTCAGAATGAAGATCAGAAAAACCTATTCCTTCCTGTAAAACACTGTTCAGAGCACTCTAATTATTTGGTAGAACTTAATGAATTGTCTAATCCTAACTCAGTATGGTAGTCAGGCAAATTCAGTAATTCTTTGTGCAATGCATCTGTTAAAGCAAGCATGCCACTTTTAGGGTACAGCTAGGCTACGTCTAGACTGGCATGATTTTCCACAAATGCTTTTAAGGGAAAAGTTTTTCCGTTAAAAGCATTTGCGGAAAAGACCGTCTAGATTGGCACGGACGCTTTTCTGCAAAAGCACTTTTTGCGGAAAAGCGTCCGTGCCAATCTAGATGTGGTTTTGCGCAAGAAAGCCCCGATCGCCATTTTCGCCATCGGGGCCTTTTTGCGCAAAACAGTTTTTAGCTGTCTACACTGGCCCTCTTGCGCAAAACCATTTCCGTAAAAGGGCTTTTGCCTGAACGGGAACGTCAAAGCATTTGCGCAAGAAGCACTGATTTCAGACAGTAGAACGTCAGTGCTTTTGCGCAAAATCAAGTGGCCAGTGTAGACAACTGGCAAGTTTTTGCGCAAAAGCGGCTGCTTCTGCGGAAAATCTTGCCAGTCTAGATGCAGCCCTAGAGTAGAAGTTTTTGTCGGAAAAATATATGCAAAATGCGCTCTACTTTTTGCGTACCTTTTTCCAATTCTTTTGTTGGAAGAGGCTTTTCCAAATGTTGGGGAAAAAACCTGCTTTTGGAAGCCCCCTTCTTCCTCGTAGAACAAGGAATACAGGGGCTTCTGAAAGAGTGTGTTTGCTCTTCTGCAAGAAAAGCGGAAGAGCAAACACGTTCGCTGGACGTGGCAGAGTATTTTCGGCATACCTATCCCGAAAAAACCTTGCAGTCTAGCCGTACCCTTAGTCTGCTATTTACACTGCTAATTAATCCTTTCATCACTGCAGTATCACTCATGGAAGGCGAGGCTCTTGGAAAGATCAGGCTCGTCTCATCTTCCAACACAACACAGGTTGGAATTACATGGGCATCTATCTGCCAAGAATGCTGTATAAAATAGCTGCTGAGCAGCCCCGCAGTTTATCTGGTTTTGGCTCCTTTTCAAATTTAGGGCCTAAATCTAGATTATTGTGGTGTGCAACCAGTTCTAAAGCGAAGTAGTCACACTTAACCAGCCAAATAACCACATTGTTCAAGCCAACTAGCCACACTAAACCAGCTAATTGTGTTGGACACCACAGAAGAAGACACAGAGGAACCTCAGCAGTTCTTGGTTTCTATAAAAGGAGTGAATGCTCAACATGTCTGAAAAATCTGTTTCTCAGGTAGTGAGCCCACAGAAACTGGCATTCCAGACCCTTTTCCTTCCTCCTCCTACTGGTGACAAAGGGAACTCTGGGTTAGCTGAGAATTGGGGCCACAGGTAGATATCCGCATACTCACAGGTGTGTAAATACTTATCCACGTATCAGAGAGTCAAGGTAGCTGAGGTAATATCTTTTATTGGGCCAACTTTTGACAGTGGCAAGTACAAGCTTTTAAGCTACACTGAGCTCTTTGGGTCCGGGGAAGAAATTGGAGTGTCTGAGCTAAATAGAAGTTGAGCCGGGTAGATCTATTTTAACGTTATTTAAATATTTGCAATTATACTGCATCTTGAAAAGATTTATAAAGTTCATAATTATTTATAAAGTTAATACTTATAATGAAATGGCTGCACTTTGATGCCCGTGTATGTTTTCTAAGCCGGGATGACCTATATTGCAGAGGTATTATGTATACGAGGTGATGCAGGGATTGGCTTGGGAATTACCCATGTTTAATGAACACTAAAATTAGAATTTGACTGAAATCCACATAAATGGCTCGACAGCAAGTTCGAGCTGCCACTGGGGAGCTGTGGGCAGCTCAAATTTACCCACAGGCATTTTTGAAAAACATTTTTTTCTTTTTGAATCAGCATAGTTTGCTTTTTCGAGCAGAGGCTTCTGCTTGCTCTTTAAACTCGCTCCTCTTCGCCTGCCCCCATTTTGGCGTTGAAAGGTCCTCTGTGCAGAGGTTGACATTACAGATGTATACAGTGCATGCAGGATATGAGAGGTTGCAGACTGAGATGTCTTGCACAGCACGTACCATGGAAAGTCCACAGCATTCATTCTCTATTAGGTGTTTTGTTGGTGGAGTTCTTGGTATTCAAATCGTCTTCTGATGTCTTTTTCAATGTGTATAGAGGGGACAAGATATGCCTAAATTTTACACGCAGCACCTTCTACTCCCAAGTCAGTGCAGACCGTGATCACTCTTGGTCCCCCAAGAAATTAGAATCAACAAAACCATCATCTCTCTTATATGAGGAACACATAAGCACAGTGGTTTATACACCCTCTGCTGGCTGTGTAGCAGCAGTTAAGCAACAAAACAAGTAATGTGCTGTCATTATCAGCAGCAACGGCATGCTTGGGATGCTTATAACAGGAAAATAGTCCCATTGTCTCTCAGGGCAAATAACCAATTAATTGGGAGTGATTAGGGCTGCATGCTCAGTTATATAATAGTCCAGTTTATTTAATTGTACTATTTTCTGGTGGGAAAGCAATGCAGTTCTAAAGTCAGCTTGATGTCAGAAATGAGTGTAAGAATTCTTCCTGTCAGAATAATTTAAGAATAAAAATGGCCAACTTAAAAAAACCCTAATGTACAGAGAAAACCTCCAGGAGACTTAATACCTTAGAATTGTAGAGAAAATTCTTTCTTTCCTTGATGGATGTGTATTACTCCCAATAAAGTTTGTGGGAGTTATGTTCTTTAAAAGAGGGAAATACTCCTAGGCTACGTCTACACTGGCCCCTTTTCCGGAAGGGGCATGTAAATTTCACGAGTCGTCGTAGGGAAATCCGCGGGGGATTTAAATATCCCCCGCGGCATTTAAATAAAAATGTCCGCCGCTTTTTTCCGGCTTTTAAAAAAGCCGGAAAAGAGCGTCTAGACTGGCCCCGATCCTCCGGAAAAAGCGCCTTTTTCCGGAGGCTCTTATTCCTACTTCGAAGTAGGAATAAGAGCCTCCGGAAAAGGGCGCTTTTTCCGGAGGATCGGGGCCAGTCTAGACGCTCTTTTCCGGCTTTTTTAAAAGCCGGAAAAAAGCGGCGGACATTTTTATTTAAATGCCGCGGGGGATATTTAAATCCCCCGCGGATTTCCCTACGACGACTCGTGAAATTTACATGCCCCTTCCGGAAAAGGGGCCAGTGTAGACGTAGCCCTATGGTATGTATGTGTATTGGAGGACTAGGGATCTGTAGTTGATGTAGCAAGGAGTAATACTGATTTTTGAGTCTTCCTTTCCTTACTGATGTTGGGGACATGCCATTGTAGAATTCAGACAATGAGATTTTAGTCAATCCACAAGTTCTGAATTTTATAAAAAAATGAGTTTTCCAGATCAATGTTCCTAAGCAGGAGGTGGATCTCAATCCCTTTGAAATATAATCGTATAACATGCCTTTATTTATTTATTTATTTAGGTTGTGTGGTCCAAGAGCTGCAGGTTGTTGACTTGCCTGGAAATAGACAAGGTTTTTTATTTCTTTTGACTACTTCTGCAAAGCTTAATGAAGAATTTACATAATCAATGAGATAACCCTGTCACTCCAAACATGGGGTCTTGAAAGAGAATAGGTCTATGCAAATTAGGTATTGATGGTGTAATGATTAATCGGCCCCAAGCCTTTGTTAATATGCAGCTGCAGTATAACATGCATTTTGTAATTATTTTGGGTTTTTAGTTATTCAAACAAGTGGTGGGCACCTATTTACTTAGAGAGATTGAGGAAATAAAAAAAACTAGTTAAGTTCTTCTCGTGCTTGCTCATGTCCATTTGTGTGCTTGCCACATACACCAGTGCTGGAAGATTTTCCTTAGTATCTGTAAGGGGAGCTAACTCAGGCACCCCCTGGAGTGGCATGCACTGGCCATGCAATATAGGGTGCCTCTTGGCTGTCTCCACCCTCAATTCCTTCTTGCCACCAGTGACCGTGCTTGGAACTTGCTCGTCTCAGCATTAGCTGTCACTCTCTTTTTCCAGTTCATTGGAGTCTGTTTTCCCTGTAAATAGTTCTCATTGTTAGTTAGTTCACTGTGACAAGTTAGTTAGATGGTGTTAGATCCTGTAGGAACATAGCCTTGGGTAGGGGCATGCCCCAGTCCCTGGGCTTCAAGTCATGTAGTAGTAACAATCCCTCTGTGCCAGTTTCCGACTGCAACTGTTTGTGGTACTTACGAGACACACACATTAGTGAGAAGTGCTGTATTGGCAAATGGTTTAAGCCTTGCACCAAAAAAAAGAGAGGGATATTTGTCTCAAAGGTCTCCTGCTGGAATCTGCCTTAGCTCCAGTGTGTGACCAGTTGGACTCTGAACCAAACAGCAGCAGTGCCATCAGCCTCCTGCCACTGTTCTCCAGCACCATGCAAGCTTTGGCAAGGCAGAGGCAGATCTCTGGAGCCTAAGAAGGATAAATCTAAGACGCCAGCCACTGTTCTCTTCTGCTGTGGCCTAGCTGGCCTCTAAACCAGTGTTTCCCAATTTTATTTGGCCACGGAACCCTTTTAAACTGTGAAGAATTTCAATGAAGCCCTACAGCTGGAGAGATTTGTTGAAAAAAAAAAAAACAACCCATGAAAATTGGTTGAGCAAAAAGACCCAAACAAACCGAAATTGACTCTGTCACCTTAAGAGGGGGCAGGGGAGTGCTGCATTCTTGCGGAACCCTTGCTTTCACTTCGTGGAACCCCAGGGTTCCGTGGAGCACCAATTGGGAAACACTGCTCTAAGGCCTCTTCAGAGTGATGCTCCCTCTCTAATTCGCCTGCTCCCTCCTAGAGTTGTTTTCAATGGCTCCGGGTGTCATTGACCCCAGAGGCTTTGCAAACACCCAGGCCTTCATGTCGATGCTGGTGCCACCTGCACCTGTAATTGCAGGGCCATGTCATAAGGGGAAACCTACCATGGCTCCGCAGAAGCTTTGCTCCCTCTCAGGAGGGATGTCTAGGGCCTGGGTCGCAGAGCCCATAGCCTGACTTGGTCCCCTGAGAGGACTTGAGGCAGGGCTCTCCCAGACTTAGGCACAGATCTTCAGAGGCAAGTGCCCCCCAACACAGATGGTGTACTAGAGACCGGTATTCACCACAGTCTGAATGCAGTTTGTGGGACAGATCACTGGTGCCCCAGCACCAATCCCCATACCAGTTCTGCTCTCTGGCTCCAGCTTCCTTTCAGCAAGTCTCTGAGGAGCACAGGAGTCAAAGGTCCCACTCATCATCATGGCTCCTCTCTTCAGACGATTGGCACCACTCCCACAGCTGCTCTTGAGCCTGCTACGAGTCGGCCAGCCACCGACACATGCCCTGTAGGTTTTCCAGCTGTCGAAATTCTCCAGAGGACCAATCACACCGCTCCTCTGAGTCTCAGGTGTTGGCTTCTTTAGCCAGCACATTTTACTACACCAACACCAGCCCTCATTTCCAGTCTCCTGACACTGTATGCTCCATTGGTCTGGCCTCAGATGAGGCCTCAGTGCGTCCGGCTCAGACACTTCTCCCAATGCCCTCGGTACCACAGATGGGTTCCCAGACTGCTCAGTGGCCACAGGCCTGGCCATCCCAACGGTCTCCATTAAATGTGTGGGGGTTGCCAGTGCTGTCCCAGGTACCACACTGGGTAGCCGGCGCGTTGATGGCACTGTCAGCTTCCTTCGCTAAATGCCTTCTGGCACCAGACATCTCAAGGGTTGCCACCCACAAATGGAACAGGAGTTAGAGGCCCAAACTTCTGCCTCTCCGAGTCCCAAAGAGGTTTCCCCAGTGTAGGCCTCTTCCCCCTCTTTACACACTGAAGCCATCATGGGGCTCACTCTGGTGGCTCCTCAAGACGATACATGTGTTCACCTGGAGTTCCTTGAGAGGGTGGCCACCTACCTGAATCTCTGGGCAAAGGAAATGGATGAACCCAAGGATATCCTCTTTGGGCTGCTGGGACAGGCAGTTTAGGCCACAGTTCTGACTCCTCCCCAATGGGGTGGCCAAAATAGCCAATGCTCTGTGACAAACCTCCTAGTCTGTCCTCCTCTTCCCCCGTCCCGAAGTGTGCAGAGTGCAAGTACTTGGTTCCTGCCACAGTGCACGAGTACTTGTACTACTACTCTATCCCAGATTCCCCAATGGAGGGCATCCTGGTTGGTCCTGTCCGATCTCTGCCAAGGCACAACAGTCTATACAGGACCTCCCCTTGATGCGGCCCTGTTTGTGGAGCAAACAGACACTAAGATCCATGGCCTAAAAAGATTCCTGCACCACCCTTCTCACCCTCAGAGTCAGCCTGGGACAACCCCCCCCCCCCCCCCAAAAGAATCTACTTATTTGGGCATATACTTTATTCATCCTCCTTCCTTTAGCTCTGGGTAGCAAATCATCAGGCCCTCAGAGCCTGCTCTGATGTCAACTGGAGCAAACTGCAGTCTGAAATGGCCACTCATCATTGTCAAGGGAGTTTGGATCTTCTGCCTTCACTGCATCCCTTAGTACATTCAGGCCTTGCCTCAGTCCCTGCAGCCTGGGAACTTGCCTGGCCAAAGCTTCCCCAGCCCTGCATGCTCTTCCCCAGCACTGCTCTGTATCAGGAAGGCTCTAGCTTCTCTGGCAGCTAGGTCCCTCCTGCTCCACAGCTGGAATAAGAATGAGTCTGTCTCCTCCCCTCCAGGAGTCCTTATTTATACAGCCCCAGCTGAGCCCTAAATTGGCTGTCTCTGCCTCAGTTGCTGGCTCCATTACTCCAGCCTTCTCCCAGGGCTGGGTTTTAATCCTTAAAGGGCCAGTGCTGTCACTTGCTTATATAGATAATCTCCAAACCCCAGGAATGTGCTGGGTGGAGGAGGTGCCTCACCACAAAAATGTCAAAGAGCTACTGATGGTTTGCAGAGCATGCAAGATCTTCCTCCCTCATGTGGTGGGTAGAGTGGTCTGGGCCTTCCCAGAAAACCTGGCCACGATGTTCTACATCAGCTATCAAAGGATAACTCATTCTAGATCAATCTGTCAGGAGGCTGTCCATTTCTGGGACTTCATCTAGCAAGGCATTCTCCTGGAAACTCCCCATCTCCCAGGATCAGGGAATCTCTTATCTGACAAGCTGAGCAGATACTCTTCTCACCACGAGTAGGTTCTCCATCCACAAGTTGCTGCCATACTCTTCTGGCAGTGGGGTACTCGCCTAGAGGACCTCTTCATGAAGTGCCCCAGTTTCTGCTCCAGACAGCATGTGAACACAGGCTTCCTGGCTGATGCCTTCCTCATCTCATGGTCACGCAGCCTGTTTTATGCTTTCCCCCTGGATTCCCCTCACCAACAAGGGCCTGATAAAGAGCAAGCAAGACACAGCCAAGCTCATTCTCATCGTACTGGCATGGGCGCACCCGCATTGGTTTGCCATTGTAATGAGCCCTAGCTCTTCATCACTTACGTGGAAAGAATGAAAGGGCTCTTGGTATCCACTCAGCGGATCTCCAGTTGGATAACTTCTTGCATTCAGAGGTGCTATCAAATGGCAGGTGTACCTCCTCTGTAGACCTGCTCACCGATGTTCATATCCAGGAGATTTGCAAGGTTGCACATGGTCCTCAGTGCACATCTTGATTGCACACTATGCTCTGATACAAGAAGCCCAAAAGGATGTGGCATGTATGTTGCAGGTTGCAGGTCTGTAAACTCCTCCCATCACCAGAGATACTCCGTCACCTATGTTCAATGGATATGAACAAACACTTAAAGAAGAATAGAAAGTTACAGAATCATAGAACACTAGAACTGGAAGGGACTTTGAGAGGTCATCAAGTCCAGTTCCCTTGCCCTCACGGCAGGACCAAGCACCATCTAGATCATCCCTGAGAGATATTTATCCAACCTGCTCTTAAATATCTCCAGTGATGGAGATTCCACAACCTCCCTAGGCAATTTACTCCAATGTTTAACCACCCTGACAGGAAGTTTTTCCTGATCTCCAACCTCCCTTGCTGCAATTTAAACCCATTGCTTCTTGTGCTATCAGCAGAGGTCAAGGAGAACAATTTTTCTCCCTCCTCCTTGTTACACCCTTTTAGATACTTGAAAACCGCTATCATGTCCCATCTGAGTCTTCTCCTTTCCAAACTAAACAAGCCCAATTCTTTCAGACTTCCCTCACTGGTCATGTTTTCTAGACCTTTAATCATTTTTGTTGCTGTCTCTGGATCTTCTCCAATTTCTCTACATCTTTCTTGAAATGTCGTGCCCAGAATGGGACACAATAGTACAACTGAGGCCTAATCAGTGCAGAGTTGAGTGGAAGAATGACTTCTCATGTCTTGCTCACAACTCTCTTATAATGCATCTCAGAATCATCTTTGCTTTTTTTGCTACAGTGTCACACTATTGACTCATATTTAGCTTGTGGTTCACTATGACCCATAGATCCCTTTCTGCAGTACTCCATCCTAGACAGTTGCTTCCTATTCAGTATGTATGAAACTGATTGTTCCTTCCTAAGTGGAGTACTTTGCATTTCTCCTTATTAAACTTTATTCTGTTTACCTCAGACAATTTCTCCAGTTTGTCTAGATCATTTTGAATTATGATCCTATCCTCCAAAGCTCTTGTAACTCCTCCCAGCTTGGTATCATCTAAAATCCTTTTAAGCGTACTCTCTATGCCGATATCTAAATCATTGATGAAGATATTGAGCAGAACTGGTCCCAAAACTGACCCCTGCAGAACCCCACTTGTTATGCCCTTCCAGCATGACTGTGAACCACTAATAACTACCCTCTCACAATGTTGATCCAGCTAGTTATGCACCCATTTTATAGAAGCCAAGGTCCTGTTTCCATAATTGGTGTTCTTCGAGATGTGTTTCTTATGTCCATTCAACATCCCGCCTTCCTTCCCCACAGTTGGAGTCTTCCAGCAAGAAGGAACTGAGGGTAAAGGGGACCCGGAGGTGCCTTATATAACACAGAGTGTGCACACCACTCCAGGGGAATCTGAGCTGGTTCCCCCTACAGATACGTCTGAGGGAAAATCTTCCAGTAGCGGTGCATGTGGCAAGCACACACACCTACATTGAAAGGACATGAGCAACACATCTTGAAGAACATCAGTTACGGAAATACTTAACTATCATGTCCTTGGAGAGTATATTGTACTCTAAGGGCCAGATTCCCAACCTGTGTAAATCAGGGCAACTCCCTCAAAGTTACGACATCTAAGCTTATTTGCACCAGTTGATGCTCTGCCCAAGTGTTTCTGGGGTCCAGGTTTCTCTGCATTATTGGTTTTCCCGCTGTTATGCTGATGAGTGATAGTATTTGCTACTTGCTGTTTATTCTCCTCATGACATTTTAAAAAGTTATTTCTGGGGGAATGAAATGGTTCACAAAGGCTACGTCTAGACTGCAAGCCTCTTTTGAAACAGGCTTTTTCGAAAGATACTTTCGACAAAAGCCTCTTTTGAAAAAGAGCATCTAGACTGCAAGCAGTACTTTTGAAAAAGCAAGCTGCTTTTTTGAAAGAGAGCACCCAAGCAGTCTGGATGCTCTCTTTCGAAAAATCCCTGTTTGTATTAAAGAACGCCTTTTTTCGAAAGAGCAATTTCGAAAAAAGGCGTTCTTCCTCGTGAAATAAGGAGTACCACCGTCGAAAGAAAAGCCACGTTCTTTCGATTTAATTTCGAAAGAACACGGCTGTAGTCTAGATGCAGGTGAAGTTTTTTCGAAAAAAGTAGCCTTTTTTTCAAAAAAACCCTGCAGTCTAGACACAGCCAAAGATAGATAAGTGAGAACTCTGTTTGGAAGTTTGAACCTGTTATAAGCAAATAAATAAGCAAGTGCATGAAACACTCATTTTGTCTTGCTCTGTCCAGCTTCCTACATGACAGCTCTGATAGTAATGTTTCAAATCTAGAGCTCCTTCTGCTCAAATGCAAAGGTCTGTAGATTTCAAAGTGGATAAAAAGGGTTTGGATACCTTTATTATCCTTTCCTTGTTAGCACATGGATTTACTGCACATTGTCTTATGGAGTGAGTCTGAAGTTGCAAGTTCCTTTTCATATAGACTTGGTTTGCAATCACTGAAGCAGATTATGTTGCAATGTAGAAACTTCTGCAGATTTAGCTGGAACTCAGGCATGAAGGGGAATGCAGCCTATAGGAAGCTCCAGCAAAGAAGAAATAAATTTTATTAAGTTGAGTCTCAGGAAGTTATGCATCTGAAATGCATCTGAAAAAATAGAGAATTTGATGTGATTGATTCCCCAGCTTTTCTAAAAATGAGGAACACTGAAGAAAGGGCAAGCAGAGTTCTGGGGTCAAATCTTGAATTAAATGTATGGTATTATAGGGTCAATAAAACACAGAAGTGTTTCTCCACTCACCAGCTCTGCTAGGAAATTGAGTTCATCATCTCCACTGGAGAAGACACGTTGGGATGTTCTCCATCTCAATCCCCTCAATGCACATAGGTTTCTATTTTACTTGTCAGGCAGATCACATACTGGAATTCTCCAGTGTGCCTAGGTCCATTTAATCAGGGCATTTCCCTGTTGTGTCTTTCCAGAAGCTGGCTACAAATTGGTTTGGGATCCTCTGCTGTACCCATCCAATTAAGGGGGAACATAACCATCTACTGAAAGGTTCCCTGAAGGTAGACACTGGAGATGGGATTGACTAGCGGAATTCTTATCTTGATGCTGATAATCCTGAGTTTGAGGGTTTTCAGATCCTTGCTGAAATCATGGTCCCTATGAAGTCAGGGGAAATTTTGCCATTGACATAAGTGGGGTTGGGATTTCACTCCTGGGTTTCGTTCAAAGCTCATCTTTAATTTTAAACGCTAAAGGAAACCACAGATAATTCAGGATGGTCTGGCTAAGAATAATGGCCTAAAAAGGAGCAAAAGAAAGTGTAGACTTTCCTAACAGTGGGGATTGGTAGGTAATTAGATGCCTTGGTAGCATATCTAGCATAAAACCATAGGGTAAAATACAAATAGGTAAAATATAAATGATGCAGAGGGCGTAACAGCATGGAAGTTGTAATTTTAGTTGAATGGAAAGTGGGAGTGGATAGATCAGCAATGGGCAACCTAGGTTAGTGAGTGAGTCGCATGAGTAGCCCTTCATCTCAATGGATGCACGATTGTCATAACCAAGATAGTCTCCCAAGAGAGGGTAGTTTTGCTAACTGTGCTTGTGTACCTAGACGTTGCAGGGTGTGCCAATTGAGCTGTAGCAGCGTTTTGATTGGATGCAGAGGGAGCACACAGCTTTTGCAGTCAATGCGATGTGTGGTCAGCACACATCTCATTTCACATGCCCTGGCTTTATTTGTGTGTTTCTTTAGTAATTCTGGTATGAAAAAAATAGCACAGATGGAACCAGTGGACTCTGGCAACCCTGTGCACGAGCAGTGGTAAACAAAATGTCTTGTACATAGAACCATGAGGAGCTACATGTGGCCCTCAGGCTGAAGGTTTCCCACAATGGGGCGCGATTATGTTGGCAGACAAGTAGCAGAACAACAGCTCACAGCCCAAAAGGGAACAAAGTAGAGATGTTTGTTCTCCTCTCAATTAGCAAATGAGAATTTGAAGTTGGGAGTAAAATATGCACCTGGGTAGCACGTGGCTTAGTGATAATGTGCTGTTGAAGTTATGGGTGCTTCTTCTGGAGTCCTCAGTAGTGCCTCCAATAAGAGCAACTGGCTATAGTTGATTGTATATCTGAAGTGCAGATCCATATTTATGTTCATCTCTCTCTTGAAAGGAGCAACATGCAAGGTATACACCTCACTTAATGACTTATTTATGTTGCAATATGTCTCTCTGTGCTACACTGAAGTGATGGTAGCTGGTTGGTATTGGAATGTTAAATGGAACGTGTTCTTCTAATGGGTTGTTACAGTTTATAAGGCCAAAGCTGACCTACACAATTTCCCCACAACAGCCCTCACTGCAGAATTGCTGATGAGAAGTGAATTTATTAAAACACTGACTTTAAAGAACAAATACACTCCATATCACCTTATAGCCTTGTTTTCACTGGCACGTGATTTTATTTTGCTCACTTTTGTTTAGGCAACTGAATCTACTTCATTATGTTTGGTTTGAAGTTTATGGCTAGCTGCACTGCAATTAGCATTCCTGTCTTTCAAGCTGATGTTCAGGTATAAACTAAATCCACTTTTCTAGTTATTACCATGTGGTTGCTGCTCCATCTCCCATGTATAAAAGGTTTTTAAATCTTGTTTCAAATGCACATAGAGTGAATCCTCTATAAACATTCGTGGTAAGGGGGTTTAATTTAAAATTAAGAGTGTTTTATAAAGCTATTAGTAGATGTACCTGACATTGCTCTGGTCTTTAACTGAAGTATTTTTTATTTCAATGACTGTATTACTAAAAATGAAGAAAAATGGAGTCTGAGGCAAGTGTTCAGGGGTGAGGAGGGGCAGGGAGTAGGTGGTTTAGGGCAGAGGGTTGGAAAGTGTGGAGGGGGCTCAAAATGGGCTGAAAGGTTCAGGGCAGGGGGAGGGGTTCAGAAATCAAGGCAGGAAGGAGATGAAGGACTTACGACGGGGCTCAGGATAGGGGGCAGGGAGGTGTATGTGGGGACTTACCAGGGCTGCCTGTGGTGGTGAGGGTATTGCAGCTCCTGCAGTGACTTTTCCCAGGAGGGTGGGGCAGCACTCCCCAGCCAGTGGGCCCCCAATAACTTCCTACCCCCCTGTGGCCTGCAGGCTATCTGTGAAGGACCAGGCTCTGGAGGCTGCCTCCTCCTCCAATGCTCCCCTCCCCTTCAGCCTACAGGTTGTCTGGAGAGGGGCCTGGCTCTGGGGGCTTCCCCCTCCAACTTCCCCCCCGGGGCCTGCAGGCTGTCTGGGGGGAATCAACGCTATGGGGGCTGCCCCCTTCTCTAGTGCCCCCCATAGTGTGCAGGTTCTCTATGGGAAGGTGGGGCAGGTTCTGGGGGCTGCGCCCCTCCCCTCCAGCACTCTTCAGCCTGCAGGCTCTCCATGGGGTGGAGAGGGCAGACTCCAGGTTTGGGGCAGGAAGGGCTCCTTACCAGTGTGCTGGCAGGCAAGATGGGGCAGCTCCAGCCCTGCTGGTCACTCTCTTGGTGCTGCAGCTGCCCCCAGTGGCCACTCTCAGTATCACGTCCCTCCTCTCTCTATCCCCTCCCTTTCCGTGTTATAGGGAATAGTCCCATTCCTGGCACTAGGTGTTTTCTGGGCACAACCAAACCCTGACCTTGGTTTAAGTTAGTGTAAGAGGAAGCTGCAGACCAAATTTGGTGGTCCTAACTCTTCCCGTTTGGGAGGAGTTCTTGAACAAATGGGCTCACCGACACACTTTAATATATATATTAGATTTAGAACTGATGAGTTCAATCATTAACTTAAAGAAAAGCATCCCAGTTACTACCTCTCTTTCAAGGATTCTATCTCTTATATTTGATGGCATTAATGGTTACATGACAATTACACAGAAGCTAGAAAGTCACTGCTAAGACTGGCAGCTTATCCTTAACTCACCTCACTGAAAGAAAAAGCATAGCGGGCATTGAACTCTTAACCCGCGTGCTATATTAACAGTTCTGGAAGTGCTGGTCTATGCTATACCATTTCTGAAATTTCTCCTGTATAAAACAGTAAAACTCCTCTCTCATATTAACCTAGCCCCTTTATACAGGCACATTGACAAAACTACTGTAGTTCAGGGAACATCTTATGTCTCAAATGATCTGCTTTGATGTAAGGGAGCAGTAGCACCATTTTCCACGCATGCTTTAAAACTTTAACTTTTACCGACTCAGGTGTAAGTTCTCAGAATGAATTCCAAAGGGTTTCCATTATTGACATTTCCATATTACTGTAATATTGCTGTACTAACCATTTTTAGCAGTGGTAGCTATGTTGAAGCTAGTATGGGTTTGCCAACTTGAGCTACAATCAGACATCTGATTGCAGGGCAGATGTATCCTTAGACACTATTGTCAAACTAGATGCATTCTCTCCCAGCTCTTGTTTGGCAGTGCCATTGTCTTCATTAAGAGCAAAAGTATAGACTGATACAACACGAGCATGACTTAACAACAGTGTGCTAGAAGACTTAGATTTGATTGATGTCATATCTCTTCTAAGGTTATGTTGACAATGCAGTTGGAGATGTGATTGGGAGAAAGAATGGCTAAAAATAGCTGTGAGCATGTGATAGCACAGGCTTCATTGTGAACTGTACAAATCTGCCTGGAACCCTGGCCTATGTCTACACTGCAGCCTACTACCTGATTCTGGCCTGCATATTTATAGCTGCCTCTGGAAATGTCCACTACATGCATCTGACGAAGTGGGTCTTTGCCCATGAAAGCTTATGCTCCAACACTTCAGTTAGTCTATAAGGTGCCACAGGACTCCTCTCCGCTTTTGCAGATTCAGACTAACACGGCTACCCTTCTGATACTTTACACTACCTTTGATATCCCAAAATAGCTATTCCACGTCTTTTGAGTGCGCCTGTTATTTTGAAATATAACGGGCTTGCTATTCTGATGTCCCTGTAAATCTCATTCCACAAGGAGTAAGGGACATTTCAAAATAGTGATTTATTTTGAAATAAGTGCTGTGTAGACATGCCAAATTTTGAATAGGCTATTTCAAAATGGACTCGAACTAAGCTACACAATTTGCATAGCTCAAAATAATTTGAGCTATGGGTGCAGTGTTAGATGCACCTTGAGCACATACATTAGTTGTTAACGGTGCTAAATCCTGCTGGAAAGGGATAACAAGTGGAGTTCCGCAAGGGTCTGTTTTGGGACCCGTACTGTTCAATATCTTCATCAATGATGTAGATATTGGGATAGAGAGTACGCTTATTAAGTTTGCAGATGATACCAAACTGGGTGGGATTGCAACTTCTTTGGAGGATAGGGACATAATTGAAAATGACCTTAGCAAGTTAGAGAAATGGTCAGAGGTAAACAGGATGAAGTTTAATAAAGAGAAATGCAAAGTGCTCCACTTAGGAAGGAACAATCAGTTCCATACATACAAGATGGGAAGCGACTGTCTAGGAAGGAGCATGGCGGAAAGGGATCTAGGGGTCATAGTGGACCATAAGTTGAATATGAGTCAACAGTGTGATGCTGCTGCAAAAAAAGCAAATATGATTCTAGGTTGTATCAACAGGTGTGTTGTAAGCAAAACTCGTGAAGTCATTCTGCCGCTCTACTCTGCACTAGTTAGGCCTCAGCTGGAGTACTGTGTCCAGTTCTGGGCGCCACATTTCAAGAAAGATGTGGAAAAATTGGAAAGGGTACAGAGAAGAGCGACAAGAATGATTAAAGGTCTAGAGAACATGACCTATGAAGCCAGGCTTCATGAACTGGGCTTGTTTAGTTAGGAAAAAAGAAGATTAAGGGGGGACATGATAGCGGTTTTCAAATATCTAAAAGGGTGACACAAGGAGGAAGGAGAAAATTTGTTCCTCTTGGTTTCTGAGGACAGGACAAGGAGTAATGGGCTTAAAGTGCAGCAGAGGAGGTTTAGATTGGACATTAGGAAAAAATTCCTAACTGTCAGGGTGGTCAAATATTGGAATCAATTGCCAAGGGAGGTGGTGGAATCTCCCTCTCTGGAGATATTTAAGAACAGGTAAGATAGACATCTGTCATGGATGGTGTAGACAGAGCTTGGTCCTGCCTTGAGGGCGGGAGGCTGGACTCGATGACCTCTTGAGGTCCCTTCCAGTCCTATGATTCTATGATTACTAGCCTGGACCAAGGTCCATGCTGCCACATCTTCACCACTATTATTAGCTGTGGTAGCTAGATTAGCTGTGGTAGCTATCCTGGGTCTGCCCGCCTAAGCTGTGATCACACCTCCAATTGCAGTGTAGACAGGGAACTGGAACCTGGTCATAAATTAGATAATTCCCTTTTGAGAGGGAATCCCCTACTGATGTAGGTGGTGTGTTGCTGTCAGGCCTCTGCCCCTCTTTTATCTAGAGCAAAGGGCATGTCAGGACTGGGGAGGTGATGTGGTGAAATTCTGCTACAGCCCTCACTGGTGGAAGGTTCATTGAGGATGGCACACCAGCAGTGCAAGAGAGAATCTCTATAATGGTTGCTTTACTGCAGGATTTGTTACACATATTTCAATATTACATCTTGGAAGGAATATAGTTTACACCTTTCCGATAGGGAAGGTAAACTAGGCAAATATAACTTAGATAGGGCCACGATAAGGTGGGTGCATAATTGGCTGGATAACCGTAGTCAGAGAGTAGTTGTTAACGGTTCTAAATCCTGCTGGAAAGGGATAACAAGTGGAGTTCCTCAAGGGTCTGTTTTGGGACCCGTACTGTTTAATATCTTCATCAATGATGTAGATATTGGGATAGAGAGTACGCTTATTAAGTTTGCAGATGATACCAAACTGGGTGGGGTTGCGACTTCTTTGGAGGATAGGGACATAATTCAAAATGACCTTAGCAAGTTAGAGAAATGGTCAGAGGTAAACAGGATGAGGTTTAATAAAGAGAAATGCAAAGTGCTCCACTTAGGAAGGAACAATCAGTTCCATACATACAAGATGGGAAGCGACTGTCTAGGAAGGAGCATGGCGGAAAGGGATCTAGGGGTCATAGTGGACCACAAGTTGAATATGAGTCAACAGTGTGATGCTGTTGCAAAAAAAGCAAATATGATTCTAGGTTGTATCAACAGGTGTGTTGTAAGCAAAACTCGTGAAGTCATTCTGCCGCTCTACTCTGCACTAGTTAGGCCTCAGCTGGAGTACTGTGTCCAGTTCTGGGCGCCACATTTCAAGAAAGATGTGGAGAAATTGGAAAGGGTACAGAGAAGAGCGACAAGAATGATTAAAGGTCTAGAGAACATGACCTATGAAGCCAGGCTTCATGAACTGGGCTTGTTTAGTTTGGAAAAAAGAAGATTAAGGGGGGACATGATAGCGGTTTTCAAATATCTAAAAGGGTGTCACAAGGAGGAAGGAGAAAATTTGTTCCTCTTGGTTTCTGAGGACAGGACAAGGAGTAATGGGCTTAAAGTGCAGCAGGGGAGGTTTAGATTGGACATTAGGAAAAAATTCCTAACTGTCAGGGTGGTCAAATATTGGAATAAATTGCCAAGGGAGGTGGTGGAATCTCCCTCTCTGGAGATATTTAAGAACAGGTTAGATAGATATCTGTCAGGGATGGTGTAGGTGGAGCTTGGTCCTGCCTTGAGGGCGGGGGGCTGGACTCGATGGCCTCTCGAGGTCCCTTCCAGTCCTATTATTCTATGATTCTATGATTCTAGGGGAGGGATCACATGAGGATTACCTATTGTGATCCCTCCCTCTGGGGCATCTGGTATTGGCTACTGTCGGCAGACAGGATACTGGGCTAGATGGACTTTTGGCTTGACCCAGTATGGCCGTTCTTATGTTCTGTCTCTTGGTTAATGTGTATGGGGTTCACAGTACCTGTGTAAACCTGAAGCCACTTCAGATTTACACTGATGGAATCAGGATCAGAACCTGGACCATATTTTTGTATATTTTAATGTTGTACTTATATTTACAGCATAATACTTTTAAATGTACAGTAGAACCTCAGATTTATGAACACTTTGGGAATGGAGGTTGTTTGTAACTCTGAACAAAATGTTATGGTTGTTCTTTCCACATCTGTTTTCTAGATGGCACTTGGTCCTGCCATGAATGGAGGAGACAGAACATGACGACTTCTCAAGGTCCCTTCCAGTCTTATGATTCTGGGATTCTTTCAAAAGTTTACACCTGAATGGCTTTGAAACTGTGGTAGGCAGAAGAAAAATGCTGCTTTTAAAAATGCAATCTTCATTTAAATGAAACAAGCACAGAATGTACCTTGTCAATTTTTTATATACTTTCCTTTTATTTTTAATAGTTTACATGGAACACAGTGCTGTAGTGCATTTCCTTTTGTTTGTTCATTGGTTTTTAGTCTCTGCTGGTGCCTGATTGTACACTTACGTTTCCAAATGAGGTATGTGTTTGACCGGTCAGTTTTTTAACTTTGATGTTTGCAGCTCTGAAATTCTACTGCATATTATTTCTCTCTGAGACCAATATATTTGTGGGATAAATAAAACATTTGCATAGTAAAGCAGAAAGCAATTCCGAGATATTCTGGCCTCTTGAGTAAATTTGAGTTTAAGCAGTTATTGTTATGCATTTTACATAAATGTACATTTAAAAAATAAATCTTAAGTATTATTCAGCTGATATCATAGCATGGTTATAAAAATTAAGCTGCATAAACTGCTTAAATTCTGCTTTCTTAATACACTTGTAGTTTAAAGGAGCTGAACTATTTTATTATTATTATTATTATTATTAGAAACTAACATTCTCTTTACTTCTGTAGCAATGTCAGTCAAATATTTATAGGCAAGATGAAGAGAAAACTTTTGAAGTTTTTGAACTTCTAAAGTTTTAATGGAATGATGGGCACAATCTTTACCATAGCAATGTAAACACAACAAATCTATTTCCACCTATTTTATGTATGTCATAACAATTTAAACTAGCTGGATCACAAGAAAGGAAAACATAAACTCTTCCATAAATTCTTGGGTATGTTTAATCAGAAAAAGATTACCACCAATACCTCAGCTAGTTCATTGGACTAAAATAATAATAATAATAATAATAATAATAATAATAATAATAATACAAAATTCACCTGATAATTTGTTTTCTGATAAGAGTAGTTTCTTGTTTATGTGTAAAATCAATCTCTTGACTCCAAAAATCATTATTTTAAAAGAAAGATAATGTGAATAAATTACCTAAGAATGGATACACAAAAAACAATTAGCATGTGGGTAAAATGTTTAAAATGCTATGCTGGCAAAGAGAGATCAAACCACTTCTGTTCGATCAAAAAGAGAAACTTTTGAGCTACACTGAAGAATTATTCTATAGCTCAAATACTTGTGTCTTTCTCCAAAAGAAGCTGGTCTATTAAAATGTATTACTTCATCTACTTGCTCTCTAACAGCCTGGAACAACACCGCCACAAACAATGCTGCGAAAGTGCAACACAACTCTGCAAACAATGCTGGAAAAGTACAACCTCTTCATTCACTTGGCATGTTGCTTGTATCGTTTATTTTATCATTTCTGTCATTTAAAAAAAAGCTCTCTTCTAATTCTGTCTTCTGTTTTTTTTTTTTAATAAATTATTGTGCATAAGTTCAAGATGCCTGCAGAGAGAATCTGCAACATAACGGATTCCTGCAAGTCCTAGTGCCCAATGAACATGAGCAGTGTACTGCATTGAATGTTAGGTGCTGCAAGACACTTTCTAGAAAGGCTAAAGAGAGGATTCTCCTTGTCCTTTTTATGATATCTCAGGGTAGCAAAAGCACGGTACATTTTGTGTCTATTTGTGGAGGTATACCACAGGGGCCACATGCTGGTGTTCAGGATCCTTTCCCAGAAAGAGTGGTTTAGTCTCTTGTAACTTCTGTATACGTAAACTGAGGTACCTTAGCAATTTTCCATTGATCTGAGAAGTTCCCTCTCACACCTGCTGCCTTTCAGAAGTGGAACTGGATGGAAAGCATGCACCCTTGCTAAGATTTGCTTTGCCCCCTCCTATGCTCCTAAAATACAGAAAGCTTGTGATCATGTTAGATGGTCATCCAGTGGGCCAAACTGGGAGGTGATAGCTAAGGAGGTATAAATGTTGGTGAATATGTGTAAGAGAGTCAAAGGGAATCTGAACTAGTGTATCTGATGTTGGAGAAGGAGTAATTTTAACAAGCTGTAGCAGAGACCCATTTTAACATATAACTTACTCCTCTGTTAGCTGCTTTTTTTATATTATCCTTCTCTCTTTTGGTCTGCCACTGCATAAGACACACCAGTTTAGTTCCCTTCGGCTTATACTCGCTCATTGGTTTATAAGTGATGCTACCATATACATCCCGTTTGACTATATCCCAACATTTCTCCATCAGTCCTGTTTCGCTACCCTTCTCTAACATTGAAGAGGAAATCTTCAGTGCAGGAATTCTTACTTGTTGCATTACAGAACTGATCTTATTAGTGAAAAAGGAGATGGACATGTCAATGCAAAAAGTCAGAGTAGAAACCCTTGCCGTAATGATTTTCTCTGTTGGGGGAAAACATGTTACTGATTCCATTAGGGTGAACATAGAGTAGGAGACTAAGCATTTAGTTCCTGATTGATGACTGCACAGATGTGATAAATATTAGAATGGTTGTAGCAGTAATGACTATGAAGGACTGTGTTGTCCAAGAAGTTGCATTAATTTAATTAGCTTGACGCTCGAATGAGAGCTGACGGGCATCCACTAGGTGTCTTAAAAGAAGCAGTCAACACACATTAGGGTTGTAATGTAGAGTAAGAATGTTCTGTCGTGTTTTTCTTTTTTCTTTTTACCTTTTACTTCATAGACAATAAAGCCTAGATCAAAACAAAAATGAGCAATGACGTGCGTAATTTTTTAACAGGAATTCTTTATAAATATTCAATTTTCCTGTTTGGCAACATTAAGAAATCACTGAAAATGCAGTTATTGCTAAATGCGTTCATTTGAGAGGTTTGCTGTTACAAATGTGAATCTTCAAAGGCCATGAAACTCAACAATAGCCTCAGTATTAGACAGAGAGTTAATTATAACATCTATCACACTAGCAAAATAACTAAACAATTCCATGTATCTCTTTGTTTCTGGCTTGTTTGACTGAATGCTGTCAAAAGGAATTTGCCTCGGTGCATTTGCTTGTTAGTGTTATCAAAGTGTCTGTCAGGGAAAGTGCTTTAATATTGTTCAGAGGCCTGAGTGAGTGCATTAGGATTGGCAGAGACAGTGACAGAGGTGGCTAGGGTAGGTCCTGACAGTTTGAATACAGAATTATACAGTGTAGTGACAAAAGTGTTTAGTTTATTTAGACTGTGGAACAGGATGTGTCCGAGACAAAGGAGAAGCAAAGAAAAGGTAAAGTTACCAAAACTTTAATTGAGTTCTGAGTGACTGGCTTTGAGTAATTGGTTGGGTCAAAACTTAATGGTCACTGGCTTGGAACTCCAACCTTTCACCTTTAGGTCATTGGTTCAAATCTGGCCTTTGCAGATCTCGGTGATCCTGTTCAATACAGGCTCTTATGAAATGAATTGGTGGTCTCAGTCCCATTCTAGTAAAGTGTCTGAACAAATGCCACTAATTGGAACCCTGGCTGGCAGTCCCAAAAGAAGCAGAAACCCAAATGAACCTTTCTACTGTCCATGGATCCTGGCAGAACATTGGTTGAGCAGAGCATGAGATCTTGCCTTACTGTTGGATTCTTCACTTACTCAGTGGAAGGAGAACTTTACTCTTCCATGTTATCAATCCGACATCTCCTGTGTGCACTCAATGAAGCCTTTATTAACTGTAAGGGCCTGTCATGCCACTGGCTGGGTGATTCTCCAACCTCATGACTGCCATAACCATGTGTGTGCACGTGCACGCACACACACAAAAGAATTGTTTAGGGAATGGGTGTAGAAGCCTCATTCCATATTTGGAAACATATTTTAATTATTTTTTTAAAGACCTAATTATACAAGTATATCTTTTTAGTTGTGTGCACAGCATTAACCCACACCATCCTCCCTCCCTGACATCCCCTCTCCCACACTCGGTGGACCCAGTCTTGCTGCCACTGAAGTGAATGAATTAATTGTAGTAACCTCAGGCTCAGCGTCAGTGGATAAACCAAAAAGACTGGAGCAGGCAAACCTGAGATATATTTATGAATATTCGTATCTTTATAAGTGTCAGCTCCCAAACCATTCTCCCCAAAATTATCCTATTCCTTCTCCCACCGAAACAGACAGTGGGTATGGGTACTCATGCAATGAGTCAGCACCGTAGCCCAGCTGATTTTCTCATGCTTACATTAGTCACATCCTATACCTCTTCACAGAAGATTTTCTTAAAAGAGTTCAGACTGAGTAGCTGCCATTTCACTTGGCACCCACAAATCTGATGGGCTGCTATGTTAGCAATAGTTCTTGGCAGGTTATGAAAATGTCACCTCCTCTCGCTTATTCCTGTCTTCCCATGACTAACCACAAACAATGATTGTTGGGCTGTTTTGAGTATAATTATGAATCTAGACTAGGATTTTAATGGGAGCTGGTAGCCTTAGCTCCCTTTGACTGTTTTGAAAATCCCCACCTTAGTCTAATGATAAGTAAGCCAGTTTAAAATACATAATAATCCTTTGAACCAAATGCTCATTGTTCCTGAAAAAAACCAGCTCCATTTTGCCTGTTCAGGGTATTGAGAGGACAACAGTATCTTATGTGGGGCTAGGGGATTTCACTCTAAATACATAAGTCAACAGGGGTTTTGCCATTAATGTCTTTGGAGTCAGGATTTCACCCTGGGAATCAGGAGCTCTGTATCAGAGCATAACTTAGGTTTCGTGGTCTGGATTTTATGAGATAATGCAGTAATTTTTGCTACATTCTGAGCTATTTGGAGGGGATTTATTCTGTAATCTCCAATCAGAAATTATGACTGGACAAGAATCTGCATTATAGTGACATCCATTGTCCAGACTGCTCAATCTTCATGCAGTCTCTCATAGGAGTCATGAAAGTTATGAACCAGGCTCTTCCACTGACTTTGTTGGCTCTTTCTGGATATATTCTAGAAGAGAGTGCTGGCATTTAACCATTGGTAGTCCTTTGATGGTCCAGCCAGACTGTTTTTTCCTTTGCCTATGAGTTTGATTACAGGTATGTAAATGTATATTATGATTCTTGACTTCATTCTTTCCTGTTCAGTCTGTGTTGTGTTTTCTGGATTGAGCTTAGTGACTGAGACATGCACAATCCACCACACCTTTATTTAGTATTTTTCACTATGGTAAGTTCTAAAAACTAGTAGAGGCCTATTTGAGAAGATACTGCGGTCACTTATAAATTTGTCAAGGGTGAGATGACAGTGTTTGGTAGAATGGTGTGTTTGTAATATACTTGAAGTCCCTTTGTCGTTAAGGTTTGAGTGGTGCTGTATAACATGCCACATTACTCTTACAGAATGCTGTGATATTATACACGCTATTAGCCCCAAGCACTCCAGTTCCACTATAGAAAGATAAATCTTGATTCATTACTGTATAATACAGCTGTGCTTTTTAAAATAAGGATTATGTTCACATGGGGAAGAGTCCATCACTGGCTTCCTATGTGACCTTGGGCAAATCACTTTCCTGCTCTGTGCCTCAGTTTTCCCATATAATAATTTGGGGATAATGATCCTTCCTTCCTTTCCTTGATATTTATGTATGAAAATAGCCAGTTAAACGCCAAGCACCACTGTTATTTATTACTTCTGAAATTCCAGTTTTTGAGAAGTTCTTTCTTAGTATCTGTACTAGTTGGTATTACTCCTTGTACAAGTAGAATTTCTTAGGGTTTGAGTCAGTAACATATGTCCAACCCCTGCACTGCAGAAGCCCAAGGGAAAGGGCAAGTGTGTTTTGAAAGCCAAACATATTTTCTGATTAATTGGACCCTTGAGGCTTTGGGTGACATTAGAGCATCTGCCAATCATTTTTCTTCCCTCCCCCCCCTTTGGATGCTCAGCCACAAAAAGCAAACCCTGCTTTTGGGGGTTAGGACAAGAAAAATGCTTCATTTCAGAGGCTTTGATACACTGGTGAGAAGTGGGGTGGGCAGGCCAAGACTTGCTTTGGCAATTATAAACTGTAAGTCTCCCTCTTTCTCCATTCAGAGGTAACTGAATTATTCAGTACCCACCACATACCTTATTATCTATTCTTTACCTCCCAGGATGTGGATATTTGGAACATGAATAAGGGGGTGCCCTTTGCAAGGGACACAAAGTATTTACCTGCAGTACTGTGGCATTAATAAACCCAGCATTAGCCCTGCAAGGACTTGCTGTTGCCCCTGGTGACATTCATGAGAGCACCCCCCATGGATTTCAATGGAGGCAGGAGTGAGTTCCGACTACCTTCACACACCCTGAGGAGAAAGCCACCCATCTGATAGGCAGGGTCCTATGTAAATGTTGTCCCCCTATGGACCTACTGCAAACAACAGAAGCACATGTCTGAGGCATGGCCTGAGGAGTATCCCACATTTGGCTCAGGGGGATTGTAATAAATATTCATAATAGAGAAATGGCACAGTCTGTAAATATGCAAAACCCACAATTTTTTATTTGCTTGAATACTCAGCTAATTTCCCCAGCAAGGCCAGTCCCAATAGGATTGAGCAGCGATACTTTTTCTTTAAAAGGAAGTTCTGTCTGGTATTTTTTTAATTAGTAAATGTAATGTAATTAATTACCCTGGTTATATATATCAGGAATTTAGCCACTTTCTGCCTTTACTTGCTAGGGGCTGTCGCATCATCTTGGTCCTACAGGAAACTCTGTCTGATTCATAATTTCCCTGGAGAAATTGCCTACTTGTGCTTCTACTGACAGGATTCACCCCATGATCTTGTGCCTTTTTCCACCTGAAAGAAGAGACTGGAAAAGACCAGTGTTGCTTCAAACATGACGGCCATTCGTTCCATGGGATCATGCAGCCAGGGATATCAGTTTTTACATAGAACAGGTAGGTGAATGCTGGTAAAGAAGACACACACACACATACACTTGCTCTTGTGCGTGCTGACAGTCTGTTGGTATCCTTGTAAAATTCCACCACAGTTAAAGGGAACTTGAGAGAAGATATATGGCTATTAAAGTAAAACATAACTGCCTGTCACAGAAAAGTAGTGGCAACATGCACCAAAACCTCCACCATCTAATGTCTGTCAGCAGGAGCTGGTAGTTTTTAACATTGTTCGTATTCCTGAGTGAACGCAGTTGGATTGGCAGAGACAAGGATAGAGCTGACACTGGCAGGTCCTGTCAGCTGAAATCCAGAGGTGAAATGTGTGCATCTGAAATCAGGCCCTGACAGCTGCATTGAGACATAGACATGTTTAGGAAGCAGGGAGTAAATGGCAGGAAGGGGGCTGGGAGAGAGTAATGAAGGGAAAGGATGCACCATAAAATGCCTCTTGTTATCCCATGGAGGCAATGTCCTCTTCTTCTGTTTAAAAAAAAAAATCTCCAAAAAAAACAATGCCTATTATGTTTCATGTCAATGTTGCTGTCATTAGGTAGTCGGAAAGATTTCAAACAGATAAACTCCCCTTTGGGATGGCAGATCGCCTTGGCAGCCAATTTTAGGCCTTGATTTGATTGATAAACCCTTTGTGACAAGAGAGGATAAAAGAGGCCCCTAGTTTGGTACATATAAATAGGAAATTAGCTGGCAAAGTTGTCAAAGATAATTAACTCTCTGATTCTGTGTGTCTATTCAGGTTGACATACTGAAATTATTTAGAAATGCACATGTCAACGCTCTGACAGAATTTGGTGCTGATCAGATAAACAGTTTTTGAGATGCCTGATTGTAAAATGATGTAAGAGCTTAGCTGGTGGTTTTATCATTATGCATTCTCTTTAGCAGCAGCAGGTATCAAACAGCTGCGCCGGGCTTTAATGTGAGAGATTCAGGCATTGAAAGATAAAGTCAAGCACTGTACTTTATAGCAACACGCTTTTTTGTTCCTAGCCTTTATTATAATAAATTAAATAAATAAATAAATATATAATAATAATAGATAAACATGTTAAGTTCCTGAGTGTTCAGTTGTTCCTCATCCTTTCCCTGGACACATTTGGAAGTTGGAGAGATAAGGCTCTATGAGATAAAAGGTCTGAAAGCCATAGCATTCTGTTACTGTTTCAGAAGAGATAAACTACTCACTGTTATAATCCAAGCTCAAAGATTGACAAGGTTAGGTGAGTGCAACACAGAAATTCAGGGACTCTGCCAATCACCTTTAGAATGGCTCCGATTAAAGTATTCAAAAGTAGCAATCACTAGAGTTAGGGTTGAAAAACTCAGCATCCTGACCAGTGTCCTAACTGTATTTTGTGTGCAGTAGTGTGTGTAGCTGTACAATGCAGTGACTTTTTGTACTGTATGCTGCACCTTTTAAGGCTGAAATTTTTAAAGCTGCTATTATAATGGGAACTGGACATATAAATACCATTCTTCCTTTGAAAACTTCAGGCTAATTTTCTCACCCATTCATCAGTGCTGCAGCTTCTACTGAATAGGACATAGCTTGTGCTCTCTCAAGAACACTTGAGTTTAGTTCCTTCTTCTTGCTTTCCTTCCTCTAAACTAGGTAATTGAACCCGGAAACAAGATGGCTGTTCTCTGAGTACGTGAAAATACAACTGCCATAATATCTACCTTGATTCTAACACCCACAGGAGGAGGATTTTGGTGTCCCTATCAGTCTGTAACACTTCATAGGGGTCGCATGGCCCTTTCCACTGGGAACAGCAGTGTCATAGAATCATAGGATACTAGAACTGGGAGGGACCTTGAGAGGCCATCAAGTCCAGTTCCCTGCCTTCCATTTTTGGATGTAACTCCCATGAGGAAGAACTATGAGCATATTTGGGTGCTGAACAAAATTGAAAATTGTTTATTTCTTCATGACAGTTTGACTTTGAGTGCATTTGCTAGGCTCCCACTGGTCTTAATGGCACTTAGACACAGAATTCTCCTTTCTGCAAGATTTGTAGTTCTTATATTGCAAATTGTATACTCATGTGCATGGGACACACGTCTCTTCATAGGCTTTTCTATAGTGTACATCCATGTACACATCCTCATAGTGTTTCTGTGAAGTAAGAAAATATTATGTCTCCATTTTACAGATGAGAAAACCAAGGCCCAAGGATTAAGTGACTTTCTGGAAACCACACAGGAAGTCTATGATAGAGCTAAGGAAATCAAGTGCACCAATGAGATTTTTTAAAAGTGCTCAGCACTCAGTAACTACCACTGAGAACATAAGGTGAAACAGATAGTCCGAAAGAAGAACTACTCTGATGATCAGACAGAAGAATTTTTTGTGTAGCTCCCATGGGGAAGAACTATGGGAGTTTCTGGGTGCTGCACAAAATTGAAAATTGGCTGTTTTTTCTAGGGGCCTAAATGGGAGCTGACCTCTCTTGAAAATCCGTATGCAAGGTCCCCTGCGTCCAAGTATACTGCTTTAATCACAAGTCTGTTTTTCCTTTCTTTGGAATCAGATGGGACCTGTAACCAGGGCACCTGCAAGTACTGGGGCAGATTAATTATTTGAGTTCTCATCTGCCTTTCCTTCAAGGAAAATTAGCAGAAAAACTATGCTGTGTTACTTCAGCAAATGGCAGGTTAGTAACTAATCACACCAACTATATTACCATTGGATCTGTTTTTCAAGTGGGTATGAAATGTCCTCATTGAGACTATTATAAGTTACCTCAAATTTCTGTGAGCTATTTCTCCTCAGTCAGGAATGTCATTCAATTATAAGGTCTTAGTTTTACCATTTCGTATTCCTCGTGTTAATGGGAGAATTATAGTGTAATTCTAGCACTGGAAAGTATTGTGATTCTTCAAAGGGGATCACTCCCTTAGATGGTGCAAGGCTGTGGCTACCTTTTCTGAATGCAGGGAAGGGAGAATATCTTAGAAAAAGATCCCAAACCTGGATATTTTACCTTTGTTTTGTCATCAAGTATGATTCTTGTAACTCCCAACCAGCTGCTGTGTAGTCTACTCCCTACTCTTGGAGAACTGGATGTCTTCATGTCTAATGCACCATTCTCTCTTCTGTGTATTTCATTGCTTTAGCATTAGTTATTGTAGAGCTGTAATATTTTGATGCTGTACAATATATGCCTTAGAATATATTTATGACTAATTGCAACTGAAACAAAAGGAACAAACTAGGAGGAGGTGCTCTGGCATGCTGCTTCCTTTGGATGGCTCTTATTGAAATGTAGCTTCTTATGGAGATTTTGTTTAGACGCAATTTGATGATGGAGATTCTACTGCAGGCAGCCTGAAAAAAGGCTTCAATAACAACACTTTTGCTTTCTCTGTTGGGCAATGTGGCTGCTCAGCACCTTGAAAAATCAGGTCATTTTTATTGAGGTACCTAAATGTGAATTTATATGCCTAGCTGTTGGTGCCCAGGTTTGAAAAAAATTGTCTGTGTATATAAGAACTACTCTGGAGTATGAGAATTATACAATATTTCTTGTGTGACATAATGAAACCCATAGCATGGAGCATTCTTTTAGTAAAAGATAAGCTTTTCCTAATGTGAAGTATATAGGTTATGATGTCCTGGAGCAGGGGTAACTTCCTTGTAACTTGTTGGCAGATGCTTCACACATCTGTTTGCTTTAGACTTCTACTAGCAATACATTCCTGTTCCTGCATCATGTGTCAGACACTGCTTCTGGGATATTAGACAGATGTTTGTACAGGAGAACAATATCCACAAGTGTGTGTTCTGGGCTTCGGTACATTTTACATAGGGGAGATAAGTTACTTTTAGTTCACATATTTTTCCTACTTTATAACACCCTTTGATTTCTACAGGCTTCCTTGCTTTCTGATTTCTTTTAAGTGTGTGTGTGTGGGCATGCACACATATGTAAATACTGAGCTTTATTTGGTTTATAGCATGAGTGAGTATGTATATTCCCTCACCTTCTTATGTTCTTATGTACATATTATACTGTACACAGAAGATTTCATGGTACTCTTACTGCATGGATATAAGAATGTACACAAGACACTTGCTTTCAAGGTTGTTGCCGTTTGTTATGATGATGATGCTGTGCATGCGTCTTAAGAAATTGAGAGTCAAATTGTCTTATATTTATAGACTTTAAGGACAGAAAGATCTAGCATGATCATCTAGTTTGACCTCCTACACGTTGCAGGCCACAGGACCTCATCCACTCACTCCTGTAACAGACTCCAGTCACTGGCTGAGTTATGGCAGTGCTCAAATCATGATTTAAAATCACCATGTTACAGGAAATCCACCATTTACACTAGTTTAGACGTGTAAATGCCCCATGCCCCCTGTGGCCGAAGAAGGCAACTCTTCTTCCCCTCCCCCATCATTCCCTTTTCCTCTGCTCTCCTACCCTTTTACTAGTTTGTTAATGGGGAATTAATTACAGCATCTGTAGAGCAGGCTGCAGCTTCCTAGGAAGAAAACTGGCAGTTATATGAATGACAGGGAAAACTCTACCCATGCAGCAATGAGTGTGGAGGGGAAGGCGCCCCGGGGAAATAAATAGGGTGTGAAAGATGTCTCTTGCTGCTCTCCAATTCATTACTCTTGTGGAACTTAGAAAACAGTAGTTATTCCTATTTTTGAAAGAACCATTTACATTCCGTATGTTAGCCATATGATCAGGCCAGCTGTGCTCATCCTATTTCCGCTTGCTTGTATTTGATTTCCAGGCACAATTCTATAGATGGGAAAGGGTCATTGCATTTTACTTTTCATGGGGAGGGAGGTTTGAGTCTCATTCTGTATAATCATGTGCATACGTTTTACTCACTTGCTGACCCAGCCATCTTTCCCTACCCATTCTTCTACCCCTCTTGCTATTACAATTCTTTCTCCACCCCCCGCCCCTCCCAAGATGAACTCATGTAGTGATCCCTCAGCCAGTCTCCAGTTATTCTGCTTCACAAATCACACAATCATTTGAAGTGGGAAGGGGATCATCTAGTTCTTCACTATGCATGCAGTGTTCAAGGAGTCAGAGCTATTGATAGCTTATTCCCCCATTCTCCACTGGCACCAAGTGCATCCCATGTGTGACGGAACCTTGACCCAAAGATGAGGGAAGAGCATTTCAGTGCCAGCTTCAGAAACAGAGTCTAATCCTGAAACTGCTCTCTGACAGGTGTATTGGTTGCTAACCTAGGTAGTGCTTAATGATATCATCATAATAATATATTGTGGTTGCCATTGAAAAGTCGATATTTCCCATCACTTTCCCCATCACAGCACATGAGATACCACAGTTAACTGGAGTTTCAAGCGCAGGGAAATACTGCAGCAATTGGATAACAGTTGGCAAATGTATTTGTCTAAGATTCAGAATCAAAATAAAGATTCTCAACAAACATGAAGGCTACATCTACATTGGCAAGATTTTGCGCAAATACTCTTTAATGCAAGAGTTTTTGCGTTAGAGTATTTGTGCAAGAGAGCGCCTACACTGGCATGTGCTTTTGCACAAGAGATGTGCTTTTGTGCAGAAGCATCCGTGCCAGTGTAGACACTCTCTTGCGCAAGAAAGCTCCGATGGCCATTTTAACCATCGGGCTTTCTTGCGCAAGAAATTCATGTTGCCTGTCTACACTGGCCTCTTGCGCAAGAACACTTGCGCAAGAGGTCTTATTCCTGAGTGGGAGCGTCATAGTTCTTGCACAAGAAGTACTGATTTCTTACATCAGAATGTCAGTGTTCTTGCGTAAGAACTTGCGGCCGCTTTTGAGCAAAATCTTGCCAATGTAGACACAGGGGTATAGTAGAACTCTTGCTGAATCCAATGCCCAGTTCTGAACTGCTTGAAGCCAATGGCAAAACTTTCTCTGGCTTCTGTGGTGTAGGATACGTCTCTTGTGCTTCTGATTTCAACCAGGGGATCATGACAACTCTCATCTCCCCGGATTAATTCCTGGGTATACCTCAGATAAATAAGAGGGAGGTCCTGCTATAGAAAAGGGATTCCACTGTGGAGTACTCTTCTAGAGGATAAGTCAACAGTAATCACTAGTAGCAAGGGCATATATAGAATAGATATATAGAGCATATCATGCAAGACAAATGTGATTTCTGTTGGACAGAATTACTATACAAACAGATGAAAGATACAATAATAGAGATGAATTTTAGGAAAACACAGGATCTCATTTGCAAACCTAATACAAACTGGGTTTCATACAAACACTATGTAGAAACACAGGATTGAAAACTGCCTGAAAAGTAATTATAAACAGCAATGCGCTGTATTGTATGGGGAAGTGTATAGCAGAGCGCTGCACTGGGAGGGTAGGAGGTTCATTCTTAACAACTTTAGTGATGATCTAGAAGAGGGTTCCACTAATGAAATCCACAGATGATATGAAATTGGATGGTGGGGTGAAGAAGAATGAGGACAGAGATATAATACAAAGGAACCTATGGGGATGGAAATATGGACAGAACACAATAAATTAAGATGCAATCTGAAGAAGTGCAAGCTAAATGTATCTGGAGATAATTAGACCAAACCCCATTGCATGGGAGAAACCTGGAAAGCAGTTTGTGAAAAGAGAACCGGGATGATGGCGGAGAGTTTACATTGCAGGGATGTGAGAGAAAGAAAGCCCAAATTCACCAGGGAAGTGGAGGCATCCATTGATGCAAGTGATCATGCTTCGCTCTGGGTATGACTACACTGCTATTTTTTCAGGGAAAACGGCCGTTTTTCTGAAAAAATCTTCACTAATATCCACACTGCAATCACATTCTTTTGGAAAAAAAAAATCGAAAGAACAGAGGGGTCTTTCCGACATCAGTAAACCTCTTTCTACAAGGAAGAAGCCTTTTTCCGAAAGAGTTTTCGGAAAAAGGTGTGTGTGGACGGGGAAGAGGGAGTTCTTACAAAAGAAAGAGGAAAGAGGGAAAAGCACAGGTGCCCTGGTGGCCACTCCGTCCATAGTAATCACAGCTTAAATGCAAGATAACATCCATTCAGTGTGGACGCTCTCTTTTGGAAGAAATCTTCCGAAAAAACTTCTGCCGAAAGAAGCCTGCCGTCTAGACAGAGCCTCTGTGTCTCTGATGAGACTGTCCCAAGCACAGTGCATTCTGTTCTGAGCACTTCAGAACCAGGATGATATTAACAAATGGGAAGAAGTTTAGAGGAAATTATTTGAGGAAAGATGAAAAAAAGTTGGGTAAATCACAATTGTATAGGGGTGGAGGGAGAGACATGGTAACTGGAGAGGTGAGAAGACTATGGAGGTAGAAACATTATTTTGTATTTTATAAAGAGGATAGCTAGGGGTAATAGGGTAAAAATGTTAAAGGGCAAATTGAGGCTGGATATTAATTAAAATGCCTTCAATAAGTGAGATGCTTTGACTGAAACTTTATCTCTTGGGATGTTTAAAATCAGACTGGAGAAAACACTAGGCAGTTTGCATGAACAAATAAAGTTAATATGATATAGTAGTGCTTTTTGGATTCCTCTGTTTAAAGCTCTTTCACACAGGGCCTTACTGGTTCTGAATGAACTATTCACACTTCACCACAAGGTCTGAACAAACTGTCTAATGATCAGTCTTGTCATATGTGATATATATTCTGGTGGCCAGATTTTCAAAGACCTGTGCAATGGACGAGTCTTGCAAATGCTACAAGAATACAATATTCTACAATACCACTTACCTACACAGATCAATACACATGTACAGTACTGTACTTTAATAATAGGTGTACAGAGTGGCGGATATAGGGCAGGGTGAGCAGGGTGGCTGCCACGGGCCCCGCGCTTCAATAGGCCCCGCACACGCACTACTGCCTGTTGGCTCTGGCCGTGGCGCATATGCAAAATTGGGCCCCCCAGGATCCCATACTTCAATAGGCCCCATGCCCTGGGCCCCGCAAAACTCTCATCCGCCCCTGGGTGTACATGCACCCATATTTGTGCAGGCACATCCAACAGTGCTCAAGAGATGAATTTGTATTTTGTGCCAATTGCTGGATGTGCAGAGCTTTGAATATTTGGCTAACCCTCACTCTATTATCTGGGTTGTTTATGACAAAAATCAC
Source organism: Pelodiscus sinensis (assembly GCF_049634645.1). NCBI lineage: Eukaryota > Metazoa > Chordata > Testudines > Trionychidae > Pelodiscus > Pelodiscus sinensis. The sequence goes on from NC_134722.1 coordinate 12,322,326, forward strand.
AGCTATGTTATTCAACATCCTTTAATCTCCAGGATTATTTTTAATTATATGCTAAAATTAGACCAATCAACACTAACAGTTCCATTTTTCATTGTTTTACATGATGTAGCAGGATAAAAGCAATATGCAGAGTTGGTTTAATGAGATCAAAATAAGTAAGTGACTAAATACATAGACCTATGGGTTTACAGAGTGAATAAAAGAACAAGAGATTATTGCTGGTGCTGTCTTTAAAAATAGTTTCCTTTTGAAAATACCAGACACTGACAATTTTGCATCAGGACAAAATTAGATTGAGACTAAATCTATGTGCTCAGGATATGCCAATCGAGCAGTAGCATTAGATGTTTCTGGAAGGTAAAGAGAAATGAAGAGAGATTAACAGTTCAATAAATCCTATGAGAGGGGGATTACATTTTTGGCCCCTAAATACGAGAGAGTTGTAATGGGACAGGCTTATCTAAGCATTTACATTTCATTTAAGCTATTACTTGTATAGTGCCTTTTTTGTCCAAAGACCTCAAACCATGTTATAATAGGGGACAAGTATCTTAATTTTATAAATGGAGAAACTGAGGCATAGAGAACATACAAGACCTGCCCAAGTCTATAAAACAAGTGAGTAGCAAAGCTGTGTACTATTTATCAGAGTTTGCTGCCTTTCCTTTTAAATTTCCATATATTTTGGATTTAATCCAGTCATTAAATCAAGACTTTATAATTAATCTGCAAAAAATAAAAAAATAAAAATCAAATGTGCACATTAAAATCCAAACACATGACTAAAAACTTTCTAAAAAATAATTATTATGGTAATGATTTTTATAAGACAAATGTACTCCAAATCCTGAGTTATATAGACTATAAACCATGCCCATTAACATTTCAAAACCAGCTCCTTTCAAGAAAAGCTTTTGAGAAGAACTACTCAGTAAAAATGTAAGTTATTGTTTTAACATCTCATATTCGTATATAAAAATAAAATAACATGAACTTGGTAACTAATTGACTTCCATCACAAACTCTTGCCCACTCCACTCAGACCTCCTGAGAACTGCTAGAAACCAAAATATTTTGTCTCCACATAGATTTTTCTCTAATGAGTTTTCCATCCACCTCTTGTTTCAGCTTCTCTTCACGTGTGTTGGACTCAGACAGTCATTGCTGTTCTGCGTTATATCAATTGCTGTAACCTTAGAAACATCAAAAAGCTGATTGAGCGTAACATATTTATTGTGTGCAGTGTATTTTCTGGGCGAGGTAGGGGCACTCTTTTCCAACAGTTAAGCTTGTTTTTTTCCCAAGTGAAATTAAAATCAAATTGGGAAAAGGTGAGACATTTTCTCACATCTCAAGCTACCTTTTGCCAGACAGATGCATAGTGTAATGGCACTGATAATTTGTGCATATCAGCCATTTTATTATTATTGTAAGAATAAGAATAATGTATTTATTTGTGCTACAGAACCATGAGCCATTGATCTCAGTGAACAAAGTGCTGTACAAATACAGAATAAAAGATTGGGCCCTTCTCCAAAGACTATCACCATTGTCTCTAGAGAAGAGACATGGTCACACATTACTCCTCTACTCTTAAAAGTTTCAACTAATTAGTTTTAAAATGCTACCCTGTCCCTCCTTAATATGCCTGGATCTAAACAGCAGCTATAGATTAAGTTCAGATTCAAACCTGAAAGGGTACTGGACTTGATGACTTCTCGAGGTCCCTTCTAGTTCTGTGATTCTATGAAACTGTACATCCTACACAACCAATTTAAACCTGCTTTTTGGTGCTATTTTAGGTGAAATTCTGACTGTTTCATAGCATTTAGGTTATAATAATATTTGAGTCTGATTTCTTTTATCCTATGTTCAACCCTTTCGCTCCATTGACATCTGTAGAATTACTCCTGATTTTAACCAATGTAAATGAGAAGAGAATCTCATATTTTATCAATATGCACAGATTGTGCAACCTGTAATTTTCTTATCTCTTGCTTTCAGGGATAACAAAGAATACATTTTTTTAAAAAAATCTGTTTTTTTTTTTATTTACGCCATTTACAGAACTTCTCACCTCTGGTGTTTGAAAACCAGGAGTCAGGACACGCAAAAGTCATGGGACGAGTTTAAAAATTATGCTCTTTTAAAATAGCATTTATTTTTCTTTGCTTGCTGGTTTATGAGCTTTTAGGGTGCACTTGCTTCACATGTGCAAAATATTTGTCACACACCCTGGGCCAAGACACCTAGTTAAAAAAAAAAAAGGTGGAGATTTTCTTGCAATCTCTTATTCAAGCAGCTGGAGCTTTAAGGAAAACACCAACTATTGCGAGACTGTTGATTAAAATCATGAGAGTCAGCAACAGATACCCAGGTGATGTAAATTGGCCTATCTCCATTGATGTCAATGATGCTAGACCAGTTTGCACTAGAAAGGGTCTAGTCCAATATGTTTTGACTTGCAGTTTATTGTATTTAAAGGAAAGGGTTTAAGATATAACTATCTGACTCATACTAATATCTGGAAAGAGAGATTCACATTGGCTTTGTTTCCCTTGCAAGTAAGTCAATCCCTGGAGCTTGTTAAAAATATTTCTAAAACAACATTCAGACAAGTGCAATGGGATAATAATCATTCTAGAACAGGACTCTACAGAAGTTGCCCAATGAAGTGAAGCACGTAAGGCACAGTCATTATATGCATTAGAGAGACACGTATCTGCATGGTAGAAAGACAGACTCTGAGTCTATGTTCAGCACACTCAATTCCCATTGATGGAACTCAGCCCCTGAATATACCAACAAGGAGAGTTTGTTATAAAAATGGAAAAACATTGTTACCAGTTGTTTTAAAATCTGCAAACCATTTGCATTCTGTGGGGTTGGAAAAAATATGATTCAATGTTTGTTCACAGTTCTTCCATGAGCATTTTTACTGAAAATAGCTGGGCTTTTGTGTCCCCTTCCTCATTTCCTCCCTCCCCTCTCTTTATTTTTACTTTTTATCACTAAGAAAAAGGAAACAAGCAGAAAAAAGAGATAACCAAGGAAAAGCTGAGATCTGAGGAAAGTTTTGTAAAAAAATTGACATTTTTGGAAAAAAAAATTTCACTTAAAGTTTTCACATTGTGGGGGAAAATTTTAATTGGAAAAAAAATGTGGCCAGCTGTATCATCCAGCATAAAAGGAGGGCAGGCAGGGCTTTGAGCTGTCTATCATGTTTCCAAGGTTCAGAAGGCTAGTTTACCCCTTCCTGCCTTGCTCCATGAGCATGGGTTCTGTACAGAGCTATTCTAAATGTTGATTTCTCCCAGACATCTTTTGGATTGAGCACCTCTGACAGCCCAGTAAAGACTGTCAATAAAGGGGAAAACCCCTCATTCATCCCTGCCTCTCAGCGTTTCACACTCACTGGAGCAGTGCTGCTGGTGTGATATATGGCAATCAAAATGAACAGCTGCCATGGTGGTCCAGTTTGGAGTCACACCTTCCATTTTCTCTGTATCATGTTTTAAACATGCCTTAAACATGCCTTGTAGGACCGCTATACCTCACATAAATGAATAGCAGAGCCAGAAATCTGGCCTCTTATTTCCACAACCTTACATGTGGAAATGTTAACCTAGGCAACATGTTTTGTGTGTGCTTGTGCAATTACTGCACCTAGTTTTAGCCTTTCATATTTTATTTGTATAGTTATTAGAACATACAGTGTTCTGTTTACCATGTAATCCTAGTCTGTGTCACTTAACCACTGTCTGTTAGCTTCCCTGCCTAGCAAATGGGGAAAATTTAATTTACCTAAGTGTTAGGGATGTTGTGATGAATAACATGTTTAAATATGTTTGTTAAGTTTATCCTGTACAGACTAACTTGGCTACCCCCTAAAACTTCATGTTTAAATAGCATGTTGAAAATATAAGTGTGGTGTACAGATTCTGCTATTCCTACTTATCTCAAAGGAGCCCTTATAGTCTCACTAGAATAAATGAGGCTTCTCTTGGGCTGTGTCTAGATTGGCAAGTTTTTCCGGAAAATCAGCGGCTTTTCCGGAAAAACTTGCCAGCTGTCTACACTGGCCACTTGAATTTCCGGAAAAGCACTGACGATCTCATGTAAGATCGTCAGTGATTTTCCGGAAATACTATGCTGCTCCCATTTGGGCAAAAGTCTTTTTCCGAAAGACTTTTGCGCAAAAGGGCCAGTGTAGACAGCACAGTACTGTTTTCCGCAAAAAAGCCCTGATCGCGAAAATGGCGATCGGGGCTTTTTTTTGTGGAAAAGCACGTCTAGATTGGCCACGGACGCTTTTCCGCAAAAAGTGATTTTCCGGAAAAGCGTCCTGCCAATCTAGACGCGCTTTTCCGAAAATGCTTTTAATGGAAAACTTTTCCGTTAAAAGCATTTCCGGAAAATCATGCCAGTGTAGATGTAGCCCTGGAGTATGGTACTATTCAGCATGAGTAAGAATCTGGTGCTAATTACTAAGGGCTAGATTTTGATATTCCTACTGATGGGAGAATAACACCTTGCTGTGTGAGAGGATGCATTTATTTTCAAGGGGCTCTGCAGTTAGGTGCTATTCAGTATCAGTAAGGCTACGAGAATCTACCTCTAAGTATTATTACTAGTTGAAGTGTGTCTGGTTGTGCAATTATATTCTCAGGGTGCGTCTACACTGCCGGGTTTTTCTGGAAAAATGGCCGTTTTCCCGGAAAAACAATACTTGCATCCACACTGCCATTAAGTTCTTTCGACAGAAAGTAAAAAGAACAAAGGGATTTTCCTGAAGGTGGTAAACCTCATTCTACGACGAAGAAGCTTTTTCTGAAAAAGCTTTTTCAGATAAAGGCGTATGTGGACGCAGAAGCGGGAGTTCTTTCGAAAGAACAGGCCTCCAGGAAATAACACAGGTGCCCTGGTGGCCACTCCATCCAGAGTAATCACAGCTTAAATGTGAGATAGTGTCCAATGAATGTGGACGCTATCTTTCAAAACAGCAGGTCACTTTTTCGTTGCGCTTTTGCTGTGTTGACGTTCTCTTTTGAAACAAGATTTTCTGGGAGATCTCTTCTGGAAAAGCTTCTTCTGAAAGAAGCCTGCAGTCTAGATGTAGCCCTAGAATTGGTCAAATGTTGGCATCATTGTCAGCAGCTCTACACCTGGTTCTCAGTTCTCTGAAAAAGAAAGTTGCTCTACTTTTTTGTTGTTTTAGTGGGGGGGGGGGGGGGGGGGGGGGTTGGTCCAGAATGAGGCATGAGCTTCCTCCTAGATGTATAAGCACAGCAGTTTAGTACCATTATTATGGCTGCCTTACGAAGGTTCACTGCCAATAAGCAGTGATGTCAACCATGTATGTAATCATGTTTTGCAGCACTCTGTCTCATGGAAAAAGCTGCCTTCTTGTGCCACTCTCTTATAGACAAATACCTGTCCCTGTCTGAGACTCTGTAGGAGGCAAGAAATTTTCATTTTTCCCTTTCCCCCCATCCTTTGTACACTGTGATGTTTAGTCTCAAAATCAGAGTAACACCATCAATCTTGGTAAAATTCCTCCATTCAGACACACATGAGGACATGCCCTCCAGGAAGAAAATAAACAAGGGGAGTACAGACTGATGTTCCTGAAAATGAGGATCTGTTTCTCCACAATCTTGCACCTTGCTTATACATTTACTGCCTGTGCAAAGAAAGTGTAAAATACAGTAGTCTAAATATTACCCAGCATTTGGGAGTAAGGAATACTGGATTTAAAAGGGAGTTGGGGGAATGAGCCAGTGGGCTAGTGGCAGGACAGCATGAGGGAGATAAGCTAAGTACCAAACACAGTCCTATCCAGCCCTTGCTGCCAAAGAGAGTCCATGTGTTCTTTATTCAGCTCCTTCTGGTGATCTTGGGCCAGTTCCATGTGGCCCAATGCCAGAGGGAACAGCAGTGAGTTTCAGGTTGGATTTTTGGATCTCCTCACTCCCTTGGAAAAAAAAACCAAGGCTGCAGCTTTGTTTGGATGTGTTGTATTTTCTCCTTCTAGGAGAAATGAAGTAACCAAGCCAGAGGTTTGATCCATGTTATAACAGAGCCTCCATGCTTGACAAGAAAAGAAAAATGGTATATTGTTTATCACTCCAGAATATTGCATGATTTTTCAAGACTGCTGCCTTAGGGTAAAGATATCTGACCATTTTTGATCATAAGGCTATTGGGATCTCATAATTCCTTCCGGTGTTTCCTACTTTTCTCCAAAGCTGATGCCAGTTGCTGCAACACTACACCATGACCCAAGTGGTGCAAGCCAGAGGACCAGAGATTTCATAGTCTGTATTTGTTTCTTTCCTGCCTCTTTCTCGGAGATCAAAGATAGATGTTCCTTTCTGCTGAGCATGAAGCTGGGATAGCAGAAGCTTTGGTTTTCATGGCAGACGTTGGAGTCTAGCTTACGTTTGTTCAGATGTCTTCATTACCTAATTAAGCACTTCAATATATGCCAATCTCTGCATCTACCCTAAAGGGCATTGTATGACTCTGCTTTCATCAGTCTAACCATTTCCAATTTTTCCTCTCCGCATCACCATCCCAAACAGACAAAATGCCAATGCTGAGCATTATCCAGAAATGATCTAATCAGTTTTTATAGTTCCCGGCCTTTAACACAATGATGCTGTACAGCCTCACAACTATAATTCTATGGCTTTAATGCAATGAATGATCCACAGAAAAAATGTTCAGATTAGCAACTGTAGTAAAGGTTGTTTCTGCTTAAGTCAGCTTAACTAAGGATGAATACACTGCATGAGATCTAGCGAATGCTAGTATTTGAGACAGAGATCCCAGATTACCTTCAGTCTCTCTATTACAGAATTGCTGTTACTGTAGTACTAACAGAACTTCGTTGTAACAAGCTATAAATACAGCTGTGTCTACTTGATATTGCCCTAGGGGTTGTACATCATAGATTGCTAAATTTTAATCATGCTAATGTTTGCATTTGTGTGAGTTCACATGTCCCACAAAGCCCTTAATCCTCAGTTTGCCGTCCTAGGCAAAATGCCCAGTCTCGGTTGGGGCCTTCCTAGCGAACAGTGCTGATTCCATTCACTTCTCACCACATTCTCTGATGCATTTATGGATCTGATAAGAGCTTTGCTAAAGATCTGCACTCCTTATACCAGGAATGTAATCTGCTGCTGTTGATGATACTGGTTGTTAAAAAATACTATGCAAACATTCTGTCAAATAAAAATGAAATTCATCTATCTCTTGGTTATATAAAAAACAGTTTATCCATATAAAAGTACGGACAAAACTGACAGCTGGAAAAGACTACATGGAGACACTGAATTTATTCTAAGTGGTTTGAAAAGAGAGTTATAATTGTTAGACTCCTCTGCATGTAGTGCTGCCAGTTGGCCTCTGATTTTAATACAAGTTAGGTGTTCAATTTTGTGCCTAATTCCTGTATGCAATTAGCATGACTGCATGTACAAATCACCTAATTGCATGTACAAATTATCAAAAATATCCATTGGCTTGCTAACATATCTGATTTGCATACAGTTGTGGCAATTGCATGTGCAAATCAGAGATGCAGTTGCTCACACATTTTGGCATGCACTTGTACACTTATCCGGTTTACAGAGCTGGCCCTATCCATTTATGGCCTGATATTTAGAGGTCACCTGTCACTCCAACTGAAGAGAAGAGCGGCTGAGAAAAATCAGGCTCCTCGATCCCAAATGAGAGATTCAGGTAGATTTGTTTGTCAAGAATAGATTTTCCCTGAAAACATCCAGTAAATTGACTTATGTGTACATGGAGCAAAGGGCATCATTAGTTTCAGTTTACACAGTGCAACAGAACCTGGAACTTGGCAGGGAAGAAGAGGGAGCCTCGATTTACATTTGATTCACTTAGAAACTTACTTAAAGGGTTTCACTTAAATGTAGGGCTTTATCCTGACCTCTGCTTGCTGCTCACACACACCTGCATGTGCTCTTTGCATGCATAAGCAGCTCTGCATATGGGTGACAAATTCTACATGCACATGTGTTAGCTAGGATTGGTGTGTGCAGGTCAGTGCAGAGCCAGGAATAGATTCCTAAGGCTTCTGACTCTAGTTATGAAGCCCCACCCACTAGACTTGGCCACATTCATGCCCCTTTATTTCTGTATTCCCTTTTCATAGTATCATAGAACACTAGAACTGGAAGGGACCTCGAGAGGTCATCAAGTCCGGTCCCCTGCCCTCACGGCAGAAACAAGCACCCTGTAGATATTCCCGGATAGACATCTATGTAACCTGCTCTTAAATATCTCCAGTGATGGAGATTCCATAACCTCCCTATGCAGTTTATTCCAGTGTTTAACCATATTTACCATCCATGTACAAGCTCTGGTAAGCAATGGAAATGGCTAGTTCTTGCTTGCATTTCATAAGTGGCCTCCTTCCCCAGGTTCATATATCAGCCCCTTTTCTGCTGGCCTCCTCTGGTCTATATAAACTCCACTTTATCTTCTTCTAAAGCTCCATAAGAAAAGACTGTGTCTCTTGTGCTTCCTTAATATATTTGTCTCTCAACAGCAGAGAGATTTCTTCTGTTTCCCTTTATCTTCAGCCAGATTTGGATAGATCTGTGGCTTCAGAGTTCAAGGCCAGATGGGACTATCAGACCATCTATTCTGACCTCCTATATAGCACCAGCTATTGACTTCACACATCACCCATACAGAAAACCCAACAACTACTATTAGACCAAAGTATTACAGCCCTCCAGAGAATAGTTTATTATGTGCCACAAGCAGAGACAAGGAATGACTGAGGTCCCCAATCCCTGAGACTCCCACAAAAGTAGGGAAGTGATTAAGTGAGGTAAGGGAGATAAATGGCAGTGCTACCTCCTCAAAAATTCCAGTCTGACTATATTTTCTCGGTAGCTAAAACAAAGTATAAAGCCCCTAAAGAAAATATTTATTAAGCCACAGATGGCAAAGCTGAGCCTCTGATTTCCCTAAATCCTTAAGAGGATTGTTGTACGGCTTATAGGCACATCTTAGTGGCTGGATGCTCAGCTTCTTATTAGAGATGTCAGATGTATATTCACCCACAGTCACTTGAGCAGGGAAGGTGCTTTGCTAATTACTCACCTTAAATTAGGGTAGCAGATAATGAGATATTTGGGTTTTTTCCCCCCACTGGGACTTCATGTGCATTCTCACGAGTTACAACCCTGCTCTCTCTTTTTTTGTTTAACTATGAAATACTAGTAATATAAATGAAAATTCTCAAAATATTATCCCCTCACCCTGGACAAAGCTTACAGAAATTGATGACACCTGTCAGTACAATAAAGTCAAAAACCATACAGAGGTAAAATTGCATTCACTAAGACCTTATATACACTAAATGGAAGATTGCCACTGCTACGATCAATAGTCCAGAGTTCAACTTAGCGAGTCTAGTTAAGACTTTCTAAATTGACCTCAGAGGGTGCCCCTGCCAAGCTCGGCATATGGTAAGCCGAGTCCAGCTACATAGTGTACGTAGCTGGAGATGCATACATTAAGACGAGCTGCCAGGTCCTCTGCCAGGAGATGCGGAGCAAAGCCACGGAGGACGCGGGCAGCAGGACCGCGGTGCGTCTGGGCGGTCCCGCCGCTCATGTCCTCCGCGGTGAGAAAAGCCACTCCGCGTCTCCCTAGTTTGCTGGGGGAGCCCTCCCAGCAGACTAGGGAGATGCGGGCGGTGGGACTGCCGATACGCGCCGCGGTCCCGCCGCCTGCGTCCTCCGCGGCTTTGCTCCGCGTCTCCCTGGTCTGCTGGGCCCCCCCCCCCCAGTAGACCAGGGAGACACGGAGCAGCTTTTCTCGCCACGGAGGACAGGGGCGGCAGGATCGCCGCGGCGCGTCTCGGTGGTCTGCTGGGGGGGGGCCCAGCTAGTGCGGGGTGAGTCACCCTGTTCGTAAGTAGGGCTCTGACATAAGTCGGATCCACGTAACCCGGGGACTGCCTGTATATCTTCTCTTGGTGATTACATGTTATTTCTTATTATTTGTCTTTCTCTCTATTCTCTCAGTTCTCCTTTAGGTTTGCACTCCTTCATTCACATTTTACAAATAGGGAAACTATGGCTGAAAATTTAAATCTGACAAAAGCCACAGATCAGTGTCAGAGCTGGGACCAGGGGGGCTGGAATAATGTTATAGTAAGGGTGCTGAGAGCCATTGAACCAAACTGTAAACCCAAACTTCAAGCTGGGCGTGCTGCAGCAATTCTCCCACCCCCGCACTCTGAGGGTATGTCTACACTACAGCACTAATTCGAACTAACTTAATTCTAATTAGTTAATTCAAGCTAAGCTAATTCGAACTAGTGCATCTAGACCTAAAAACTAGTTTGAATTAGCGTTTTGCTAATTCGAACTAGCATGTCCACATTGAGTGGACCCTGAACCGAAGTTAAGGCTGGCCGGAACAGGTGCCGGCAGGGTATCAGGTTAGGACTTAGAGTGTGGAGCTGCTGCCTCAGGCTAGCCGAGGTCTGTGCTTAAAGGGACCCGAGCCCCACCCCAGACAGACAGTTCTCAGGGTTCCCCGCTTGCTTGTCTACCTCGATGAGGGACAGCAAAGCAGTCCTGTCTTGGAGTGCCCTGAGTGCTCGCACTCAGCACATCACAGCACTCAGCCATCACTCCGGCTGCACTTGCCGCAGGCTGCCATCTGGGGGTGTGTGTGTCAATCGGGGGGCTGTCAGGATCCAGGAGACCCTGCAGGAGCGCTTCCACACCGAGGAGCCCACAGAGCCACCCCAGTCCTCCCCATCGGGGGCTCGTGCCCCATTCCTCCCTCACCTCCTTCCACTTAACCCTCCCTAGCCCCCCTTCCTGATGTAAAAAATAAAGGACACGTGTGTTCAAAAATAGAAACTCTCTTTATTTAACAAAACTGGGGGGGGGGGATTAACCTCTGGGGAGACTGGGAAAAGGAGGTGGGAGAGAGGAAGAGAGAGGGTGGGAGAGGGGAGGGGGAAACCTGGGAGGAGGGAGCTGGAAGGGGGAAGCCAGGGGAAGAAGGAGGAGGGGAAGTATAAAACAATGGTACGCCATATCTTCAGTACTATGTACAGATGTGGTCTCCTCACCTCAAAAGAGATGTTTTGGCCTTGGAAAAGGTTCAGAAAAGGGCAATTAAAATGATGAGGGGTTTGGAACAGGTCCCATATGAAGAGAGGCTAAAGAGACTGGAACTTTTCAGCTTAGAAAAGAGGAGACTGAGGGGGGGATATGATAGAGGTCTATAAAAGCATGATTGGTGTGGAGAGGGTGCATAAAGAAAAGTTCCTCATTAGTTCCCATAATAGAAGGACTAGAGGACACCAAATGAAATGAATGGGTAGCAGGCTTCAAACTAAGAAAAGAAAGTTCTTCTTCACAAACCAAATAGTCAGCCTGTGGAACTCCTTGCCAGAGGAGGCTGTGAAGGCTAGAACATAACAGAGTTTAAAGAGAAGTTAGATAAAGTCATGGAGGTTGGGTCCATGGAGTGCTATTAGTCAGGGGGTAGGAACAGTGTCCCTGGCCTCTGTTTGTGGAAGGCTGGAGATGGATGGCATGAGACAAATGGCTTGGTCATTGTCTTCAGTCCATCCCCTCCGGGGTATCTGGTGTTGGCCGCTGTCGGCAGACAGGCTACTGGGCTAGATGGACCTTTAGTCTGACCCAGTACGGCTGTTCTTATGTTTTTAATTTCTAAGCTCAGGGCTCGGGGTCAGGGTTCTCACCGGACCACCTTGATTTTTATGCAAACCTGCTCCTGGGTTTGCATGTGGCCTTTGGTGGCCAGGCTGGCAGCTATCCTGCCCTAGACGGCCACATTCCTGTTCCTAGTGCAGAGGTCGTTGATGTTGGAGGCCTCTCCCCAAGCCTGGATGAGGTCCACGATCTCTGCACTAGACCAGGCGGGCGCCCACCTCTTGTGGCGACGGGCAGGCTCCTGGGAGCCGCCAGCCTCGTCCCAGGAAGAGGCGGAGGGTGGGTGGCAGAGGGTGGCTGGCTCATGCCATGCCAGGTGCAGGGTCTGCTGGCTGGGTGCTGGCAGGCTTGCACCTGGCACAAGCACCGTAGCCAGACCGTGCCCCTTTAAGGACTCCGGGGTTGGGAGGGGGGCAGAAGTGTTTCCCTGGTTTGGCCCAGAGTGGCCACCAGGGAAGGCTGGGGAGGGCTAGCCTCCCACTAGTTCGAATTAAGTGGCTACACAGCCCTTAATTCAAACTACTTAATTCGAACTAGGCGTTAGTCCTCGTAGAATGAGGTTTACCTAGTTCAAATTAAGCGCTCCGCTAGTTCGAATTAAGTTCGAACTAGCGGTTTGCATGTGTAGCGCCTATGAAAGTTAATTCGAACTAACAGCTGTTAGTTCGAATTAACTTTGTAGTGAAGACATACCCTTATTTCCTACATCTATGGGCTGGAGTAGAGCTCCAGTTTCACTTAGTTATAAGCACCATGCTGCCTTGTACACTAGTGACATCCTCACATTTCTGTGATGATATGAATATATTGGGTGCTCAGCAAAAAACCTTGGATAGAAGCAGACAGCTGTCCAGGAGCCCTAGTTGCATCTGGGTGACACCCCTTCCCCAATCATTGGACTGGATTCCTTTCAAAACTCAAGTTGCCCATCGCTCTGTATTTCCTAGGTCCTAGCACCCATCTCTCAGCTTATAAGGAGGACCATGCAAAAGCTGTGATTCTTAAAGGTAAAGTCAATGGGACAAACATTCAGGTCTAGTGATGTGTTGACATTTCCATAGTTCCTTGAGATGAAAGAAGCTTGGGATTTAGTCTGTTGTTTTTTTTTAATGAAAGATGAGATTAACCTTGACCCCTCTAAAGTAACAAATATCAGGGGGATACATAGACCAGTTCCGACTGTTCTGTGAAATAGGAGAAGCTATTTGTCCCTTATGCTGTGTGCAGCCAGGTTATTTCCCAATTTAGATCTCTCGTTTGGCACTGCCATTGGATTTATATATTGTAGGTAGGTATCTGATATGGGTACAGTACTATTCAACAGCCTTTAATGTATCACATTACAGTCTGATACTTGAATAATTTTCATTCCAAGAGTCAGTGGCGTAGAGGATATTTCCACACTTATATATGTTTACTGTAAGAAGTCTTAGGGCTGGACATAGAATCATAGGACTGGAAGGGACCTCAAGAGGTCATCGAGTCCAGCCCCCCGCCCTCAAGGCAGGACCAAGCTCCATCTACACCATCCCTGACAGATGTCTATCTAACCTGTTCTTAAATATCTCCAGAGAGGGAGATTCCACCACCTCCCTTGGCAATTTATTCCAATATTTGACCACCCTGACAGTTAGGAATTTTTTCCTAATGTCCAATCTAAACCTCCCCTGCTGCACTTTAAGCCCATTACTCCTTGTCCTGCCTCAGAAACCAAGAGGAACAAATTTTCTCCTTCCTCCTTGTGACACCCTTTTAGATATTTGAAAACCGCTATCATGTCCCCCCTTAATCTTCTTTTTTCCAAACTAAACAAGCCCAGTTCATGAAGCCTGGCTTCATAGGTCATGTTCTCTAAACCTTTAATCATTCTTGTCGCTCTTCTCTGTACCCTTTCCAATTTCTCCACATCTTTCTTGAAATGTGGTGCCCAGAACTGGACACAGTACTCCAGCTGAGGCCTAACTAGTGCAGAGTAGAGCGGCAGAATGACTTCACGAGTTTTGCTTACAACACACCTGTTGATACAACCTAGAATCATATTTGCTTTCTGTCACGAGGCCGCCTGTCCGGGCCGCCGCCCCTCCTGTTGCCCCTAGGCCGCGCTCAGGATACCACTTGACTCTGGGTCACCGGGCGGAGTGGGGGGTCCGGGCCCACCCTCTCTCCGGACCCCAACCCAGGGCCCTGACACTGAGAGGTGCCCTCTCAGTGGTAGCAGGGGGGGTCGGTACCCCAAAACGCCCCTGCTCTCGGGTTACACAGCCCGCCCTGGGTCTTGCTCCACTCCGCCGACCCTCACTGCTCCGGGTACCCGCCTGTCCCTGCGGGCTCCCCGCTGCCTTGGCTGCCTCCTTGCCTGGCTCCCGTGGCTTGTTCCTCCCTCGCTCGGGCCCCTCCTCCGGCTGGCTTGGCTGCCGCAGGTCTCACCCCCGCTGCCGTTGGCTCCTGCTCCGCCGCCGCTGGCTCCTGCTCCGCCGCCGCTGGCTCCTGCCCCGCTGCCGCTGGCTCCTGCCCAGTCGGGTCCGCTGGCCCCGCCGGTTCCGCCCCCCTTCCCCTGGCCTCCCCGGCTCCTTTTATCCCCCCTCCCCTTGCCGTCCCTGGCGTTGCTCTCCCGACGTCATCACCGGCGCGCCCCGGCGCCGCGTGATGACGTGTCCCTCCGCCCCCGCTCGGGCCTACCGCGCTGATTGCCGGCTCCGCGGCGGCCCCATCTGCCTCGCTCGAGTGGCGGGGTTGCTCCACCCCGTCACACACCTCCCCCCTTTGCAAATTTCCTACACCCCCCGGTTGCTCGTCACCCGGCAACCGTGAGAGGCAGTCTGCATTCTCATTGTCCTTGCCGGGTCTGTGTTTGACTTCGAAACGAAAAGGTTGTAAACTTAAATACCACCGCATTATCCGCGCGTTATTGTCCTTCATGGTCTGCATCCACTTCAGGGGTTCGTGGTCCGTCACCAGCGTGAAGGCGTTGCCTGTAAGGAAATAGCGCAGAGAGTCTATGGCCCATTTGACGGCTAACGCTTCCTTTTCAATCACTGCGTAGTTTTTTTCCCTAGGGAACAGCTTGCGGCTCAGGTAGGCTACGGGGTACTCCGTGCCCTCTTCCTCCTGCGCGAGAACCGCTCCGAGCCCCACTTCGGAGGCATCGGTTTGTAATATGAACGGTTTTTCGAAATCAGGTGGCCGTAACACTGGCCCTGACATCAGGCACTGGCGGAGCGCCTCAAAGGCCCGCACCCCTTGGGGCGTCCACACCACCCTTTGAGGGCGATCTTTCTTTGTAAGGTCTGTTAGCGGGGCCGCCAGTGAGGCAAAGTGGTTTATAAACCGCCGGTAATACCCCGCGAGGCCTAAAAACTGGCGGACTTGTCGCTTGGTGTGGGGTCGAGGGTAGTCTCTAATGGCTTGTACCTTGTCCAGCAGTGGTTTTAACCGCCCCCTCCCCACCGTGTATCCCAGGTACGATACTTCCCTGTTTCCGAATTGGCACTTCTTGGGGTTTGCCGTGAGTCCTGCTCGTTGGAGCGCCCGCAGGACAGCTTCCAGCTGTTGCAGATGGTCCTCCCAGGTCCTACTAAAGACGACAATGTCGTCTATATATGCCGTGGCGTATTCGCGGTGGTCTTCTAATATCTCGTCCATCATCCGCTGGAATGTAGCTGCCGCGCCGTGCAGCCCGAATGGCATGGTGACGAATTGGAAAAGCCCAAACGGGGTAGCGAACGCTGTCTTCTCTCGGGCTGCCGGTGCTAAGGGTATTTGCCAATACCCCTTTGTGAGGTCGATTGTCGACAAATACTCTGCCTGCCCCAACCGTTCCAGCAGCTCGTCTACTCTGGGCATGGGGTACGCGTCAAACTTAGACACGGCGTTCAGCTTACGGAAGTCAATGCAGAAACGTGTCGCTCCGTCTTTTTTTGGCACTAGCACGATGGGGCTCCGCCACTCACTCCGCGATTTCTCCACTACTCCCCACCGTGTCATGTCCTGCAGTTCCCTTTGGACTGTGTCCCACAACTTCCGGGGGATGGGGCGCACTGGGTCTCGAACCTTTTTTCCCGGCTCCGTGGTGATTTCGTGTTGTACTAGGCTCGTTCTCCCAGGTCGGCTCGTTAGGCTGGCCGCTGCCCGTTGCAACACTGCCCGTAGTTGGCCCTGCTGAACCTGATTTAGCTCCTTCCCCACAGGGCTAGCTGCCCAGGTGACCTCTTCCTCGCCCCAGGGCCCAAACTCGATCTCTGTACTCAAGGCCTCTGCTGGGGGCTCTTCCCGTGGTACCCACCGTTTTAATAGGTTAATGTGGTACACCTGGCTTTGACGGTGCCTACCCCCCACTTGGACTTCATAGTCTACCTCTCCAATCTTTTTAATGACCCGGTACGGCCCTTGCCACTTGGCCAACAGCTTGGACTCCCCTGTTGGCAGCAGCACCAAGACCGGGTCACCCGGACTGAGGGTCCTCGGCCGTGTCCCCCTATCGTAGTGGCGGGCTTGGGTTTCTTGAGCTTTCTCCAGGTTTTCCCGTGCCCACCTCCCTATGGTCCTCATACGGTCCCGTAGCTTAATTACGTATTGGACGGCCCCCAGTGCGGAGGACGTCTGCTCCTCCCACCCTTCCCGCACTAAGTCTAGTATACCCCGCGGCCGCCGGCCGTACAATAGTTCAAACGGCGAGAACCCCACCGATGACTGTGGTACCCCCCGTACCGCGAAGAGCAGGGGCGGTAGCAGCTTGTCCCAATCGTGTGGATCATCCTCCACCAATCGCCGTAGCATCGCCTTCAAAGTTTGATTAAATCGCTCGACGAGGCCGTCCGTCTGGGGGTGGTAGGCTGCGGTGCGGATCTTCTTCACCTGCAGCCAGTTGCATAGCTCCTTCATTAGCCGCGACACCAGGTTCGTGCCCTGGTCGGTCAAAATCTCCTTTGGGAGTCCAACACGGGCGAACATCTTTACGAGCTCGTCGGCTATCGCGGCTGCAGTGGTCTTGCGTAGGGGCACGGCCTCCGGATAACGCGTCGCGTAGTCAACTACAACCAAAATGTACTGATGCCCCCTCCGGGTGCGCTCCAGGGGTCCTATCAGGTCCATGCCTATTCGCTCAAAGGGTTCCGATACCAGCGGCATGGGCACTAGGGCGGCTCGGGGTACCCGGGCCCCAGAGGTCCGTTGGCATTGCGGGCACGACCGGCAGAAATCCTTAATGTTCTGGTACACCCCTGGCCAATAAAACCTCTGGAGCACCCGTTGCTGCGTTTTCTCAGTCCCCAGGTGCCCTGCCCAATGATTGTTATGGGCCATCTCCATCACCCGCCACCGATACGCCTTCGGCACGACCAATTGGGTTGCCCCATCTCCTAGCCCCGGGACCCGATACAGCCGATCCCCCTGGATCTTGAAATATGGGCCTTGCCCGGGCCTCTGCTCGGCCTCTTCGCCCTCCCCCGGGGTGCTCAGTGCGTTCTCCCATGCGTGCTGTAGCGTCGGGTCTTCCCGCTGCAGGACTAGAAAGTCGTCCTTATCGATCTCTAGGGCTGCCAATGGCTCTCCCCTCCCCGGTTCCTGCGGGGGCAGCGGCCCCGCGTCCTCCTCCTGGGTGGCCCATGCCTCGTGCGTGCCTCCCTGGTCGCGGGGGTCCCATTCCCCCAGGAGCCGCCGCAGTCCGGGCCAGTCTCTGCCCAGTAACACGGGGCAGGGTAGCCGGGGTGTTATTGCTACTCGCAGATCCCCGCCCTGTTGCCCGTCATGTATCTTCACCCAGGTCGTGGGGTACGACCTAGTGTCCCCATGCACGCATTTAATCCACACCGGGGTTCGGGTGCGCACCCCTTTCCCTAGCGCGTCTCACCGCACTAGCGTCTGCCCGCACCCCGAGTCCAGTACGGCCTCCACTGCCTCCCCATTTAGGCGTACCTGCCCTGTTATACGGGCCCGGCTTACCTCCGATCGCGGCCCTCTCTGGGGTTTGGGCTGTCCGAACGTGCAGTCCATCATGGGGCATTCCCGGCGGAAGTGGCCCTCCTGGCCGCACTGGAAGCACGTCGGTTTTACTTGGGGGCCCGATGCTTCTTCCGTGCCCCTTTCGGCCCCGGTCCGTGCTTCCACTCTCTCGCGGTGCTCGGCCCCGCGCCACACTGGGGCTAATCGCCGTTCCGGCCCTCGGGTTGGGGGGCTTCTGGCCCTGGGCCCTGTGTTGCCCCGCCCTTCCTTCCCTCTGGGGCTGGGGTCTCCCCGACCCACCGGGTTGGTCACGGACCCTATCTTGCCGTGTCCTACTGGTGCCTCGGCCGCCATGAAGTGCTCCATGAGCGTCACGGCTTCTTCCATAGTCCCGGGCAGGTGTCGGCGTACCCATTGCTGGCCCTCCGCGGGGAGCACCTGCAAGTACTGCTCAAGTACCACCAGGTCCGCCACCTGGGCTGCTGTCTTATTAGATGGCTCCAGCCACCGCAGCCCGGCTTCCCGGATCCGTTGGGCGACCGCTCGGGGGCGCTCCCCCGCTCCGTACTTTGCTGCTCGAAACCGCTGCCTGTACGTCTCTGGGGAAATGCCCATCTGGTCGAGGATCGCCTCCTTGACCTTGTAATAGCACAACGCGTCGCGGTCCGATAAGCTTCGGTAGGCGAGCTGCGCCGGGCCGGATAGGTAGGGGGCGAGTATCGTAGCCCAGTTCTCCTGGGGCCAACGGGCCGCTATGGCCACCCGCTCGAACGTCACTAGGAACGCTTCGGTATCGTCCTCCTCCCCCAATTTGGCGAGCCTGATGGGTAGTCGTACTGGGCCCGTCATGTCCTCCTCCCCCTCGTCGGTGGGTCCCGCCGGCCTTGTCCCATCCCTCAGCTCCCGAACTAGCTGTTTCTGCTGCTCCCTAAATTCGGCTGTCAGTTGCCGCAATGCCTCTGTCTGTTGACTCTGTAATTGACGCTGGCTATCCACCAGCCACTCCACGACTTTGTCCCCATCCATGGTGCCTCAACCTATTCGGGGTGGCAATGGAAATGGAAGAGGGGGAAGGGACCAAGACCGAAAGAAAAACGAGGCCCCTCTCCTCCTGTGCCCTCCGCTACAGGGCCGCCATCACCCACATTCTCCACCACGTGTCACGAGGCCGCCTGTCCGGGCCGCCGCCCCTCCTGTTGCCCCTAGGCCGCGCTCAGGATACCACTTGACTCTGGGTCACCGGGCGGAGTGGGGGGTCCGGGCCCGCCCTCTCTCCGGACCCCAACCCAGGGCCCTGACACTGAGAGGTGCCCTCTCAGTGGTAGCAGGGGGGGTCGGTACCCCAAAACGCCCCTGCTCTCGGGTTACACAGCCCGCCCTGGGTCTTGCTCCACTCCGCCGACCCTCACTGCTCCGGGTACCCGCCTGTCCCTGCGGGCTCCCCGCTGCCTTGGCTGCCTCCTTGCCTGGCTCCCGTGGCTTGTTTCTCCCTCGCTCGGGCCCCTCCTCCGGCTGGCTTGGCTGCCGCAGGTCTCACCCCCGCTGCCGTTGGCTCCTGCTCCGCCGCCGCTGGCTCCTGCTCCGCCGCCGCTGGCTCCTGCCCCGCTGCCGCTGGCTCCTGCCCAGTCGGGTCCGCTGGCCCCGCCGGTTCCGCCCCCCTTCCCCTGGCCTCCCCGGCTCCTTTTATCCCCCCTCCCCTTGCCGTCCCTGGCGTTGCTCTCCCGACGTCATCACCGGCGCGCCCCGGCGCCGCGTGATGACGTGTCCCTCCGCCCCCGCTCGGGCCTGCCGCGCTGATTGCCGGCTCCGCGGCGGCCCCATCTGCCTCGCTCGAGTGGCGGGGTTGCTCCACCCCGTCACACTTTCTTTGCAACAGCATCACACTGTTGACTCATATTCAACTTGTGGTCCACTATGACCCCTAGATCCCTTTCTGCCATGCTCCTTCCTAGACAGTCGCTTCCCATCTTGTATGTATGGAACTGATTGTTCCTTCCTAAGTGGAGCACTTTGCATTTCTCTTTATTAAACCTGGACATACAGTCCATAAATTAATATTCAGTTTTTGATTGTCTTTGAATATGTGTATATTTGTGTGTTTTGCCAGAGTTTTTGTATTGTGACTGTGTTTTGCTTGAACAGTCTCACTTATATTACAAGAAAAACTTAAAAAACAACAAATACTCTATTAGCACCTTAAAGACTAACAAAACATGTAGATGGTACCATCAGCTTTGTCAGATTGTTGTACCCATGAAAGTTCATGATACCATCTACATGTTTTGTTAATCTTTAAGGTGCTACTAGACTATTTGTTTTCTTTTAAGTTTTTCCTGTTACAGACTAACTCGGCTACCCCTCTGAATCTTATTACAAGTGGAGCTGAACTGTGCAGCAGATGAAAATGTTGTTTAATGACTTTCTGAGATTTTGAAATTGGACTTCATTCTGAATTGGAATGAAGCATGAAAAATTCTAAATTCTCTGTGAAAGAAAATTCTGAATATTTTTTCCTTTTAGAGCATTTTAAAAGGTCAATTAGACTCTTGGCTTTATTTTATGTTACAGAAATGCAAAAAAAATTCAAAATTAAAAGTTGCTTCAAAATGAAAAATTAAAATGTTTCATTGTGAAAATGTCAAAATAGGACATTTCAACACCCTATAAACATTTTCACACCATTTTCCTGCAAAACAAAATTTTGGAATTCTGATTAGTTTTGCAAAGCATCTCTGTTTGATGGAACTGCATTTTTCAATGGGAGATAGTTCAGTCAGAGTTACTTCAACCAGCTAGAATTAGAAGCAAAACAATTAATTTATCTTAGGCACCAAGGTCCTGGATCAAGTGACATAAGTGTTTCCTGGATGTTAACTTCCTGCAATTAGCTAGGTCCTCTCAGTTAAGACGCCAAATTACCAGTTGGTGTAAATCAGTTTAGTTCGATTGCAGTGAAGCATGGCAATTTGATCCATCTGTGAATCTGAGCTTATAATTGGTCTCTGTATGATTAAAGTGAATTCAGCAATACCATTTTTTAATTGCCACCACACTAAAGAATTGAAGAAAATACATTTAAATGTAATGATAAACAGAATAATGTAGTTCAATTGCTGTAAAAATAAAGTAGGTATATATAATGTGATTTTTTTTCACTCTGTAATAATGGCAAGATGGTAGCAAATTTATAGTGCTACAGAACTGTACAACATTAATTCACAGAATGAATGATATTTTTCCTGGAAAAATATTTTTCCTGATAACTCAGACTTCCCAGTTCATGGAAAACAAACTGGTTTTCTTGTGTTGACTTTCAGGATACTTTTTAAACCAAAAAGTATACTGGAAAATGATTCCAGTGGCTCTTTCTGAGATACTAGATATGATACTTTGGTTGTTAGGAGGGAAAGAAAGTGCATCATATTTGTGAATGGCAAAAGAATTTTGAGGTCTCTGGTTAGCTCTGTATAGGCCATGAAGGATGAGTTGCTCCTTAATAGCATGATTGATTGTCACGAAAAAATATACTTGACCAGACGGATAAAGCAACCATGCAATTACTGAACTGAACTGTGCTGAGAATGTATTCCTTCTTGCCAACTAAATGGGAAATCTGGTAAAGATGTCCTGGAATTTAAAGCTGTATTATGTAAGGCTAAATTCTGTATGCCAATGCAAACCTATTTTGTTAGGTTCTTTGTACAGTAAATTTATCAATATTAACTGTCTTCTGGTGACATTTCTTAGAAGGAGAGTTCCTAAATCAACAACTTCTCTTGCTTGAATTTTAGAGGACAGTTTGAGACAATTATTTTCCAGGAAAAAGCATGAGGGATCATTATGGTGTTTGCTTATCTCTGCAGTGATACAGACACATGAAGTTCAGTCTACAGCAGAGATAGTCAGACATTTCCTAGAAATGATAGGAGACTTTTTTCCCTCACAAAAAGGTTTTATTTACTTGATTTTGATTTAATGAGAAATTCATCTAGAAACTACTTATTCTTAGGTGTCTTGAGAAATAAGTCCTGAAATTTATTCAACTTTGATGGAACTTGGAGACACCCCTAAATCATCAAGCTATCACTAAATCTTACAAAGTCAATGGGAGACTTTCCATTGACCACAGTGGGAGATGACTTGAGGTGCTCAGTCCAACCAACTGGTAGAATTTCCTTTTCTGTTTCCAAAAATATATATAATGTTGTTACCTAATACCTTGGATTCAAGGCCTTTTATTGAGGATTACCATGCATATCATTAATCTTTATTTTAAATCATATTTTACACTAAGAATGGAGACAAGAGGAGGAGGAAATCTGCCAGCAAATCTCCCTTTTTTTAGCAAAGAAATCCATATTCAGCCTTTGACTCCAACAGTCAGATGAGGAAGGGCATATAGCTTTTTTAAAATGCCGCTTGGAGCAAGCTTTCTAGTCTGGGTAGACAGATGTGTGCTAGCAGGACTCAAGCTAGTGTGCAAAAAATAGCTGTTTGGAGACTGTGGCTTGCTCAGACCCATTGCAGTGGTAGGTACCCCCGGTCCCAATCAAAACATCCAAATGGCTGTTTTCAGCCCTCCAGCTTGAGCCCTGCTAGTGCAACTCTGCCTACCAAATGAGGGAAGCTCACTCTCATTGGGCAGTGTAGGCATAGGCTGAAAATACACCAGTTACTTAAAGAATTCTAGCACTTCGAGAATTCTGCCCATCACTTCTAAATTCCACGGCTCTACCATTATTGGTCTGAGTCATGATGCAAGAACACTGACTACGGAGGGAACCTGACAGGGAACTTGGGAAATGCAAACAAGACATTTTGGGGTATGTGACAGGCTTATTTGAGTGAAAAACTCTTGAATGTTGCTTAGGCATCCAGTCTCACACCCCTGGTTAATCGATATTTCTATAATCCTAGGAAAAATTCATTAACACAATTATCCTGTGCACCAGGCACAGTTTGGTGCCTAGATAACAGAGAGGATAATACAATCTTTTCACAATAATCATAAACACGAAGGAAAGAAGAAAAAATAAAAAGCAAATTTTCTGATCGTTCATTATCCACTGACACTCTAAAAGGATATCATGGAACTGTAATTGCTTTGTGAAGTAGTTTTGACACATGACAGCATATGCCCAAATAAACTTGTTAGTCTTTAAGGTGCTATAGGACTCCTTGTTGTTTTTACAGATACCAAGTAACATGGCTACCCCTTTGAGATGGGAGAACAGTGATTGAACCTCTCTAGTCTGGCACTCTCTGGTCCGGCACTATCCATGGTCCAGCATGATTTTAGTTAGCCAGATGTCCACTTAGCATGGGTGTGGCTGAGTTTCCTGCAATCCCATAAAGTTTGTTTACAGCCACCAGTCCTGGCTCTCAGTGTTCTGTGTTATTTAGCTCTACTTTACTCTTAAATGTCTCCCAACAGCCCAGTAAGCAGTAGAAGTGTTGGTAATGCTGCTAGACCATATTGACCTCCCGTGATGCAGCAAACTCTCTGATTTGGCACCAGTCAGGTCCAAAGAGTGCTGGACTAAAGAGATTCAGCCTGTATATAGTTATATTTCTTGGATGTGTGTAGATCCCTATGGA
This sequence comes from Pelodiscus sinensis, assembly GCF_049634645.1. Classification (NCBI taxonomy): domain Eukaryota; kingdom Metazoa; phylum Chordata; order Testudines; family Trionychidae; genus Pelodiscus; species Pelodiscus sinensis. The sequence goes on from NC_134722.1 coordinate 12,345,611, forward strand.
GATTTCTGCACTGTGAAATGGTGCTACTCAGAGTATAACACATTGTACAGAATGTTCCTCTAACTAAGGCTATGTTAATTTATCATTCAGCTCATACAGTTGATTATGGACACAATTTTTCTGGCATTTTTTAACTCTCAGGGTACGTCTAGACTACCGCGTTTTGTCGACGGAAGTTTTGTCGACAGTATCTGTCGACAAAACTTCCGTCGACAATTTGCGTCCAGACACATGGAGTTCTGTCGACAAAGCAAGCCGCTTTGTTGACAGAACTCCGTAGTCTGGACGCAACGTTACAGGCAATAACACCTTCTGTCGACAGAACTCTGTCGACAGAAGGTGTTTTGCCTCGTAAAATGAGGTATACCAGCGTCGACAAAACCGAGGAGTTCTGTCGACATTATGTCGACAGAACTCCGCGGTAGTGTAGACGCTGGTATTGTTTTGTTGACAAAAGTCCACTTTTGTCGACAAAACTAGGTAGTCTAGACACACCCTCAGATAAAAACAAGTAAAAAAAAAAATAATACATTGGATTTATATATTGGTCTTTCCCCCAAAGATCTCAAAGTACTTTACAATGGCCAGTTTAAACCTGTTCTGCTGAAGGGAAAGCTGAGGCTCAGAGAAAATAAGACCTACTGCAAGTGCAAAGTCTGTGACTGACGGCATGAACTAGACGCTCAATATACATGTACACATCAAGCTAAAGGCAAACCTGATAATTATAAATGATTAGTTATTATCTGTTAGCCAAAGTGACCGCGAATGTTCCAGAGACCATACTAATATTAGGGGAGACATGGTCCCTGGCCCATCAAGCATACAATTTAAAAGATAATCTGTCCAATGGGCTGGAAACATTGGCCAAGCGGAGGAGACAAAAGAGATTCCCCTCCTTGGGCCAATAGGAGGGGAAATGATCCCTCACTCTCAGAGGCCTGAGGAGAAAAACTTATTCTTGCTTACAGACAACCCCCTAACCTGAAACGTTTTCTTTCTGATAACCATGCCACACAACCACATCATAAGCCTCCAGGAAACCAGCCCTGCAACCAAAAAAGATGTCAACTCTGCCCACATATCTACACTGGCGAATTCATCACTGGAGCAAACAACATAAGCCACAAAATCAGAGGGTCATTTGACTGCACAGCCAGTAATTTGATCTATGCCATCAAATGCCAGCAGTGCCCCACTGCTATATATGTTGGACAAACTGGACGGTCTCTGCGGGAAAGAATCAATGGATACAAATCGGATATATGTAAAGGGAATATACAGAAGCCTGTTGGTGAGCATTTCAGTCTGACAGTCCTGCAAGTAGCTATCTTGTCACAAACCAGCTCTACAAGACAAATACACAGAGAAGCCTTGGAACCCCAGTTCATCCACAAATTCAATTCACATGCTAATGGACTCAGTCGTGATATGGGCTGGTGGGGACTTTACCTACTTAATAACCACTGGAGGTGCTAACAGCTCCCTGCGTGGTATCCTTCCTATTTTAGGAATCTATCTGTTGACTTTGATTTTTATCTGCTTAGGTTTAAGTATCTATTCTCCAGATACTTAATGATGCTCTGCCTCCCACTCCCCTCCCTTTTTTCTTTATCTCCCCTCTCCTATTTATTTCGAGTTTTCATATCCCCAACTAATAACTCTGGTCATCTGAAAAAGTGGACTGTGCCACAAAAGCTCATGATACCATCTACATGTTTCGTGAGTCTATAAAGTGCTACCAGATCATTTGTTGTTTTTTTCTGTAACAGACTAACTTGGCTACCCCCTGAAGCTCCTGAGCATGCTTTACCTGTAATGTGCAGCCCATTGTGAATTATGGGCTGCATAAAAGTGAAATAGATATAATAATAATAACTAGCCAGGCAGCATAAAAGTGAAATAGAAATAATAATGAAGTGGGATGCAGCAGTTAATGTTTGTTAAATATCCTGATCCTGGACTTTGGTCCTTTTGTCAACACCCACTATTTTACAGGTTGCATTCCTGATAACTGATTTTATTCAGTGAGATAAACAAGTAGTAAAATGATAAATGTTTCAACCACTGTCTGTGGAGTACAACACATTCCATAGCTGCCACACTCAAGGCAGCTTGGAGACTAGAAGGACATTTTATTATTTAATTACATTTTGAAGGGATCAATTTATAGCTGGAGAAATCAGGCCGGGGAAGAATAAAGCATCAGTTTTGTCCTGGGTTCTGAGATGCACTGCCACAGCTTTGGCTTTTGCTTAGCAGTGTGGACATGCCCTCAGTTTTTGTGAACTCTGTGGGTCTATATTATTTTATCTGGGATTGCGTCATTGGCCAAGAATTGACATGGAATATCTCAGTGACCTGGCTTTTGTGTGTTAGATTAGGTAGGATTTAGGGAGCACAAGAAGGTCACATTTACAGACATACAGTGAATCTCCTCCGTAGTTAACTACTAGTACTCCTTTAGCACCCTTTGTTTTTCACTGCCAGTGTACTTGCTGAGGATTCTTACTGGGTTAGAGGCATTGCCATCAAACTAGAATTTTTAAAGAGTCAAAAAGCATAATAATCACCCTTAGGATTCATGGGGCCTGTTAAACTGGTGCCCTATGTCTGATGGCAGTCAGGAGGGTAGATGGTTTTTAGAGATGTGATTTTATAATCTTCAGCAACATGCTAATGAAATATTTTAAAAGCAAATTTTGAACTAAGGTCCTGTAGATTCACACAGTAAATTCAGAAACTGACACGATATACCTGGGGTTGGCAAATGCCTGTTAAATGGCTTAATTACCACTTGAATGGTTCTTTCACAGGTTCGATGTTTTGCTACCAGGTGTGGGCAGGCTTTTTCACTTTTAAGTGAACTAGATCTCTCCTGAGGAAGCAGAGCCACAGAACAGGAATAAGAAGAGGCAGATGAGTGAACATTAAGACCCAGTTGTGTCCCATATTTCCAGATGCCCTATGCAGCTGCATATTCTGCATTTGGATAAGGATGGCCGTGAGTCCCCCTGTCCTAAGTGCCATAAAGACAGCAATGGTAAAATGTCACTTAGGAAAGTGCCGGCGAGGGACTGCCACAGATTTGTCTGCCAATTGATTAGGGAGACTGTCAGAAGGTAATAGACTGAAAAGTAAACTGCATTATGTTGAAAGACATACAGATTGTCATAAGAGCAGCGGCAGTGCGGATAAATCCTTAGTGATGCTAATAGCTGCCAACTCTCAGTTAAGTGGAAATCACTTTATTAGCCGTGTCTTGTCCCAGCTTTTACACAGCCAAGCGTGTCAGTAGCTCAGCAACTACTGGACCTACATAGTGCTGCTCCCAGGGTGCAGCCTGTGCTGTGTGTAGCATGGACTGGGGGACACTAAGAGAAAGGAAAATAAATGTTCTGTGGGTGGAGGAGATGGCAACTATATCTCTGCCCAGAGGCCAGAGAAAATAAATGTGACTGTCTGAGATCAGACTGCGACCATGGCCCTCCCTCGAGCGAATGGAGGGGTGAATGGCCTGGCTATAGTCCCGCCAATGAAGGGAGGGGGGGAAATGGAGCAATTGCCCTCGAGCTTAGTGATTCAAAGGGGCCGGGGTCCTGGTCTCAGCATTCAGCATGAGGCCCTGCCCCTTCTAGAATGTGGAGCCACCCCCCCACATCTTGCCCAGGAGCCCCAGGATGCTGTCAGTGCCCCGTCCTGGCTAACCATAGTCCACAGCTCCAAAAAGGTGTGTCTACTTGCAGTGACAGTGTGGCCCTGGGCATCCTGCAAGCCTTCTAACATCTGGCGAAAGGTCACAAGGATGGGAGAAGCACAAGCTAAACCATTCAAAAAATGTGCAATGAAAATGAGAGTGCCTTCTCTTCTCAGCTCTCCCATGGGAGGGTCTGTATCGCATAGACAGAAACACTCAATCCGCCGCTCACTCGCTGCCGCTTACACAAAGTGTGCTTAGATATAATTTAGCTGTGTGTGTGTGCACGCGTGTGTTCGTGTGCAGGAGCACGCACGCAGGGCAGATCGGTTTGTAGCACAATCTAAATAAGCCTCGCAGCTCTTTTGCCAGGAATCAAATCCAAATACCTGCTTTGCATCCCACACATGCTCTCAGCACATACATGGCACTTTATATACCTAGGGTAGTTCATTAATATAATTGTTTTTAAATGTAGTTACTGTAAATTCAACTGGTTTAGCACAAACCCTGTGAAGTATCTGAAGTTCAAACTTCAGAAATCTGTAATACTAGAGGGAACGAAAAAGTTATGATGCAGTCACCTAGACATGGGACATGGAGTATAATTAGTTTCTAGAGAGACTATGTGAACTAGAGGTGGGCAAATACTGGCCCATGGGCCAGATCTGATCCACTAGGGTTAATTCCTGCCAGGCCCCCACTGAGATATTTTCTTGCATGGCCGCAGGTACCAGTGATCGCAGCTTCCATTGGCTATGCATCGCCGTTCCCAGCTAATGGGAGCCGCATGAAGCGGTATTCCAGTCTGTGACACTTCCCACCATTCCCATTGGCTGGGAACAGTGATCTGTGGCCAACAGGAGCTGCAATCACTGGTACCTATGGCACGCAGTAAATATAGCGGTGGCGGCCCGATAGGGCTAACCCTGGCGAACTGCCAACGTGTTATTGCTCATCCCAGCAGTGTGAACTCTGGACAAATATTTTCAATAAAATTTCTTTCCCTGCACCCCAGCATATATGAAAATCACATCCACTAAATCTCTCTTGTGAGTGTTTTATGTAATTCCAGTTTTGCAAACACAAGTTTAAAGGGTTACATTTTT